>NC_138299.1:33082500-33172500 GCF_965601325.2 Salmo salar
TAGGATTACTGTTATTCTGTGTACTGTACTGTGGGACATAAGCAAACAAGGAAATGCACATCCAGAGGTAATGCTCCTAGTGGCAGGTGATTTTAACGCAGGAGAAGTGAAATCCTTTCTATCACATTTCTACCAGCATGTCATCTGGGCAACTAGAGGCGACAAAACACTGGATCACCTTTACTCCACACACAGAGACGCATACAAGGCTCTCCCTTTGGCAAAACCATCACTCTATTTAATTGTTTTATTTAACCTTTATTTAACTAGACAAGTCAGTTAAGAACAAATTCTTATTTACAATGACGGTCTACCAAAAGGTCTCCTGCGGGGACGGGGGCTGGGATAAAAAATAAATAATATATAACTATAGGACAAAACACACATCACAAGAGAGACAACACTACATAAAGAGAGACCTAAGACATCATGGTAGCAACACAACGTGACAACAACATGGTACAAACATTATTGGGCACAGACAACAGCACAAAGATAAAGAAGGTAGAGACAACAATACATCATACAAAGCAGCCACAACTCTCAGTAAGACTGCCCATGATTGAGTCTTTGAATGAAGAGATTGAGATAAAACAGTCCAGTTTGAGTGTTTGTTGCATCTCGTTCCAGTCGCTAGCTGCAGCGAACTGAAAAGACGAGCGACCCAGGGATGTGTGTGCTCTGGGGACCTTTAACAGAATGTGACTGGCAGAACGGGTGTTGTATGTGGAGGATGAGGGCTGCAGTAGATATCTCAGATAGGGGGGAGTGAGGCCTAAGAGGGTTTTATAAATAAGCATCAACCAGTGGGTCTTGCGACGGGTGAACAGGGATGACCAGTTTACAGACGAGTATAGAGTGCAGTGATGTGTGGCAAATCTGATGACCGAATGGTAAAGAACATCTAGCTGCTCGAGAGCACCCTTACCTGCTGATCTATAAATGATGTCTTTGTAATCTAGCATGGGTAGGATGGTCATCTGAATCAGGGTTAGTTTGGCAGATGGGCCCAAAGAGGACCGTATCCTCCTGATACCTGCTACTAAGCTATAGGGAATTGTTTTAGGAAGATCATACCAAGAATCACTTAGTTATTTGATCTTGAATTTTAAAACCCTTTGATTTGGGTCCAGTGTAGTTATGTGTAGCTCAGCAGATAGTCCCCAAAAATATACAAAAATAAATTCATTCTGAAATGTCTCTGCTACAGTATATCTGAGAGATTTAAGAAAGATCAGGAAACGTGTTATTAATTCTGTATTTAACCCCATATTTTTGGCATTCAACAGTCTCCATATATACTTCCATTCATTTTTTTCAACTGGTACCAGGGGACCTTCAGACAAGTCTTGTACATGTTCGTGAGAATCTCACCTTTGTACAGAGGGGTTATATTAGTGTGTAGCCAAAACGGTTTGGATGCTACAGATGATTTTGTGAGAAGACCGATTTTCGGGATGTCTCATGGTCTGACAAACATCGCGGTAGCTCTACCACCTTTCACCGCAGATGAAGTGTGACTTAGGCGGATGCGATGGATTGAGACGAATCCAATGCAAAAACAAAATCATATCTCTAGTTTAAACTGACAGATTTTATGGGGATTTTGTTGTTATGCTAAATAGATTTCCACGGGGGCGCGGACATCGAGCTTAAGCGGTTTGATAAGTGCATCGATCATGTCTTCCCAATTGTGACGTGCATACATATCCCAACCAGAAGCCATGGATTAAAGGCAACATCCACACTGAGCTAAAGGCTATAGCTGCCGCTTTCAAGGAGTGGGACACTAATCGTCCCTGTGCCCAAGAACGCCAAGTAACCTGCCTAAATGACTATCACCCCGTAGCAGTCACATCTGTAGCCATGAAATGCTTTGAAAGGCTGGTCATGGCTCACATCAACACCTTCATCCCAGACACCCTTGACCCACTCCAATTTGCACATCGCCCTAACAGATCTACAAATGACGCAATCTATATTTTACTCCACACTGCCCTCTCTCACCTGGATAAGAGAAACACCATTATGAGAATGTTGTTCACTGTCTACAGCTCAGTGTTCAACACCATAGTCCCGCCAAGCTCATCGCTAAGCTCAGGGTCCTGGGACTGAACACTTCCCTCTGCAACTGGATCCTGGACTTCCTGACGGGCCACCCCCAGGTGGTAAGTGTAGGCAACAACACATTTGCGACGCTGATCCTCAACACTGGGGCCCCTCAGGGGTGCGTGCTTAGTACCCCCCTGTGCTCCCTGTTCACCCACGACTGCGTGGACGCGCACGACTCCAACACTATCATTAAGATTGCTGATGACACGGCGGTGGTATGCTTGATCAATGACGATGAGACAGGCTATAGCAAGGAGATCAGTGACTTGGTAGGGTTTTGCTCAACATCAGCAAAACAAAGGAGCTGATCGTGGACTACAGGAAACGGAGGGCCAAGCAGGTCCCCATCCACATCAATGGGGCTGTAGTAGAGGGGTCGAGAGCTTCAAGTTCCTTGGTGTCCACATAACTAAGGAATTAACATGGTCCACACACCAACACAGTCATGAAGAAGGTACGACAACACCTCTGCCCCATCAGAAAAGGAGGCAGAAAACGTTTGGTATGGGCCTTCAGATCCTCATAAAGTTCTACAGCTGCACCATTGAGAGCATCTTGACTGGCTGCATCACTGCTTGGCAACTGTTGAGGATTTGACCGCAAGATGCAACAGAGGGTAGTGCGTACGAACCATTACGTCATTGGGGCTGAGCTACCTGGCATCCAGGAACTCTATACATGGAGGTGTCAGAAGAAGGCCATAAAAAATGTACTCCAGCCACACAAGTCATAGACTATTCTCTCTGCTACTGCACGGCAAGCAGTACCGAGGTCTGGAACCAACAGGCTCCAGTACAGCTTCTACCCCCAAGCCAAAAGACGGCTAAATTAGTGAATCAAATAACTACCCTGACTATCTGCAATGACCCCCCTTTACACTAACTGTTTTGACTCATCACATACGCTGCTGCTACTGTTTATTATCTATCCTGTTGCCTAGTCACTTTACCCATACCTACTGTATATGAACATATTTACCTCAATTACCTCGTACCCCTGCACATCTACTTGGTACTGGTAGCCCTTGTATATAGACAAGTTATCGTTACTCATTGTGTATTTATTCCTTGTGTTATTATCTTTCTATTATTTTTCTAGTTTTCTCTCTGCATTGTTGGGAAGGGCCTGTAAGTAAGCATTTCACTGTTAGTTTACACCTCTTGTTTACGATAAATATGTGACAAATAAAATGTGATTTGATCGTAGGCCTAGTCATGTTGCTGTGTGTGGAGAACCTATTCTTGCACTGGTCACTAAAACCACAATCAATCACAACAATCCTCACATGCAATATTTTTCTAGTGAAATATGATTACCTAGTGAACAGTCTTCTACTGTATATTTACATGTGTTTAATTGCTTATATATTAAGTAATCTGCCCTGTAACGTAACAAGCTTCCCTGGAATAATATCAACCTCTCACTTTATTTGACTCATATTTAATTCCAAGTTTGAGGACACCTTATTGTCCTGGCTTCTTAGTTCAGATGTCCCCTCTTTTCAGTTTGAACACAGGTCTCTAGTAGACCCTCCTCCTCTGATGTCAAGGCAGGGAGATGCCTGGGGAATCTGAGGACATTATTTAAGGAGCTTGGATGTGATCCCAGTAATACTACAAACTTCCAAGGAATACCACCTTTTTCCTTCCCCCTGCAAGAATTTGGAATCTTAGATCTCAAGAACATTGTATTCTACAAAATATCTGTAAGGTGGAATTTATCTCCTTTTTGGGGCATAAACGTACTTGTGCCACATCATCTACAGAGCCTTCAGAAAGTATTCACACCCCTTGACTTATTCCACATTTTGTTGTGTTACAGCCTGAATTCAAAATTAATTAAATATTTTTTTAAATCTCACCCATCTACACACAATACCCCATAATGACAAAGTGAAAACATGTTTTTCTACATTTTTGGAAATGTATTAAAAATAAATACAGAAATATCTCATTTACATAAGTATTCACACCCCTGAGTCAATACTTTGTAGAAGCACATTTGACTGTGGTTACAGCTGTGCGTCTTTCTGGGTAAGTGTCGAATTGCTTTCCACACCTATATTGTGCAACATTTTCCTATTATTCTTTTTAAAATTCTTCAAGCTGTCAAATTGGTTGTTGATCATTGCTAGACAACCATTTCAGGTCTTGCCATAGATTTTCAAGTAGATTTAAATTAAAACCGTAACTCGGGACTCATGAACAGTCACTGTCTTCTTGGTAACCAACTCAGTGTAGACTGGCCTTGTGTTTCAATGTATTGTCCTGCTGGAAGGTGAATTCATCTCCCAGTGTCAGGTGCAAAGCAGACTGAACCAGGTTTTCCTCTAGGATTTTGTCTGTGCATTACACCAGACACACTCTGTTTTACTTGGATGAAAGCAATTCCTCAAAAGCAAAAGGTGATGTTTTTATTTCTCTTCAAAATGTAATTAACGTAGAGGTTTGACTGAGGGTCGTTTTTCTTCAGAGTTGTTCTTTATTGTAAACTGGGTAGTTCGAGCCCTGAATGCTGATTGGCTGATGTATACCACGGGTATGACAAAACATTTATTTTTACTGCTAATTACATTGGTAACCCATTTATAATAGCAATAAGGCACCTCTGGGTTTGTGGTAAATGGCCAATATACCACGGCTAAGGGCTGTCTCCACTCTGTATTGTGTCGTGCTAAGAACAGTTCTTAGCCGTGGTATATTGGCCATATACCACAAACCTCCGAGGTGCCTTATTGAGTAATTATAGCCTGCAGGATTTGGTAGCGAGTTGTGGTGACTGAAGAAGGGAAAGACATACAAAACTAAGAGTAATAGGCTACATGATAGAAAACACAAGGAGCTCAGACAGTATTCCCTATTTATTCTCTCTCTCTCTTTGGAGGGTGTCTGTGTTCGGTTCTTGGGTTTTAAGTAGCTGTGTCCAGCGTGTGTGGAGCAGCCGTGCACCGGTGAGGCTGGAGGAGTTCAATAGCAGGGCAAAGACTAAGAGGCTGTGTAGGCCCGGAGAGGGATAATGTTTGGCACTGCTATAGAGTTTCACCTCTTCAACCTCAACATAAGGCACCTCAGGTGCCATGATGCTGCCAACATGCTTCACCGTAGGGATGGTGCCAGGTTTCCTCCAGACGTGACTCTTGACATTAAGGCCAAAGAGTTCAATCTTAGTATCATCAGACCAGATAATCTTGTTTCTCATGGTCTGAGAGTGCTTTAGGTGCCTTTTGGCAAACTCCAAGCAGGCTGTCATGTGCCTTTTACTGAGGAGTGGCTTCCGTCCAGCCATTCTACCATAAAGGCCTGATTGGTGAAGTGCTGCAGAGATGGTTGTCCTTCTGGAAGGTTCTCCCATCTCCACAGAGGAACTCTGGAGCTCTGTCAGAGTGACCATCGGGTTATTGGTCACCTCCCTGACCAAGGCCCTTCTCCCCCAATCGCTCAGTTTGGCCAGGCGGCCAGCTCTTGGAAGAGTCTTGGTGGTTCCAAACTTCTTCCATTTAAGAATGATGGAAGCCACTGTGTTCTTAGGGACCTTCAATGCTTCAGACGTTTTTGGTACCCTTCCCCAGACCTGTGCCTTGACACAGTCCTGTCTCGGAGCTCTCGGAGATTTGATTTGATTTAAGGACAAATCTTTCGACCTCATGTCTTGGTTTTTGCTCTGACATGCACTGTCAATTGTGGGACCTTATATAGACAGGTGTGTATCTTTCTAATTCATGTACAATTCATTGAATTTACCACAGGAGGACTCCAATCAAGTTGTAGAAACATCTCAATGATGATCAATGGAAACAGGATGCACTTGAGCTCAATTTCAAGTCTCATAGCAAAGGGTCTGAATACTTTTCTGTTTTAATTTTTTTTATAAACTTCCAAACGTTTCTAAAAACCTGTTTTTGCTTTGTCATTGTGGGATATTGTGTGTAGATTGATGAACTGTTTTATTTAATACATTTTAGAATAAGGCTGTAACGTAAAAAAAAGTGTGGAAAAAGTCAAGGGATCTGAATACTTTCCAAATGCACTGTAAGTATATGTACAGTACATAGCTACCTCAAATACCTGGTACCCCTGCACATGGACTCGGTACTGGTACTGCTTGCATATAGCATGTTATTTTTACTAGTTATTGTTATTCGTTATTCACTCTGTATTTATTCCTCGTGTCACATTCTATTTAACATGTTTATCTTATCTTTAACATTGTTGAAAATGGACATGTAAGAAAGCATTTCACTGTTAGTCTACACCTGTTGTCTACAAAGCATGTGACAAATACAATCTTATTTTCTTGTATTTTCAGTGACACCCCTCGGACAGAATTCTTCCTGACTATGTACAGTCGTGGCCAAAAGTTTTGAGAATGACACAAATATATATTTTCACAAAGTCTGCTGCCTCAGTTTGTATGATGGCAATTTGCATATACTCCAGAATGTTATGAAGAGTGATCAGGTGAATTGCAATTAATTGCAAAGTCCCTCTTTGCCATGCAAATGAACTGAATCCCCCAAAAACATTTCCACTGCATTTCAGCCCTGCCACAAAAGGACCAGCTGACATGTTAGTGATTCTCTCATTGACACAGGTGAGTGTTGACGAGGACAAGGCTGGAGATCACTCTGTCATGCTGATTGAGTTTGAATAACAGACTGAAAGCTTCAAAAGGAGGGTGGTGCTTGGAATCATTGTTCTTCCTCTGTCAAACATGGTTACCTGTAAGGAAACACGTGCTGTCATCATTGCTTTGCACAAAAAGGGCTTCACAGGCAAGGATATTGCTGCCAGTAAGATTGCACCTAAATCAACCATTTATCGGATCATCAAGAACTTCAAGGAGAGCGGTTCAATTGTTGTGAAGAAGGCTTCAGGGCGCCCAAGAAAGTCCAGCAAGCGCCAGGACCGTCTCCTAAAGTTGATTCAGCTGCGGGATCGGGGCACCATCAGTACAGAGCTTGCTCAGGAATGGCAGCAGGCAGGTGTGAGTGCATCTGCACGCACAGTGAGGCGAAGACCTTTGGAGGATGGCCTGGTGTCAAGAAGGGCAGCAAAGAAGCCACTTCTCTCCAGGAAAAACATCAGGGACAGACTGATATTCTGCAAAAGGTACAGGGATTGGACTGCTGAGGACTGGGGTAAAGTAATTTTCTCTGATGAATCCCCTTTCCGATTGTTTGGGGCATCCGGAAAAAAGCTTGTCCACTAATTTGAAGGGGCGTCTACATAATTTTGCATGTACAGTGTATATACCTATAGATCGGTTAGTGATGAGCAAGGTATTCTTTCTCTTTCAGCCTCATCAACAATACACTGTAATATAAACTGGTATCACTTCTCAGCTTGATATGGCTTCCAGTTTATTTTGTATACTGTACACCATGTCAAATCAAATTTATTTTTATATAGCCCTTCGTACATCAGCTGATATCTCAAAGTGCTGTACAGAAACCCAGCCTAAAACCCCAAACAGCAAGCAAAGCATGTGAAAGAAGCACGGTGGCTAGGAAAAACTCCCTAGAAAGGCCATACCTACAGTACATTTGCATGTTGACCTGTACTATATGTAAAGGGATTTTTTGGGGGGGGAGAATTGTATGATTCTATATCTTACTATAATTTCTTTCAATAAAGCCATTTTTCATCCCTCATTTCAATAGATTTGTTTTATCTTGCAAACACAATTAATCCAACAAAACAAGGTTGCATGCATTACAAACAAAAACAGACTTTGTACAGGTACACCATTTAATATTTATTATAGACATTTTATATACATTATTTTTCAACTGTTTCATTTTGCTATGTAGTACAATCTTTAAAATCTGCTGATTCATAGTTTGTAAATCAAAAACCTTACAAAACTCATCAAAACTCGCAAACTGACCAGAACCTTTTTTTTGGAAGACTAGAAAAAAGACTATTGTATTTATCATGCATTACACAAACAAAAGCATTTAGTTACACCATAAATTGTAGCATGTTTGAACAAAAAATAGTTTTGCAGGATAAAATAGAAAAGTACAATCAAACAAAAGACTGAGTCGTGATTAATCTTATGTTTGCTATTCCAATCACTTAAAACAAAATTAAGAAAAATAAAACGGTTACACCCCATGCTTGCTTCAAAGCACTGACATAGCATAAAGATGTCTAATAACCTGTGATAAATAAACTCAAATACAGTAAGGTGTACAAAATATCACATAGTGATAGGATGATGCAGTTTATTTGAAAAGAGAGCGCTCTCTCAGGAAGCCATGAACTGTGCTTCTTTTAGTCCTACAGTCTTTACTCATGTGACAAAGCCAGGTAAAAGCAATGTCAGAGATCACATCCTTGGGTTAGGAAGGGTGAGATCACTGAGTGTTTTCAGTGACGGGGGAACAGTAAGATGATGGTTGTGGGGGACATAATGAGTTGTGACGGAGGGTTCAGACCGGGAATAAATATTCCCTTTTTTTTTTAATACATCATTTTCAGTGCTGTTATGACAGACTTTATTTATATAAAAAGGATTATAAAAACTATATATATTTTTTTTTTACACAAAAATGTCATGAAACTAATGCTAAAGTGTGAAGTTGACTGACTATATTTCACGCCTGACTCATGTTTAGTGTGAACTGAACTGACGCCGCAGGGTCTCCCAGTCGGCCCACCAGGGGCTGTGGCCATGTCCTGTTAAATACCCTTCTCACACTAGCAAGCCAAACAAAACCGAGCTGAACTGGTTACAAATCCACCATAGTTACTGGAACCGTGATGAAAATAAAATATCAGAGCCAGCCCTGTATGGTTGGGGTCAGCCCTGTATGGTGAGGGGTCAGCCCTGTAGTATGAATCAGGTGAAATCTCAATTGTCCCTCGGCCATTGAACTATACCGACAGAACAGATATTAGCTCAGCTCAAACCCAGTCAAAAAGGCTACATACACTAGTTTGTTTTACTCCAGCTTTTTAAACTTACAGTAAATTACAGGTAAATGTTGTTTTAGTTTGAAAACAGGATAAAACTGATTGGGCGCTTCTCCACCACCACGCCTGGCATAAGTCCCCTTGGCACCTGGTTTCTGTCAAGTGTTGAGTTCAACATGGATGGGGTGGAGGGAGGCAGCTTCAATGTAGTGTCATAAAATGCTACTCTTGTTAAACAAGGCAGTGAAGCAGTCCATTCTTTCTCTCTGTGTCTACCCACTCAACCTGGCAGAGCAGCACAGGTCTACTACACAAACACTTTGGCCAGGGCGTCAGCCCCGGCACTTGCTATGTATGCCTTAGACGGGTGGAAGGCAACGTCATAGATGGACTCGTCAGACTTCTTGCGGTGGGCAGTGATCTCCTGCACACAGGTCTTACTGTCCAGGTTCCACAGACGGATAGAGCAGTCGTGGCCTACGGAGGAGGAATGTGTTCAGTAGGGAGAAAACATTTTGAAACAGAGGTACTAGCTACCTGAACTCAAAAAGAAGACTTTTCTTGTCCATACAAAATGTGTTGCTACAGTGTGAGTGAGCAGTAGTGTGGCTTGTACTTACTTCCTGACATCAGGTAGATCCCGTTGGGGTCCACAGCCAGGCTGGTAACGGCATCCAGGTGGGCCACCATCACATGGATCACTTTACCTACACGACAGGCAGACGTAACAGTCCATAAAGAGTTATGGCAGACAGAGACGTAACAGTCAGTACAGAGATATGGCAGACAGAGACGTAACAGTCAGTACAGAGATATGGCAGACAGAGACATAACAGTCAGTACAGAGATATGGCAGACAGAGACGTAACAATGAGAGTAACTAGCTAAACAGTGTCCCCTCCTGCCCACTTACCCGATTTATTGTCAAAGAACTTGATGTTCCTGTCCTCGTGGGCCGTGATGGTGATCGGCAGGGTGGGGTGACTCACTACCTTGTTGATGTGGTTGGCTGCAGGCAGAGCTGAAAACAGAGGAGAGGATGGGTCAACACAACTCACTATTAATACACCATCTGGAATGAAGACACAGTTAAAACTGTTTACTTCTTCTCTAGGAGGATATATCATATATCTAGCATGGTCACAGGAGAACAACAACAAATAGCAGAATGCAGTATTTAAAAGTTCCCCAGTCTTACCACAGAGCTTAGGGTTAGCATCGCTAGTATGTTAAATAAGGCTCCAGGCTAGGGTTTGGACTAGGTCAGGATTAGGGTTCTACTCTAAATTGTAGACTTACTGCTCTCCCCCTGACCAGCGAACACCACGGCGGTCTGGGACGTCTCCAGGTCATAGATCACAGCGTTGCCTGTGTTGAAGGACGCCACCATGTGGGCGGGGTCACAGCCGTTGAAGTCCACCGCAGTGGGGATGCCGTGCTCTGTAGAACACACAGACAGAGACACCTGTCAGTTAAAGAGGCTTTTACACCAGTATTCTCTGACCTTGGCCACACAGACAAGTGCCAGTGTCATGTCCGTGTGGATAAAAAGCTCTCCATTACACTAGTTATCCATCACACTACTGGGGAAGGTCAAGTGCACAGCGTTCTTACCTTTCTCTGCATTGTAAGTGCTGATGCATGGGTTCTTCTCCTGGGGGTTCCACAGCTTGACGGTTCCGTCTGCAGAGCAGGACAGCAGGCGGTTCTTGATCCCGCTGTAGGCCAGCCCCCACACGGCGTCTGTGTGGCCCAGCCAGGTTCCAGCCAGGACGCTGGGGTCTAAGGGGTTGGAGGAGGAGACAGGGTCAGTCATACCCATTAAATAAGGGTGGAAAAACAGCTCTGTGATTACTCAATGACGTGATTGGAATAAAGTGAAGAGAAAGTCTACTAGTCAATTCCAATAATATGACAGATGAATGAAAGTATTCCTGACTTCTGTTACTGTGGTCAATGTGTGAAGGCACAGAGGAGAGACAGAATATTGGCCATGCTAAATGTGCCAACCTTACCATAGGTGTCATAAGGGTCCACGTTGGAGCTGGGGATGTTCCACCACTGTATTGTGTGGTCAATCCCTCCACTGTAACACTGCTCTCCATTGGAACTCATAGCCAGGGACAGCACAGGCCCCCTGAGAAGAGGAAAGGGGACTTTTAATCTTTTACATCATTATACAGTGAGAGAAAGCCAAATGCAAAACAGTTGTATTGATTGATTATAGCTTTATCCTATTAGGTTGTCTTTTTTACCACTGCACCTTCTGGTAAATAGATACTTACACATGAGCTCTGAACGTATAAATAGGCTCCACATCAAAAGAGGCACTTCTAAAGAAGAGGAAACAAACAATTCTTTAAAAAGGGTTTTCAGACCCATTTAATCTAATGATGCATTCTATAATTCCATAATGACAAGATAATCCAACCATGTAAACAAGTGTGTGTGTTTACTTTTTGGCAGGCACAGTCTTCTGCAGGTTCCACAGTTTGAGGGTGTTGTCCTCAGACACAGTGACCAGGACAGGCTCTACAGGATGGAAGGCCAGAGCCCTGACCCCGTCAAAGTGGCTGCGCAGGGTGTACTTTGGATTCCACGTCTTCCTGAACGTGTCCTTATTGGCTGGCAGCTAAAAATAGATAGACCGGACAGGGGAGGAGAAGAGAAGGGCAACTTTAAACAAGTGTGGAGTGAAAAATGGAGACAGCTTGGTGGTGAGTTAGCAAGGGGGGAATAGACTGCACTTGAACTACTGGAGGGCGGTATGCCCCTCCACTTCCTAATGACTTGTGATGATTCTGACCAACTGTCAAAGCAAGAACATTCCCCCTCTCAACGCTTTGTTATAGTTATAGAGAGAGAGAGAGAAATTAGACAAAGAGAGAGAAAAAGAGAGAAAAGGAGTGACAAAGTACAGAGCTGCAACTTTTTCTATGGTAGGTTATGGGGGGACTCTTTGGGGAGATTCACCTATTGGCCACAGCACAGTACACTATATGATTACAGACATTGACCCTTTCTCTCTCAGCTCATTCACTGTCAAGCCACTAACACCTCTGTCTGATCACAGCCAAATTACGTTGTTCCTCAAAAGAACAGACATGGAAACCACACATTCACAGCCCAGTAAGCCGTACAACATCAGAAACTCATACAGATAGGCCCAAAACAGCACAGAAGAATACCAGAAAGCAACCTGTAACCAAAATATCCAAACACTCTTAGATAACTTCCTGGATAACACATTTACTCACAGTAAAGAAGGCTTCAATCTAGCAGTAAAAAACAACATATTTATTAGAGGTCGACCGATTAATCGGAATGGCCGATTAATTAGGGCTGATTTCAAGTTTTCATAACAATTGGTAATCGGTATTTTTTTATTTTTTGTTTTACACACCTTTATTTAACTAGGCAAGTCAGTTAAGAACACATTCTTATTTACAATGACAGCCTAGGAACAGAGGGTTAACTGCCTTGTTCAGGGGCAGAACGACAGCTTTTTACCTTGTCAGCTCGGGGATTTGTTTTTGCAACCTTCCGATTACTAGTCCAACGCTCTAACCACCTGCCTTGCAGGCTTGACTACCTGTTACGCGAGAGCAGTAAGAAGCCAAGGTAAGTTGCTAGCTAGCATTAAACTTATAAAAAACAATCAATCTTAACATAATCACTAGTTAACTACACATGGTTGATGATATTACTAGTTTATCTAGTGTGTCCTGCGTTGCATATAATCGATGCGGTGCCTGTTAATTTCTCATCGAATCACAGCCTACTTCGCCAAATAGGTGATGATTTAACAAGCGCATTCGCAAAAAAAAAGCAGTCTTTGCACCAATGTGTACCTAAACATAAACATCAATGCCTTTCTTTAAAACGGGATTTGAGCCCAAAGAAGTTAACGGGATTGATTTGACAACATCCGGTGAAATGGCAGAGCGCCAAATTCAAAAAAATAAATATTAAAAATATAAAACTTTCACAAGTGCAATACACCAAATTAAAGCTTAACTTATCGTTAATCTAGCAACCGTGTCAGATTTCAAAAAGTCTTTACGGCGAAAGCAAACCATGCGATCATCTTAGGACAGCGCCCAGCATACCAACACATGAAAATCAGATTTCAACCCGCCAGGCGCAACACAAAAGTCAGAAATAACAATTTAATTCATGCCTTACCTTTGAAGAACTTCTTCTGTTGGCACTTCAATATGTCCCATAAACATCACAAATGGTCCTTTTGTTTGATTAATTCCGTCATTATATCTCCAAAATGTCCATTTATTTGGCGCGTTTGATTCAGAAAAACACCGGTTCCAACTCGCCCAGCATGACTACAAAATATCTAATAAGTTACCTGTAAACGCTGTCCAAACATTTGAAACAACTTTTCTAATACAACTGTAGGTATTTTTTAACGTAAATAATAGATCAAATGTAAGACGGGATAAACGTGTTCAATACCGGATAAAAAAAACGTAAAGCGCGTGACCTGGAGCGTGCATCAAAACAGAGTGCACTAGGCTGGACCCTCGTTCACAACTGCTGTACTTCTTCATTTCTCTAAAGAAAAACATCAACCAATTTCTAAAGACTGTTGACATCCAGTAGAAGCGCTAGGAACTGCAAGCAAGTGCCTTATAAATCTAGATACACATAGAAATCCTATTGAAATCACTGTCACCTCAACAAACAAAAAAATCCTGGATGGTTTGTCATCGGGGTTTCGCCTGCCAAATAAGTTCTGTTATACTCACAGACACAATTTTAACAGTTTTAGAAACTTTTGAGTGTTCTATGCATATCCTAGCTTCTGGGCCTGAGTAGCAGGCAGTTTACTTTGGGCACGTTTTTCATCCGGACATCAAAATACTGCCCCCTAGCCCAAAGAAGTTAAAATCATTACACAAGTATATATTTTTAAACCTGCATATTTAATTAATATTGCCTGCTAAGACGAATTTCTTATAACTAGGGAAATTGTGTCACTTCTCTTGCGTTCCGTGCAAGCAGTCAGGGTATATGCAGCAGTTTGGGCCGCCTGGCTCGTTGCGAACTGTGTGAAGACCATTTATTCCTAACAAAGACCGTAATTAATTTGCCAGAATTTTACATAATTATGACATGACATTGAAGGTTGTACAATGTAACAGCAATAATAAGACTTAGGGATGCCATCCGTTTGATAAAATATGGAACGGTTCCGTATTTCACTGAAAGAATAAACATTTTGTTTTCGAAATGATAGTTTCCGGATTCGACCATATTAATGACCAAAGGCTCGTATTTCTGTGTGTTTATTATGTTATAATTAAGTCTATGATTTGATATTTGATAGAGCAGTCTGAGCGGTGGTAGGCAACAGCAGGCTCATAAGCATTCCTTCAAACAGCACTTTCGTGCGTTTGCCAGCAGCTCTTCGCTGTGCTTCAAGCATTGAGCTGTTTATGATTTCAAGCCTATCAACTCCCGAGATTAGGCTGGTGTAACCGATGTAAAATGGCTAGCTAGTTAGCGGGGTGCATGCTAATAGCGTTTCAAACGTCACTCGCTCTGAGACTTGGAGTAGTTGTTCCCCTTGCTCTGCAAGGGCCGCGGCTTTTGTGGAGCGATGGGTAACGATGCTTTGAGGGTGGCTGTTGTCGATGTGTTCCTGGTTCGAGCCCAGGTAGGGGCGAGGAGAGGGACGGAAGCTATACTGTTACACTGGCAATACTATAGTGCCTATAAGAACATCCAATAGTCAAAGGTATATGAAATACAAATGGCAGAGAGAAATAGTCCTAAAATTCCTATAATAACTACAGCCTAAAACTTCATACCTGGGAATATTGAAGACTCATGTTAAAAGGAACCACCAGCTTTCATATGTTCTCATTTTCTGAGTAAGGAACTTAAACGTTAGCTTTTTTACATGGCACATATTGCACTTTTACTTTCTTCTCCAACACTTTGTTTTTGCATTATTTAAACCAAATTGAACATGTTTCAGTATTTATTTGAGGCTAAATTGATTTTATTGATGTATTATATTAAGTTAAAATAAGTGTTCATTGATAAAAAAAATAAATTAAGACCACAGATGACAACTGGTTTGATGCAGATTGTAAAATAAGGAAAAAACTTAGAACACTATCCAACCAAAAGCACAGAGACCCAAATAATGGTGAAAAAACTAAAAAAATCTAAACAAGAGGAATTAGCGATACAAAAATGGTGACATATGGACAACCCATTTTAAAACACTCTACAACACCGTTCAAATTGACACAAACGCAGAGCAATGCCAAATTCATGAGAAGTTGAATGGATTAGAAAAAGCTATAAAGGACAATCAAAATCTGACTAGGAGCTCTATAAGAAACTTCAGGCCCTCAAATTGAAAATAAAAAAAGCATACAGGCCCTGATGGCATCCTAAATGAGATGCTCAAACGCACTAATGCAAAATTTCAATTGGCTATATTAAAACTGTTTAATTTGATCCTGAGTGTAGGTTATTTCCCTGACATCTGGAATCAAGAACCAATATCTTCAAGAACGGAGACAAATTTGACCCTAACAATTACAGAGGCATTTGTGTGAACAGTAACCTGGGGAAGGTTTTCTGTAGTATTATAAATGTAAGAGTTCTAAACGTCTTTAATAAGCACAATGTCTTGAGTAAAAGCCAAATTAGATTTATACAAAAACATTGCATGGCTGATCATATTTACACTCTACACACCCTGATAGATAAACATGTCTACCAAAATATACGCTTGCTTTATCGACTTCCAAAAAGCATTTGATTCTATTTGGCATACAGGACTGTTCTACAAAAGGTATTGAAAGTGGTGTAGGAGGTGAAACAAATCAATGTATACTGGCAATACGTGCAGCATTAAAACTGCCAAGAAAATAACTGAATTCTTTAACCGGGGCGGGGCCTTCGCCAGGGTTGCAATCTGAGCCCTGCACTCTTCAATATTTAAGTCAACAAATTGCCACAATTCTAGAAAAATCCTCAGCCCCTGGTGTTAGTCTCCACAATTCAGAGGTTAAATGCCTACTCTTCGCAGATGACCTATGCCTGCTGTCACCCACAGCACATGGCCTACAGCAGAGCCTGGGCCTGCTAGAGCAGTACTGCCAGACCTGGGCCCTGGCAGTAAACCCCAAAAAGACTAAAATAATGATTTTCCAGAGAAGATCTCTCTGATGAGAATAGGCTACCCGTCCTGTTGGGGGAGGATGCAAAGAGCTGCTTAATATTGTAAATATCCAAAGTAAGCTTTGGCAATATGTACATTGTCAGGGGGTGGGGGTGTTCAGGGTTCACTGATGGCAGGTGGGAATCGTGGTGCTTACGTCATAGCTGTAGTCGGCGTCGTCATTGGAGACAGTGAGGTCAGCTAGGTCTCCCAGTCCCAGGACACTCTCCAACACGTCATCAGAGCCCATGATAAAAGACTTGCCCCCGCCTGAGGGAAACGGTAAGGGCTCGGCTAAGAACAGGACGGAGAGGAGGAGGTTTTAGTAAACACCATACAGGCCACACCTAGACAGAGAGAGATGCTTGGTAACCAAAGAGCTCAGCTCCTCTCAGCAGGGTGCTAAAACATTCACCTAAATGGGAAAGACTAAGCTGCTAGACAGAAAATATTGTCTTGCCATGTTAAACACTAGTAGAAAGTGAAGTATTCCCCTGGGTAGACGTCAAAGCCTGAGTAAAACATTTTGATGCATGCAATGAAACAAACAATTTCCTAAACAGACTAACATTAAAGATGCACAACGCAGAAATTGCCCCGCCATTTCCTGATTGCTGAAATTCTAATAGTTTGCTTAATTTCAGTTTGTGACAAAACAAGCAAGTATAGTGTAGGAAATTATTGTACCATCTAAAGCGCTATGAAATATATTTTCCATAACCCCCAAATATTATATTTTCAGCTCATGTACAAAACCAAAAAGGTGCAAAAATTGAACTTAACCCGGTCTAAAAACCGGAAGCATAGAACTTGCGCACATAGAACTGACCTACTGCTTCTTAGACTTGCTATCAATGAGCATGACAGATCTATAACATACAATTCTATGTGAATTTGGTCAGGTCGCCCAAAAAGTTACATATTGCAGCTTTAATGAGGAGAAGCAATGACACAGGTTAGGCCTCCTGCACAAAACTAAAACAAATAGACTAGCACTGTATAGAACAGGGTTCATTTCATGACTAATGAGCCTGACTGGTGCTCTGTATGCAACTCTTTCTCTCAGCCACTGTGGAGCGTTGTGCTGAGAGTAATGCTGAGAGTAGTGCTGCCTGAGGGTACTGTGACTGACCCTAGAGTCTGTGATTAGAACAGGGCATGCAGCAGCAATGAGGTGTGTGTGGCAGGGCCAGGCGAGGGCTCAGAATATCCTGTGCACAAGTGAGGAGGAATGCTGACGCAGCATCGGCGCAATTGAGATTCCACAGGGTGGGCCTTTCTTGCTGCACATCAGAATAGCCCCCCACCCCAGTTCAATTATATCTACCACTGGCCCACACATAGACAAGTATCCTCTACCTAACACACACACATAGTCCAAAGATCTTGTACCCAACATCCATATAGGCTAACAAATTAGACTTGGCGCATTTATGCCAATTGGACATGATGCAGAATGGGGTACAACCAGTAAATTCTTTAGAGTCTGAGAAGTTGGGGGAGGGGGGTGCTAAGCTGACATATGGAATTGTTTTAAGATGGTCATACTATGTATGATTAGGCTATTTGATTTGGAATTTTAGGACCCCTTTAGGTATATAAAAAAATATATTAACATTTTGGCCTTTACTACTAAAGCCCATTGAAAGGGATTGAATAACACATTCATACAAAACTATCTTCATACTTCCATTCGTTTTTTTAAACCTGTACTGGTTACCTTCAGACAAGTTCCGTGACACTTGTGGGGTTCGGAGAGCAAAACATGTGTTCGTGAAAATCTCCTCTTCCACAGTGGGGTCCCATTAGCTTGTACGTCAAACCGTACAGACATTTTCTTAAGAATACCGATTTTTGGGATATCTCATGGTCTAACAAACACCTCTTTGGCTCTGCCACCTTTTATCACAGATGCGGAAGTGCAACATTGCCGGATGCGGTGGATTGAGACACATCTGGTGCAAAAATATCTGAGATCTCTAGTTTAAACTGACAGATTTTGATTGGGATATTTTTGTTATGTAACTTAGACTGACGCACCGGTGCGGCAAACAACTCTAGGGAGTTTAATGTAACTAAATGTCATTGTAAATGTCATCTACGTAATCCCCAAAAGTTATTATTTATCATGAGAGGGCCATAAACAATAACTAGTAATGCGGCATACTCAAAGAAAGGTTAAAATCTCACCTTTCCTGTAAAAATAGTTATAAATTGCTGAGGTGTAGTCACTTCTGAGGACACAAGCTCATGTACACAGTTCAAATGATAGAAATATGAAATACAGTATTGATGTATTTCCTATTCAACTAAACTGTATGAATAAGACTTGAAATGACATATGCCTTCAAAATATAGCATTATCAAATGATAAAATGACTAACCTTCCGTATAACTGTAAAATACATATTTGTATGTTTAGTGTTAGAGAAAATGGGCATACTTTCTGAAGGTCTCACTTGATCAAAACGTCTGCCGCTATTGCTGTGAAAATCTCACCGAGCTCTAGCTTCCTGAACTTCTTAGGAACTTGCCTTTCATCTCATATTATCCATCTATGACAAACAGAAAGTGTTTTTTTTTGTTTAAAAAAACGAATAATTATTGTAGATGAATGGCTATAAATCGATCCCTGAATGTGCTACCATGATGAAACCACTCTCTCCTGCTGTGCAACAATGTAACGATTGCAAACATGTCAGTGGTTGGCTTCAGCCAGGAGTTGATGAACAGTCAGAAGAGCAAATGAAATGGTAGGAGGGACATCCCAGCTTCAAGTGGTTTCAGATTTCACATCCTATGCCACACAGGCTCAGAAAACATACTCTGTCAGTGGGAAGAAGGACTATCGCTCAATGCAAGGCATTTCGATCTACAGTGTCCACATATTTTATTATTGAAAATGACAGTCAGAACCGGTACCAGAACCATGCAGGTCCCCTAAACAGAGGACTTTACATCTATAAGTTAGCTCTCAGCAGCTAGTGAGTTAGGCATCTGATATCCTCTTACCCCATTCGGTCCCGTCCCCTGAACTCCGGGCCTCCCCTGCTCCTTCGCCATCCTCGGAATTCACCAGGAAGTCAAACTCCTTCAGAGCCTCCTCTGTGTCGGGGTCATCTGGAAGGTCAGAGGCCAGGCCCTCGTTCCCAACCTGGACAGATGACAAACATTCAGTCAGTCACCAGGTCTGGCACAGTGGGATTATCAGATATAGAGTTAATACAATACTTGTATTAATTTTTTTTTTTTACAAAAAACGTACAATACTTTTATTTTACAGATTTGATTTTAGGAGACTAGTGCTTGGTATGTTCGTTCCATATGCTCTTGTACCAATTTAATTGTGTTGACTTCTTTAACACAGCAGGCATTTAAAGGTTCTCTCTTTATGAATATCAACATTTAGAATCAGGTCTGAAGATACTAGTCTAGTGTCAAGAGCTAAGCACCGCTTGCGTCTTAGTAAGCCATTATTACAACAATTTACACAGTGATGACAGCGGCAATACATTTAGAACAACATTAGGAATGGTCTTTTCACTTATGACCATATGTAATTATCTGTAGCAAAGAGGTTTTCACCTTCATCTTATGCTTTTTTATTGTGTGTTTGCCACTGTCTATATCCTCCATCAGGTCTCCCTCCTCATCATCATCTTCATCACTGTCCTCTGCGTTTTCTAAGAAGTTAAATGTTTCCAGAACATCTCCTGGATTCCTAGTAAAACAGGTAGAAAACGATTTAGAGCAATTCGTCACTGTGGATGATTTGATTATTCACATACATGGCACAGGTCTGGATGATGCATCAAATGCTATTCAGAGCAGACGGTTCTGAACACAGAGGCAGAATGCACAGAATCAATCACAAATCTGCTATCTGGGAAGTCGCCAGGAATAGTGAGTCAGTTGGATAACACTAATTCCTTCAGACCTTCACTGAAGTCAGTGGCAGTATGCATGATCAGATGAGGCCTACCTACCTACCTTTTCATATCTTGTCCCTTTCGTTTGGCTGGAGACTCCCCTCCATTGAGGATCTGATCCAGGTTCCTGTTTTCCACTGAGCCATTCTGCTCTGAGCCGGACAGGCCCAGTAACGAACGCACTCTCTGAGACCGCACATCTAGTATTGTGTCCGTGTAACCTACTTCCTGAAGATATCTGTTGGGACAGAAAATTATACATAAAAATTACTTAGCTAACTAAGTAAACCTGGGCACGTATTCCTAAAGCGTCTCAGAGTTGAAGTGCTGCGCTAGGATCAGTTTGACCTTTTAGATCATAAGGAATAAGATGACATAGACAAGTAGGACCTTATCCTAGATCAGCACTCCTATTCTGAGATGCAGGCCCGGATGGGAATTCATCTTGATCGATAAGTAAGCGTGTTAGCTGCATGAGAGGCCCTGTAAACCGTGTGTGCTGTCTGTAGAGTACTCACTGTCTGAGGAGTTGTCTGCCCTGTTTCCACGTCAGCTGACTATTCTGAGGTACAGCAGGGACCTCTGTGTCTTTGGTATCTTCTGTAAACACAATAGCAACGTTAATGAAATCGCTGTATAGCTAGCTGTATGTCAATATATTCTATTTGTCATCATTAAGTTTTATTGCAGTTCAGAGAGGAGAGGTCCGTACCTGATTCAAAACTGGGCATCTTAACTTCACCTTGATTTAATTCTGTTCCATATTTTAATTTATGGTATTTTGCTCTAATAGAGTAAAGACAAAGTAAAGAGATTAGTAAATGTGATGAGATAATAAAGCATACTTTGCAGTTATGCACAACATTTACAGGCAATGTATAAATGTCAGGCATTGAGGTAAATGAGACTAAGATTGAAATGGGCCTTATATGGACTCGTAAAAAATGATTAGGTAATAGGTATACACTCACCTTTCTTGCTTTAATGCATATTCTAACATCTTTATTCTTCGAACTAGATCATTCTTTAAATTTTCTTGACCCTTCCTTTCTCCTTGTAGGAATGCTATTCGAGCCTGAAAGAAACAAGAGAAGAAAAAAAAGAAATACGTTTGGGTCTGCCGATGAAGTCAACATTACATTCTCAACTTTGAAAGCACTACACATTAACAGTCATATTTTGTGGTGTATCAAACACTACTGAATTATTAAACATCAGATCTGTTTCAGAGGCAGCAACAACTTCATCACCTAGTACTACCACACGCTTCTTCTTGTCCTAAAATTCCATTCAAAAAATTACTCCATCAAATCTTTGTATCAAATTCAACTTGAATTACTCACACAAACAACCCCCATGTAGGGGCTTACTATTCCAGCTAGGGACCCTGTAGAACAGTGGTCACTAACCTTTTCTGAGTCAAGATCACTTTCGCAGTTAAAAAAGCAAGAAGAGATCTACTGCTCAAGATTATTCTTTTTAAAAAAAATTTAAAACATGACTTTAAAAATATGACATTAACCTAATAAAAACAGTTCTGCAGGAATGAGGTTTGTGCAGTAGGCCTAATACATTATCACAGCATATTGGTTATATGCTTGGCCTGCAAATATTGTTCTTCTCAGACCACATTATACACTGCTCAAAAAAATAAAGGGAACACGAAAATAACACATCCTAGATCTGAATGAAAGAAATAATCTTATTAAATACTTTTTTCTTTACATAGTTGAATGTGCTGGCAACAAAATCACACAAAAATAATCAATGGAAATCTAATTTATCAACCCATGGAGGTCTGGATTTGGAGTCACACTCAAAACTAAAGTGGAAAACCACACTACAGGCTGATCCAACTTTGATGTAATGTCCTTAAAACAAGTCAAAATGAGGCTCAGTAGTGTGTGTGGCCTCCACGTGCCTGTATGACCTCCCTACAACGCCTGGGCATGCTCCTGATGAGGTGGCGGATGGTCTCCTGAGGGATCTCCTCCCAGACCTGGACTAAAGCATCCGCCAACTCCTGGACAGTCTGTGGTGCAACGTGGCATTGGTGGATGGAGCGAGACATGATGTCCCAGATGTGCTCAATTGGATTCAGGTCTGGGGAACAGGCGGGCCAGTCCATAGCATCAATGCCTTCCTCTTGCAGGAACTGCTGACACACTCCAGCCACATGAGGTCTAGCATTGTCTTGCATTAGGAGGAACCCAGGGCCAACCGCACCAGCATATGGTCTCACAAGGGGTCTGAGGATCTCATCTCGGTACCTAATGGCAGTCAGGCTACCTCTGGCGAGCACATGGAGGGCTGTGCGGCCCCCCAAAGAAATGCCACCCCACACCATGACTGACCCACCGCCAAACCGGTCATGCTGGAGGATGTTGCAGGCAGCAGAACGTTCTCCACGGCGTCTCCAGACTCTGTCACGTCTGTCACGTGCTCAATGTGAACCTGCTTTCATCTGTGAAGAACACAGGGCGCCAGTGGCGAATTTGCCAATCTTGGTGTTCTCTGGCAAATGCCAAACGTCCTGCACGGTGTTGGGCTGTAAAGCACAACCCCCACCTGTGGACGTCGGGCCCTCATACCACCCTCATGGAGTCTGTTTCTGACCATTTGAGCAGACACATGCACATTTGTGGCCTGCTGGAGGTCATTTTGCAGGGCTCTGGCAGTGCTTCTCCTGCTCCTCCTTGCAAAAAGGCGGAGGTAGCGGTCCTGCTGCTGGGTTGTTTCCCTCCTACGGCCTCCTCCACGTCTCCTGATGTACTGGCCTGTCTCCTGGTAGCGCCTCCATGCTCTGGACACTACGCTGACAGACACAGCAAACCTTCTTGCCACAGCTCGCATTGATGTGCCATCCTGGATGAGCTGCACTACCTGAGCCACTTGTGTGGGTTGTAGACTCCGTCTCATGCTACCACTAGAGTGAAAGCACCGCCAGCATTCAAAAGTGACCAAAACATCAGCCAGGAAGCATAGGAACTAAGAAGTGGTCTGTGGTTACCACCTGCAGAACCACTCCTTTATTGGCGGTGTCTTGCTTATTGCCTATAATTTCCACCTGTTGTCTATTCCATTTGCACAACAGCATGTGACATTTATTGTCAATCAGTGTTGCTTCCTAAGTGGACAGTCTGATTTCACAGAAGTGTGATTGACTTGGAGTTACATTGTGTTGTTTAAGTGTTCCCTTTATTTTTTTGAGCAGTGTATATCAAAACTCGAGCTTTGATAACAAAATAGATCAGTTGGTGAAGCACTTGCGAGGCACAGCTGAACATAATTTGAAATAATTCACTTTTTTTACTGGACTGATGGTATCTGCATCTGATGGTCATGGTGCTTTCAAGCCAACAGGGAATTCTGGGGGAAAAAACGAGGTCAAATCATGACTTCAGTGAACTTCAGGTCGAAAGTCGGAGCTCTCGAAAGATGCCAGAGGTTTCAAGTTGGATTACAGTTCCCCAAAAAATTCCCAGTCGGATCTAGTATTTCCGAGTTCCCAGTTGTCTTGAACACACTGAAGTCGGATATTTGAGTTCCCAGTTGTTTTGAACATGGCATTAGTCGCAGCAGATGGAGAGCAGCAGAGGGTCCGTCTCAGTCCCTGCTCTCTCCTTCATTTCCACCGGTGATTGACCAGAGAGAGGAGAGACAGTCTTCCACCTGATGGCGAAACTCGAGTGGCACCGCATCTGCCTCAGCACAAATTCATGTTGTTTCTATGACTAGAGAAAGTGAAATACTCCTCGATATTAAAATAGCTAATAATAACAAAAACACAGGGCTATCGATACACTTGGCTACTCACTCATTGCAGCTGCAGCGCGAGTGGAAGTAGAGAAGTGCATTTAATGTTTTGTAATTGTGCTTAATAAAAACTATTGACAGTGCTGAATAAAACTTAAAACATGAACTCACTCATACAAACAGCAGCTCTTTGCTGTATTCTTTGACAGTCTTTCACTGGTCATGGTTTTAAATGTTATGAAATCTCACATAGGCTACTATCAAACTTTGCTGTGGCCGGGGTCATGGAAGCTGTAGGTAGGCACAGTGATTTGTGATATCCGATTGGCCAGCGCAGTAAGTGCACTGAACTTAGCCACAGATCTCCTGGTCCACCAGGTAGGTGGAGACAAATTAAAATGGTTAAAAATAGGAACACTTTTCCTACCTGGTGCACAGGGTGTCTGAATTAAGTGCATCTACCGCCAACTGCACAAATCAAAGAAAAGAAGAGCAAGCCTTTATGCTTTTATCAGTGGCTTTTCAACAGAAATGTTTGGTGATGGACTAGGAATGCCTTGATCTAGAGGTTGACCGATTAATCGGAATGGCCGATTAATTAGGGCCGATTTCAAGTTTTCATAACAATCGGTATTTTTGGCCACCGATTTTTAAAATTATTATTTTTTGTATAATATTTTTTAACTAGGCAAGTCAGTTACGAACACATTCTTATTTTCAATGACGGCCTAGGAACGGTGGGTTAACTGCCTTGTTCAGGGGCAGAACGACAGATTTTTACCTTGTCAGCTTGGGGATTCAATCTTGCAACCTTACGGTTAACTAGTCCAACGCTCTAACCACCTGCTTTACATTGCACTCCACGAGGAGCCTGCCTGTTACGCGAATGCAGTAAGAAGCCAAGGTAAGTTGCTAGCTAGCATTAAACTTATCTTATAAAAAACAATCAATCATAACCACTAGTTAACTACACATGGTTGATGATATTACTCGTTTATCTAGCCTGTCCTGCGTTGCATATAATCGATGTGGTGCGCATTCGCGAAAAAGGACTGTCGTTGCTCCAACGTGTACCTAACCATAAACATTAATGTCTTTCTTAAAATCAATACACAAGTATATATTTTTAAACCTGCATATTTAGTTAGTATTGCCTGCTAACATGAATTTATTTTAACTAGGGAAAATGTGTCACCTCTGCAACAGAGTCAGGGTACATGCAGCAGTTTGGGCCGCCTGGCTCGTTGCGAACTGTGTGAATACTATTTCTTCCTAACAAAGACAGCCAACTTGGTCAAACGGGGGATGACTTAACAAAAGCGCATTTGCGAATAAGTCACAATCGTTGCACGACTGTACCTAACCATAAACATCAATGCCTTTCTTAAAATCAATACACAGAAGTATATATTTTGAAACCTGCATATTTTGCTAAAAGAAATCCAGGTTAGCAGGCAATATTAACCAGGTGAAATTGTGTCAGTTCTCTTACGTTCATTGCACGCAGAGTCAGGGTATATGCAACAGTTTGGGCCGCCTGGCTCGTTGCGAACTAATTTGCCAGAATTTTACGTAATTATGATATAACATTGTTGTGCAATGTAACAGGAATATTTAGACTTACAGATGCCACCCGTTAGATAAAATACGTAACGGTTCCGTATTTCACTGAAAGAAAAAAACGTTTTGTTTTCGAGATGATAGTTTCCGGATTCGACCATATTAATGACATAAGGCTCATGTTTATTATATTATAATTAAGTCTATGATTTGCTAGAGCAGTCTGACTGAGCGGTGGTAGGCACCAGCAGGCTCGTAAGCATTCATTCAAACAGCACTTTCGTGCGTTTTGCCAGCAGCCCTTCGCAATTCTTCAAGCATTGAGCTGTTTATGACTTCAAGCCTATCAACTTCCAAGATTAGGCTGGTGTAACCGATGTGAAATGGCTAGCTAGTTAGCCGGGTGCGCGCTAACAGCGTTTCAAACATCACTCGCTCTGAGACTTGGAGTAGTTGTTCCCCTTGCTCTGCATGGGTAACGCTGCTTCGAGGATGGCTGTTGTCGATGTGTTCCTGGTTCGAGCCCAGGTAGGAGCGAGGAGAGGGACGGAAGCTATACTGTTAGACTGGCAATACTAAAGTGCCTATAAGAACATCCAATAGTCAAAGGTATATGAAATACAAATCGTATAGAGAGAAATAGTCCTATAATTCCTATAATAACTACAACCAAAAACTTCTTACCTGGGAATATTGAAGACTCATGTTAAAAGGAACCACCAGCTTTCATATGTTCTCATGTTCTGAGCAAGGAACTTAAAACGTTAGCTTTTTTTACATGGCACATGTTGCACTTTTACTTTCTTCTCCAACACTTTGTTTTTGCATTATTTAAACCAAATTGAACATGTTTCATTATTTATTGAGGCTAAATTGATAGTATTTATGTATTATATTAAGTTAAAACAAGTGTTCATTCAGTATTGTTGTAATTGTCATTATTACAAAAAAATAAAGAAAATCGTCTGATTAATCGGTATCGACTTTTTTGGTCCTTCAATAATCGGTATCGGCGTTGAAAAATCACAATCGGTCGACCTCTACCTTGAACCATATTAGTTTGTTGGTGAAGTGGACACCAAGGAACTTGAAGCTCTCAACCTGCTCCACTACAGCCCCGCCGATGAGAATGGGGGCGTGCTCGGTCGTCTTTTTCCTGTAGTCCACAATCATCTCCTTTTTCTCTCCCTCAACATGTTCAAGAACAAAGGAGATGATGTGGACCGTTGTGAAGATGGCACGACAAAACCTACTCCACCTTAGGAGACAAAATATTTGGCATGGGTCTTCAGATCCTCAAAAGGTTCGACAGCTGCACCATCGAGAGCATCCTGATTGGTTGCATCACTGCCTGGTATGGCAACTGCTCAGCCTCCGACCGCAAGGCACTACAGAGGGTTGTGCGAACGGCCCAGTACATCACTGGGGCCAAGCTTCCTGCCATCCAGGACCTCTATACCAGGCGGTGTCAGAGGAAGGCCCTAAAAATTGTCAAAGACTCCAGCCACCCTAGTCAGACTGTTCTCTCTGCTACCGCACGGCAAGCGGTACCAGAGCACCAAGTCTAGGTCCAAGAGGCTTCTAAACAGCTTCTACCCCCAAGCCATAAGACTCCTGAACATCTAATCAAATGGTTACCCAGACTATTTGCATTGCCCCCCCCCCCCCCGCTGCTACTCTCTGTTGTTATAAACTTTAATAACTCTACCTACATGTACATATTACCTCAATTACCTCGACTAACCAGTGCCCCCGCACATTGACTCTGTACCCCCCCTGTATATAGTCTCGCTATTGTTATTTTACTGCTGTTCTTTAATTACTTGTTACTTTTATTTCTTATTCGTATATATTTTTTTTTAAACTGCATTGTTGGTTAGGGGCTCGTAAGTAAGCATTTCACTTTAAGGTCTACACCTGTTGTATTTGGTGCATGTGACTAATGAAATTTGATTTGGAGATCAACCAGTTGTTTGTGATCGACTGGTTGGTGACCCCGGCTGTACAACATTGACCCTACACATTTAACATTTCTCTCAAAGAATCACTGTGGATGTAAAAATAGAGCTAAACTAACAAAAAGCTATAAAGGCACAGATGAATTGGGGAAACCTTGGTATAGACCTGGCGGGTCAGGGTAGGACTGCAATTAGCAGTGTGTCTGACTATCCTCAGAGCAGCAGGCCCAGGTTGTAACACAGGCCTCTCTAGCACCATCACCCCTGTAGGGGTGTTCAGTTCATACAGAACTATTTAGCTGGCCCTCTTCTCCTGCTCAACTCTGTACTGCTAGGGAGTACTGAGCAGCTGTGAAACCCAATGCCGTTTAAAGGGTAGCAGGCATGGGGTATTTTTAGTCAGCCGCCCCTTGACTGTAGGGGCAGTGCTTGACTTGGGCAGGAGCTCATGGAAGCAGAGTACCAGCACCTCAAATGTTCTACTGCTTGAGCTCCTGCACCTATATAGAATATTAAGACAGCTGCCCCTAAAAACCCCTCTCTTGACTGTTGGGGTGTCATGGTGCCCATAGCGACCCAGTTGTAAATTGACAGGTAAACTGGAGACCGATTTCCATTCCGTAGTCATGGAGACTGAGAAAGTGTGGTGCCCTGGCTCTGACATAGTGACTCCACATCTTGGGCCACCGGATAGCTTACATAACAGTTCCGTTGCTCTCTGGTATTAGATCATACGAGCAAAGAAAACACTACGGTGGATCTGAACCATTGACTCACCTGGTCCAGTCACTCCCTCACAGTAATAAGATAAGACATAATTGAGTCCACATTCAAGGAGAGAAGGAGGAGGAGATTTAACTCTACAGGAAAACATGGGAGAACTGGGGTCAATTTTAATAATAGGATTCACTTCAGTCAACTGAGATCAGGTCTCTTAAACAGAACAGTAATATTTTGTGTACAATATTCTCTTCCTTTTGCCTGCTTCCTTGGTACGCAAGTCCAAGGGCTAAATGAACGTCTTGCTATTACCATAAGCATGGGAGGTCTGGCCAGTCAATGTTAGCTAGAGGGAGAAGGAAGGTTTCAGCTGAACGAACAGCTGTGTACACACTGGAACCAACTCAACAGCCAGGGGACAGAGTAGTCTGTTACACAAGCATGCTACTAGCTCTGCAGATACAGCTGGCTACAACGTTCTTCAAATAAATATCACTGTATGTGTACATTTAATATACAGCTAAAATCTAAGAGGGCATACTAATTAGTCTATTTGTTAACCTCACTTTTCAATATCCCTGATAGGAGCATGGCAGGCATAGTTACAAATACAGTACACTAATCAGAGATCAAATCTCAACTATAATCATAATTTAAATGTTACAGCACTACTGCTAAAACCACTTTGGGAATCCCCCCTGCCCGAAGGACCACACTTCAGATACCACCTCCAACCAATCCCAGTGCAGCTAGTAAAGCCAGTATAGGCCTAGCTGCTATGTATGTGTGAGGTCACAGCGTTGAGATGTGTAATGGTCAGACTGGGGTCACAGTGAGCTCACAGACCCAAGTTAACATGCTGACAAAGGAATGGGCTGTATTGGAACAGGAATAGACATTGCCGCCTTTTGGAGCTTTGTTGTCCCCAACGTATCATATACCTACCACTTCACTGCAAAGGAACACAGCTTAGGCCTATTCACACATTTGGATACATTTAGGGCTGTATTTTGGATTCGCCTGTCTGTCTACTTGTTTGTGTGTATAAAAGCCATCTTGCTTCAATAAACAACAAATAAACATGTCAGTGAACTCATATCTAGGTTTCACAACGCTGGCCTAAAAATAATACCTTATTAACAGACAAGTCTGAAACTGTCAAATGTATACACACAGTTTGCATCGTTTTTAGGAGCCGGGGTAGGATATTAAGTAGAACAGCTATTTTCAGCGTGTCTACTTATAGATGTTATGTATAACCAAGAAAGAACTGTGGAAGAAAATGCCAGTGTACTACTAATTAACACTGATGCTTTAAGGATAGAGTGCTGACATAGTTGTGCACCACCTGGCTCATACACATCCTGAGGAAACACCTGCGCCCAGTGGAAAAATACATCACCCACCAAATCAAGCACAATGAAAGAATGACGTGAATAATACATTATTTCTGTGTGTGCAGTCAGTGTACTAAGGTATGAATATAGGCCTACATTGAGTTAGTGATTTCAATTTCATCAAGAGAGAACAGCATGTTATCAGTTGGATAACATAATTGTGTCAAACCTTCATTGTGGTGTTTAAATACTCAGCATCAACATATCAAAAATAAAACCCAGATAGAACAATCACTGCCTCTGTGTGTTAATAAACATTTTATTTCCAAGCCAGATTCTGAATAGAAAGGGCCCTGTCTACCATTTCTCTGTCTGTCTGCATGTCTTCTACAGCCAGGGCAAAGGAAGAACAGAGCACATAAGAATGGTTCATAATATGCCCTGGATGTCTCAGTGACCTATAAAGCCTGATTTAACCCAGATACTTCCAGGCCTGATGTGACTGCTGTGGACATTGAAGTGATTTGTGCTAACAAGGCTAACTGCTTGAGTGGTGTGGCTGGACCGCAAAGCAACTCGAACAATAGGAAAGGTGCAGTTGACCAAAATAATCTAGGCTGTCAGCTTGCTTCATTAATTTTACATTTAAATAATGTGACCAACACAGAAGTTCAGAAAGCATACACTGATTCATATTGTTTTATCAATAAAAAGTTTAACAATATAACAGCATATGGTTCTGGAAAATTAGGCAGGTCATAGGCTACTACTTTATGTTGACAAGACAATTATCTGTCATATTGTACTTCAAATAGGGCCTATGTGAAATGTAAAAAAAAAAATATAAAAATACCTAAGACATAAACCCTTAACAGTGCCCTAAATCTGGCTCGTTTTTTGGCCATCTAGTGAGGCACCCAATTACAGGGTCATAACATGTAGTGTTGTCACTTCACTAGTCCTGAGGGGAAATACACAGAGCACTACAGGGATGCGGAAGACTGTGCTGCCTTCTATCCATGTCAGTCTCTTGACTGGTGAGTCATGCAGAAGGCATGTGTCACTGAGCAAGTCAGTAAAGTCTGCCTCCACCTCACCTGGCCTGGTATGGGTTGTGTTCAAACAAAGCAGTACTCTACTCTGTCCCAGGCATTTCAACACTTCCACATTCATTATTATTATTACAATCATAAAACTGAACCAACATTCCCTTTAATCTCTGCATTCCGCAAAACAGAATTATCACTTAGCTGATGTCATAAACTTGTTATAACAAAACCTTGCAAAATGTAAAAAAATAAGCACAAAAATAAGAAATAATTCCTAGCCAAGATGGCATCCGTGAAACAAAAAACAACTATAAAAGTAATGTAGCTAGATAGCAAACTAGCTAAGTCTAAAGCCACAGAGTTTTTTTTAACCGTTCGATCGGTTAAAAAAAGCCAGTGTCAGACTGTGGGGCCTTGACAGCTAGCTAGCTCTGTTGACGTTAGCTTGCTAACCACAGGCACGAGCCATCTGACTGGCATCAGACTATGGGATTTTCGATTTGTTTGAAATAAACTTTCAAAAAAATATTTGTTAGAAATATTGCACAACTGATATGATCAATAAAATGGGATTTAGTCCTATTCAAGATTGATGGTTACCTAACGTGATTCAAGAAGACCCAGCCAAGTCGTCGCCATAATGACCAAACCAAAATGGCTCCTAGTCTCGGAGATTAGTTGACTGTCAGTGGTTTGATTAGATCATTCTGTAGTTCTACGACTCTAAATTGAAACTACCAAATGAATACCACAACAACAAGAGTCAACATTATTAATAAAATCACGTGTAAGACATTGCAAACACATCAACCTGATGATGTTCCACTGTAAAAAGAGTGACATAGTTTGCCATCCTGCTGTGTGCTAAGCTAACGTTAGCCATCTAACGTTACCTGTTATCCGTGACTAGCTAGCTAGCTGGTGGTATTTGATAACTAACAATCAAGTTGGGCGGACAAACTACAGTAGACGTTTATCTATCGAAGCATGGCCACTGTATGGAAAGGGTGTAAAACAAATGTTGCACACTATCCAGGCAAAATGCATTGTTGCTCAATATAGTGTTTATTTAGCTAGCTAAGGTAACGTTAACCAAGTTAGCTTGCTACCTGAAGTTCGGCCCTTTCCACTTCCCAATGAGCTCTCTCCATTTCGAATCTGGCCCATTCGTGCTGGATATAATGTAGGATACCGGGGATGGTATACTGCTGTGGCCGTGGCATCTCGTCATGCTGCTGCCCCATCCCTGAGCCACCTCCACCACCGATTTGGGGATTAGCGTTGTTATTCCCCTGCGGTTGTTGCTGAGGTCTTGGGGCGGCCATTCCAACTCCTCCTCCGCCGGGGTGTTCATCCATTTTTAAGAAGAGGAAAGTCCCAGCACAATTTGCTGCTTGAATTCGCCCCCCTCCCCCTTTCAGTATTCCCGTATGGATTTGACAATGCCTTTCCCTGAAATTCCTCGGCGACTGTAGTGAGACAGGGCTATGTTTTGAACTTGCTCTCAGTGTACTGATTTGACGACCGCCATTAGTCCGATCCTTGGATATGAGAGTCTATTCTACTTACTGCGGGGGTGAGGAAGAATTGGCCCGCACTGCATGATGGGACATGCTCACCTTTTTATTTTTTCCTGTCATCCAAAGCAGCTCAATGATCCAAATACAGGAGCATGGGCATGTGTGCCGTTCGTACAGTTACACCACAGACAAATAATGTAAACCAGGGAAATAATATAAAAATGATTCGAAAAATATATCTTGATACAAAACGAACAATCAGGTGTTTGCATGGCAGGCCTGGGACTCTCAGGGGGGCTTCTTTCCAGCACCATGGACCCCTCTCTGCTCATTGTTGAGTGTTCCTGAGTATATTGTTTATGTGTATCTTGTCACACTCATCAAGGTCTGACTTGCATCTGAAACGTTGTTGGTTTAGGGTGAGTAGCCTAATAGTATTCAAGCTTGACTGAATGCATTCAAAGCTTGGCCATAGTCGTCCTGACTTTGCTGAATTGGATATAACTGTCTGGTTACAGATGCATTAACACAAAAGGGTATTACATAAAGACTAAATGCATGATTTGCTATGACACCATTTATATTATTCTTTCCTTTTTTGCAGATACACTGGACTAGGAGGTCACCAGGATCAAGTTCCTCCTGATGGTGAACAAGCAGGGCCAGACCTGCCTGTCTAAGTACTGTGAGTGGGTGGACACTGGAAAGAGGCCTTCTCTGGAGGCTGATGTTGTCAAGGGATGCCTGTCACGGTAAAAAGAAGAGGTCTCTATCTCAATTGTTATTTTTACTCCATTTGAAATCTCAATCAATCAAATGCATTTTGTAAAAACCTTTTTACATCAGAAGTTGTCACACAATGCTTTACAGATACACAGCCTTAAACCCCCAAAAGCAAGCAAGCAATGTGAAGGCAGAAGCACAGTGGCTTGGAAAAACTACTTTTTTGTTGTTTACTTTCAGGGTAGGACACAACAGTGAGAAGACGTACATAACTGGTGACAGGGGCATGGACGAGACAATACAGAACAGAAAGAAATCCAGTTCAATAACCTACATCCACCCCTTTCATTTATAATTTTGGTTATGCTATTCTTCATGCTGAGTTAGTAGTTTGCCACTGCCAGTCCACATGCATTTTATTCAGGTGACAGAACTCATTCTGCTATTCAAACATCCAAGTAACTAATATTTTCTATCTAGTGCTCTTTTATGGACTTCAAACTAGTATATCGACAGTATGCTGCTCTCTTCATAGTTGTTGGTATCAGTGACACTGAGGTGAGAGTTCATAATTTTACTGTTATATGTAAAAATAGTGTTATCAGATTAAGGTTGATAATTATATTATTGAGATTATTAATAATAATAATTATATTATTGAGAGTATTCATGATTCATGGTGTGGGATGTCTTTCTTTCCCACAGAATGAGCTGTCACACAACTTTGTTGAGGTTCTTGACAAGTACTTCAGTCATGTGGTGAGCTCAGAGTCTCTTTTTATTCACTGCTTCAGCACATTCTGACTGTATGCTAGATTTACTGCATGTCAACTATCCAACCACCTGTGCATAGCTCAGCATTTCAAAGGTCAACTTTTTCTGGGACAAAAACACATTACTCTAAACAGAGCATTCCCCATTAGAGAAGCCAATACTACACATTTAAGTTTTTTTCCATTGGCAGATGTATCCTTGGTTTGCCTAATGTATCTCCATTTTGCCTTTTGTATTGATGTGAATATTCTTGTAATTACAGGGCTCATCTGCAAAAGAGTCCTTGGTCTCAGCATGACTCCCTGTCAAAATAAAGGTTAAATAAATACAATAAAAATAACCATGTAACTGCTTTGTTTTTCTCTCCTAACAGAGTGAATTGGATGTATCCTTTACAAATGATATGTTTTGTTATTAATCAGTTTGAGGAAATTCATTTAAATAGATGCTGGGGCTGTCTGCGTGTCCACCCTTCACATTAGGGGCTTGTCATGTGGCTAGCTGACTGTGCCATTCCAGGCCTGGCATTTAGTGCGGCACTGCACAGACTGATGAAGACAACTGTCATTGTCTGAGTCTTTTTCTCAGTGGGCAGTCAGACTTGCCGGGGTCAGACCAGTCATAAGAAGTGGAATGCAACTACAGTCGGTTGTTTTTTAAAAGAAGTTGTTCAACCTGGCGAGACATGTTAATGCAGGTTAAATTCCATGACTGAAACTTAAGTCAATTCATCCTTTTACAGAAAGACAATCATGTTGTACATGTATTAAACTGTGAGTTTGACATTTTCAATGTTTAAATATTTTTTCAAAGAACCCATGACTGAAATGTCAGTGAACTTTGACCCCTCTGTTAAGAGTAGCCAGGGGTTAACAATAACAATTTTCTTACTAATGGAAAGGGATCATTGGGGGGGGGGGGGGGGGTAAATGCCCTACTTTACACTGTGATAGGGAATTAAATGTGTATTCAATGTTAGTGGAGACCAACAAGAACCGCATCCTGGCACCTCTACTAGCTCTGGACCAGATGTCTGAGACACATTGAGCAGTTGCTTGAACAAGAAGACTATCGGCCTTTGAAAAAGGGTACACATTGCCATCCAAATGATTCATGGACTTCATACTTGAATTTATCAACAACCCATTGTTATTAATATAGAATAGGGAGGTTTTAGACAGCTGTAGTAATAGATTGACTGTAAGGTATCACACAAACCCTGTCTTGTGTTTGGTTCTTGAATGTGACTGGAATATGTAATTCAGGTCTTTTATTAAGTAAATAAACAAGACGTTTCATACTTTGCAAACATTTTAATTTTTTGGAGCATACACATTTGAAAATATCTGTTTACTTCAAACTGCAACTTGAGTTAAATAAATGTTTATAATATACAAAGAAAATACAAGGGAAAGCATAGCTTGCTTTTTTCTTTTTAAATGTGCCTTGCACACAGAACCAGTGTTTTTGTCTCTATAGCTTTATTGTAAAATTACACAAGAAATGCACTCAGGGACTTTGATCCTTATAGCAGGATAACAAACAATCAAAACATACATAACGAAAGAAAAATGAAGAGCAAAAATAATAAGCATGTGCATCATGATTGTATGCCATAAGATTAAGTAAAAGGAGGGAAAATGTAATCCTAATATTCAAACAATGCAGGCACTAGTAAAACTTAACCTGGTAAGGAAATTCCCAAACACACTACAGTTAGCGCTACAGAAGCAGATGCCCTTCTCCCCTCACGTCACGCAGGGAAAGGAAGGGGGTTGACAGCCGGGTGGTGGAGAGTTGGTGGCAATCCAAAAACCCTCAAATCTACAGAGAATGTACAGATGCTCACAGCCAGAGTATGAGAGAGAGTAAACACTGTAGACCATGAGGAAACTGTCTTCCAGTCGCTCAAGTCCTTCAAGCAGCAGTGTGCCCTGGGAAGGGAGGGAGCTGTAGTGGGTGGAGCGGAGGAAGTTGGGGGTGCCCCGGACCTTATCTGCCAACATGGGACTGTTTTCCTAGAGTTCTCAGGGGGAAAGGACGGAACAGGGGAGATTTAAGGGAGGGTGGTTGGTGGGGTTGGGAGGAGGGGGGAGAGAGATCTATTTTTCTGCAATAAAACACAATAGGCTTCACCAGCAGGGGGGGGGGGGGGGGGGGTTGTCAGTCATAATGGGGCAGACGGGGCATGCTCAGTTGAGGTGGAAGCCCTTCTCCATGGTAGCAGCTAGGAGACGCTCTCTCATGATGTCTTCAGAGGAATACTCTGGCAGCTTCAGATAGTGTACACAAGTGTTAACAGAGGGATAGCTGGAGTCTGTCGCGTCCACCTATGAAAAGGAACAATTAGTTTAATAGTATTGCAGTCACCTTGCGGTAAACTATATACTGAACAAAACACGCAACAATTTCAAAGATTTGTTACAGTTCATAAGGAAATCAGTCAATTGAAATAAATTCATTAGATCCTAATCTATGGATTTCACATGACTGGACCTCATCACACTATCTTTGTGCATTCGATAAAATGCAATTGTGTTCATTGTCCGTAGCTTACGCCTGCCCACACCATAAGCCCACCGCCACCATGGGGCACTGTTCACAACGTTGACATCAGCAAACCGCTCGCCCACACGCCACCATACACGTGGTCTGTGGTCATGAGGTAGGTTGGACGTACTGGCAAAATCTCTAAAATGACGTTGGAGGCGGCTTATGGTAGAGAAATTAACAGAAATCTCTGGCAACAGCTCTGGTGGACATTCCTGCAGTCAGCATGCCAATTGACACTCTTTCAAAACGTTTTAGCGGCCATTTATTGTCCCCAGCACAAGGTACACCTGTGTAATGATCATGCTGTTTAATCAGCTTCTTGATATGCCAATCCTGTCAGGTTGATGGATTATCTTGGCAAAGTAGAAATGCTCACTAACAGGGATGTAAACAAATTTGTGCAAATGTTTATTTCAGCTCATGAAACATGGGAACAACACTTTAGGGAAGGGAAAGGGGGATACCTAGTCAGTTGTACAACTGAATGCCTTAAACTGAAATGTGGCTAATGCATTTAACCCAACCCCTCTGAATCAGAGAGTTGCAGGGGGCTGCCTTAAATCGACGTCCATGTCTTCGGCGCCCGGGAAAAGTGGGTTAACTGCCTTGCTCAAGGGCAGAACAGATTTTTACCTTGTCAGCTCGGGGATTCGATCCAGCAGCCTTTCGGTTACTGGCCCAACACTCTGACCACTAGTTGCGTTAATATTTTTGTTCAGTGTAGTATGAACCCTGTCTATTATCCCAGAGGTATGGAGTGGCAGATATTAGTGATAGAGGTTGTTGCTGAGGTCTTGGGGCGGCCATTCCAACTCCTCCTCCGCCGGGGTGTTCATCCATTTTTAAGAAGAGGAAAGTCTCAGCACAATTTGCTGCTTGAATTCGCCCCCCTCCCCCTTTCAGTTCAGTATTCCCGTATGGATTTGGCGATGCCTTTCCCTGAAATTAGTGTCATTCTTGGATGATAATATTGTATTATGTTTTAAAGCTAAACAGAATACATTTAATACTTCTCTAGGGTAGGGGGCAGTATTTTGACGTCCGGATGAAAGGCGTGCCCGTAGTAAACTGCCTGCTACTCAGGCTCAGAAGGTAGGATATGCATATTATTAGTAGATTTGGATAGAAAACACTCTGAAGTTTCTAAAACTGTTTGAATGATGTCTGAGTATAACAGAACTCATATGGCATGCAAAAACCTGAGAAAAATCCAACCAGGAAGTGTGGAAATCAGAGGTTTGTAGTTTTTCAAGTGATTGCCTATACAGTGACTTAGGGTTCATTTTGCACTTCCTAAGGCTTCCACTAGATGTCAACAGTCTTTAGAACGTTGTTTCATGCATCTACTGTGACTGGGGAGAGAATAAGAGCTCCTGGAAGTAGACGACTGAGAAAATGACATGAGCTCAGTGGCGCGCTCAAACGTGAGAGTTAGCTGTGTTCCTTTTCTTTTTTGAAGCCATTGGAATTGTCCGTTTGGAATATTAATGAAGATTTATGATAAAAACATCCTAAAGATTGATGCTATACATCGTTTGACATGTTTCTACGAACGTAAATAAGACTTTTTTTGACTTTTCGTCGTGACATTTTGCGCACGCTTCCTGCATTTGGAGTAGTGGACTAAACGCGAACAAAAAGGAGGTATTTGTACATAAATTATGGACTTTATCGAACAAAACAAACATTTATTCTGGAACTGGGATTCCTGGGAGTGCATTCCGATGAAGATCAAAGGTAAGTGAATATTTATAATGTAATTTTTGTCATTTCTGTTGACTCCAAAATGGCGGGTATCTGTATGGCTTGTTTTGATATCTGAGCGCTGTACTCAGATTATTGCGAAATTTGCTTTCGCCGTAAAGCTTTTTTGAAATCTGACACACTACTCCTTAATGCAACCGCTGTATCTATAATTCTTTGAATATTTTATCAACGTTTATGATGAGTATTTCTGTAAATTGATGTGCTCATTCATCGGAAGTTTTGGGAGGCAAAACATTTCTGAACATTACACGCCAATGTAAAAATGGGGTTTTTGGATATAAATATGAACTTTATCGAGCAAAACATACATGTATTGTGTAGCATAAAGTCCTATGAGTGGCATCTGATGAAGATCATCAAAGGTTAGTGATTAATTTTAGCTGTATTTCTGGTTTTTGTGACGCCTCTCCTTGCTTGGAAAATGGCTGTGTGGTTTTTCTTGTTTAGGTGCTGTCCTAACATAATCTAATGTTATGCTTTCGCCGTAAAGCCTTTTTGAAATTGGACAATGTGGTTGGATTAACGAGAAGTGTATCTTTAAAATGGGATATAATAGTTGTATGTTTGAGAAATTTGAATTGAGATTTTTGTTGTTTTGAATTTGACGCCCTGCTATTTCACTGGCTGTTGAATAGTGTGTCCCGCTAGCGTCCCACATACCGCAGAGGTTAATATCAAACGTTCCCCAAATTCCTACTGTCAGCATTGCTGAAACATGTCAATATCAACCTTATTAGGATGGCTTACTGTACTGCAAGGTTGACATGGTTTCATAAACTCAGTAGTGATTTGCGTCATAGAGAGCCCTTTCCTTACCTTTCGAACGATGGTGAGGCGTGGGTGCAGGTTTGCCAGACCGCCAGGGGGCAGAGTGGAGCATCCTGTGGTGAACTGGAGGAAGGCTTTCCTCTCGTCAGATGACATGCCACAAAGCACCCGCACAAAACGCAGGAACCCAGGACTGTAGAGAGGACAAGAGAACCGATGAAACCATTAAAAGGACTCTCCAGCTAAATATGAAAACAACCAGCTGTTAGATAGCGCCAGTTGATGAACTGGTACTTTAGTACAAGCCTCATGTGACCTTGCCATTTGAGCCCCTTTTAAAGCATGACTAACAGTCAATACAAGGAGATCTAACAACAAAGAAATGATTTCCAAGTTAGCCAAAGGAAGTTCTATTCTACAAGCTGCTGTAGATGAAGGGTCATCATACCTGTCCCTAGTGTAGCCCAGCTTGGGCTCTGTGTAGTTCATGACATCCTCAGATGTCCAGGATGGAGACTGGTTTCCACATAGAATCATCTGCACCTCCTTGTGACTGAAGGAGCTCAGCTTCTCCATGGGGAACACTCGGTTAAAGCCCTCTGAGAAAGGAACCATTCATTTCATTACATCCAAAATGTACTGTAGGAAAACAAACGTATTTGTGATAACTAATACTAAAGAGATCCAATCGGCGAGTCGTATCAATAGGCATACCTCTGAATGCCTCCATTTGTTTCTGGATGCCAGTGTGCATGCAGAAGTCAAACATGAGCTCCACGTACTCCTCAGCATTATCCATGGTCACCATCTGGATGGATGAACAGAGAGGGAAAAAGGACAGTTTCAGACAACTCATCTAACTAATAAAACTCAGGTCAGAGCCAACAGTGGCGCTCTACCTACCTCGTCATCCGCATTGGGCTTCAGGTCCACTGCTGAGAACCCATGCACTTTGGATGAGGGGCAGAACTGGAAATTCAATCTGAGGGAAAAGGGACTCAAAATTAACCATGTTGAAGGATGACATAACTTTACAGCTGTCAAGATCAAACACTATATCAGCATCATGGGAAACTGACAAAAGAAAAGTGAACAAATTCAAAAGCGATTAATCATTGCCTACAAAACAATGTAATTAGCAATAATGTCATTCCAGTTCAGGATATTATCCACTGAATGCCTGACTAATTTAAGAAGCTCAGTAAGAGTGGTGGTAGTAGCTGTGCTCACCCCAGGTCCTCTACACTAAGTGGGGGTCCGGAGCCCAAGGGGTTCTTCAGCATGAGGTCCTGCAGCCTAGTGTTCTTTTCATCCTCAGACTGACTGTTGTTCCCCAAAATCAGCCTCCTCTTCACCGCCAGCTCCTTCATCTCTTTCAGGAACTTGGCCCGGTGGGAGTTGACCCGCTCAAAGTCCTCCCAGGTCAGGATGCCGTGGTACCAGGCCGGGGGCTTGGGTTTAGGGGGGTCCAGGATGAACTCGGACTTGGAGTCCTCGTCAAAGCTGCCGACAGAATAGGTGTCCAGGCTCTCCTCGGTAGACGCCTCCGACTGGATCTCTGAGAAGTGGTGGTGCTGCTCAGTGGGATCGAGGAGGAGAGGGCCCCCACGGGAGGCGTATAGCAGCTTAGACATGTTGCTCTTGATGTCACCCATACAGAGCAACTTGAAGAAGGGTCGTGAGATGGGAAGGTCCACCAGGCGGTTGTCCTGAATGCACTTGGCCAGGAAGACCCCCAAGAAGAGGAAGAGTTTGCTGAGGCGATCCAGCTCGTCACTGTCCTGGGGGAATGGGGCTGGGAACAGGCCGCAGGAGCGCTGGACGTAGTAGCCTGGAGGTTTCAGACCCCCACCCAGATCCACCTGATAGTACACAACACACAGTCAATAAGAAGCAGGGCATTTTCATTGACATGACCTTAACCCCAAAAATATTAATTAAAGGTGACACTGACATGGTTCAAATATTATCGTTTAGATCTACATTTTAATGATGTGACAGTGAAGCAGCACTTACCTGGCGAGACTCATCGTCTGGGAAGTCATCGTCACAGAGCCAGATACCCAGGGATGTCCTCTGGAACTCAGCTGCCACCAGAGCATAGAACTCCAGTGTGGGACCCAGGCCTGTACCCTCCTCCCCCTGGAACTCAACCTGGGGAGAGAGAGAGACTGGTCATTCGCTACGACCTCTCATAACCAGTCACTATGACCTCTTGTGGCCATGCCATTCAAAGAAATAGGGGAAGACATTACCAAGCTGGAAAAAAACTGGTGTACAGTAAGATTACAAAATGTATGCCTATGAACTGGATGAATGAGTACATATTTCACACCATTTAGCATGACATGGACCACTTATTCATGGGTACCAATGACAATCAATAATCCCTTCACACAGACTCTCCAATGAGCATGCATGTTAGTCCAGGAGTACAACTAATCTGGTTTAATCAGGCGTGGTGTTTTACTTCCAAAACAGATTTCCTGTCAGCGTGGATCTGCATGACGCTCTCAGCCCACTCCATCATCTGGTCTCCGCGGGGGACCTTGACTCTCTCATGTTTGAGCCGGCCCACCCTGAACTCCCCAGGGTCGTCTCTCCGCACCGTGGTGGAGGGCCGCGAACGCTCCATGGTCGCCTCCCGCCGGTTCTGCAGCCACACTACCGCCCTGAGGTACACCGACAATACAGTGCGAAGTCAATGAAATTAACAGCAATAATTGGCCCTGTAATATGCAAGAGCTGTATTAGTTTGTTATTCAATGCTATATAAACAAAGACATGAAATGGGTGTGGATGTGAGAAGACGTTGCACCAGTTTCAGGAGTACACACCCCTTTTGTTTAAACGTCAAGCAGCACTAACCTGGAGGCTCCAAACGCAGTGCAGGTGAAGTAGAGCTGCCGGGTCTCGAAGGGGATGAGGAAAGGACACTTGCTGGTAAGCTGCTCACACCATTCTGGGAGGGCCCCGCTGGCCAGGGCCAGAGGCTCCTCGATCTGCTGGAGAATCTTCGTTGTGACTTTCTTGCTGGTGAATTCCTCGGGCGATGCATTGAATTGGAGATCCTCTACATATTGTAAACAACACAGTTGATCAACAACGTGTGTTATTAAGAACACTAACAAGTAACATTTTCACTGCAAGAGGCTAATAAAATAAGGTAGCATATTATCTTCAGGTGATATGTGATGGGGAGGGGGGTCTGAGGTGGTATGTGTGCATCTGTACCTTCCTGGAAGGTGCGTGTGTGGGCGTGGGGGTCTCCTCCGATGATGAAGAGGATGCGGAGCAGCTGGAGCACATCCTCCACTCCGCAGGCGCTTTGGCTGGAGCCAGCCTTGGCCTGGGCCTGCTCACTGGCCACACTCAGGATGTCACAGGTCTGCATGGCACCCAGAGACCCAGGGCTCAGGCCCCCCGACCTGCACCCATGCTCACAAAAGTCCTGCAAGCAATCATATGGACCGTGGTTTAAACCTGATGTTTCCTCAGCTACCTGACTCTACAAACTCTGATTAACAGCGAAGACAGTAGCAGAAAACTGGATATGGCTATTTTGCTGCACATACATCCAGTTACTGCATTCTCACAATCATTATGTTCGTACAACAAAATAATGAAAGGGAACAGATTCACTATGTAAATCATGGTAATGCATAATTTACAGAACAGCCACAAGCCATTTGGATAAAGTTAAGACAAGAGCAAAAACTGTCTAACAAGTGGCTAGAAAAGTGACAGTCAAGCAAGAAGGAAAATGATATATCAAAACAGAGAAGGGAAAATAAATAGATACATAGACAGATAAGCAACATCTTGATGCCGGTCTATACCTTGTATGCAGCTATGAGCTGAGAACAATTTCTGTTTTTCCTAATACTTTTATTAGTGCCGGTTAATTTCCAGTGTCGCAGGAAAGAGGAGTCTGCATTCTTCTGCATGTAGGTTATCAAGTCATTCTTTGGTAATTCATCAGTGCCAAGGTATTGCTCCACATGCTCTACAGACCAGCAACCCTACAACAGGAAGAACCAAATGTTGGTCTTTCCTGATTGTAAAGTCTCAAGGAAAATAGACATGCATTACAGTAGGTTGGTTTAACCACTAAAAAGAGACCCGTGCAGTTACTCTAGTTACATTATAACTAATAGGGTTTTAAGTCACAGTATCCTTGCTGCTTTAAAGGTTAGTGAGATAGGTCTGTCTTAGTCTCAAAAACCCGACCCTAGACAACAATGACTAGGGTCCGGTTTCAAAAACAGACTTTTGGCAACTTTGATAAGAGAAAAAAAAAATGTCCTTGTTCTGGAGTGGGTCCTCTTCAGATAGACAACTCTCCCAACAAATCACGATGCAGACATCCCAGAATGTTGTGATTCGAAACCAAAGTTCAGGCAAAATCTTTGCAGTGGTTTATTGAAGATAGCCACTTGCGAAATGTACTCACTAAAAATAACCTCAGTGATCTCAATCTCGCCAGCTACTGTTTAGTATTTTATTCAAGCGGATAAGGTAGTGATGTGGGCAGGGACGTAGTTCCTCTACGCCATAAAGAGTCACTGTTGCCTAGGTCGGGTTTTCGAGACTAGGTCTGTTTAATTATCCAGGAGGAGCATTTCGCTACACATTGAAAACAGCCACAAAACATTCACAGCAAAGATTTTTTTTTAAATGGGCAGGAGACAAAGACGGGGGGGAGGTGTGAAACTTGTTAATTACCATTTTTCTGCTTTCCTTCTCTTTGTCTGAATCCTTCAATTCTCTGTACATTATCCTGCAAAACAAAGATGGAGATCTGCCATTAATTCCAGCTACTTTCAGTTTAGGTTTCATCATAGCGTCAAGTTAGAATCCTAAAGAAAAACTAAACACCCAAATAAACTGGCATCCTGCCAGGCAGACTTACGTGTATGTGGGTTCCCAGATCCGGCGTAGTTTATCTGATTTGATGCTCCCGTTGCATGAGATCTGTAGAAGCTTCTGGACATAGTAAAAGATAGTACCCTTGTAGTTGGAGAGGGGTAGTTCAACTTCTCGGGTGGTTCCAAGCCCTGCCACTTTGAGGATGAGGGCGAGGTGGGGGGACGGGGCACACTCAACCTCCTCCTGGACTTCAGAGCGAGGTGTACCTGCAAGGACAAGGAAAAACATGAGGAAAGAGCTCACCACTATGCCCTAGGGTGCAATTGAAGTAGGTGTGAAAGACTTGCCATTTGTCTAGTAATCATGTACAATCCAAGTCCATCCACAGATAGATATTGAACTGAACTGTGTCGTGTTTGTGTACCTGGGGGAGGGATCTCCAGGTCAGTGGTCTGCTGGACATTGGTCCGGCCTGGCCTGGGGTCAAATGCTGGGACTAAAGCAGAGAACTGGCGTTTGAGGACAAAGTCATCGTCCCAGGTTCTACGCCGACCCCCTTTGGTTTCATACTCTTCCTCTTCCTGATAAAACAGGACATGAACAACAGCCCTTAGTTCTCTGGTAGTGGCAGGCAAGGTATTACACACAACACAAACAACATGCAACACAGATCGACATTTACAGGAGAAACAAAACTTTCATAAAAACAAGGTCACATACATTTAGTCACACACTTCACATTTGAAATTGACAAGAACTTAAACTGAAATAGGGAGGTTTTCAGGCAATTCTTTTTTTATGAGGGTGCAAGCATGCAATCGACAAGTACACTTTATATGAATAGAAACTGCATCAGATTTTACCCTATTAAAATGAATGTGGAAACCAAGGTTTACCCTGGACCGTACCAAAACTTCCTCATACTCTTGGTCTTCCTGATTGTCATCCTCGTTCTCATCATCATCATCATCAGGCTCAGGCAGATCCTCCTCATCATCTAACTCAGCCAATAGCGTGTTAGCACGACAGCTGTCCAGGAAGTCTGCAGGGAGAGGTGGTGAGAACTCACTAGAAACAACTCTGATCATAATGCACTTCATATAGAGTCAGAAAGCGCTAGCCAAATGTACGAGGAGGACACTGATGAGTCAAGAAGTGTGAAATGACAAGATGGAAGTCAGGCAGTAGAAACACGTATGTGTTAAATGATGAAGAAGCAGAAGAGTAGTGGAGGAGGATAGGAGAGCTGTATAATATAGGAGATGTAGAATATAAGAATAATAGCAAGTCTAGTATAGCCTACCATAAAGGGAAAACTCAGCATCCTGACCAGTGTCACTCTCACTAGACGTAGAGGTCAGGCTGGTCGTCAGAGTGTTACTGAGCAACTGGCCAACCGACAAACCTGTGGTTGCCGTGGCTACATTATTGCTGCTGGTTACTATGGATGTGGACATTGTAACAGTTGAGGTGGTACCAGTGGTGGTGAGGTTAGGAAAGCTCTGCGCACCCATGAGAGGAGAAGCTGCAAACAAAAACCCAAAATGCGATTAGTTCCCAAACAGAAAAAGAAGCAGGTATTATTTTGACTGGTTCCAGTTAAAACTGAATGCTGGTTGCTCTTCTACCACTACACATGCTTGTCACATTCAAGCCTCAGTCAGCACCTTCCGACCACTGGAAGTCATGTTTTGAGTAAAAAAAAACTGCGCATCTTACTTTTAAAAGGTTAACATTAGAAAATAATGCAGTGATCACCGCTCGCTTTACACAAGGATGACACAAAAATGTAATTAGAAAATGTCAGTAATACTCTGTCAGCAATGCAATAATATGATTTATTGGTGAGGCATTTGATTCTCCTTGGTTTAATGAAATGGCCTAATATTAGAGCAAAGAAAACCAGAAAAAAACAGCGGCACAAAAGCAAGAACACCATTCAGATATGTGAAGCCAGTATTTCTTCTTGGCTAGATAAGTGTCTGTCCTCTTTCTTCCCTTTGTGTGGTGATCAAGAGTCGGATTAGCAATCATATCAATATTGAACACAATCTACAATTTTACATTGCCAGGACAAATTTTGTTGACTAATACTCCAGGTTAATGTAAAAATGTGATAACTTATTACTGTACAAGCTGAAGCTAAACTCTAAACCAAAGCTACAAGGCTCCTTCTACAAGTCATGCTAATAATGTCAAGTGAGCTGGCTGGACAGTGGTCCCTTCATGTGCACTGAAGGCTGATGAGGACTGAAGGCTGAGGAGGACTGAAGGCTGAGGGCTGCATGTATCCCATGTGTCCCTGGCCCGCAGACAGTGGAGGCTGAATACTCACTGGCAGCGCTCATGACGTTTCGTCCCAGTGTGTTGGTGTTGTTGTCGCTGCTGCTGCGGCTCAGGTTCATGTTGTTGGTGGCATTGGTGCGGGACATGTTAGGAGCTCGCCGCACAAACGACTCCATGAGGCTGGCCTCTCGTGACGACAGGTTTGGCACGCTGGCGCTAGAGCTCATGGGAGCGCCGGCCGCCAGCAGAGAGCTGACGGACAGACGGGCGCTGGCCACGGAACATAGAGGCCTCTGGGAAGCAGCCTCCTTACTGGAGGACTCAGACACGGAGCTGACGTCAGGCGAGCTGACGCTGACTAGTCCCATGGAGATGGCAGTGGCGTCTGCCGCCGCTTGCCTGTCCGCGCCAGCTTTTCGCTCGCCACCTTCCTCCGCAGTTATCGTGCTGGAGGCGGCATCGGCGGAGGACAGCACCACAATGGGTTCTTGGCCCTCTGCCCCAGGGATGCCACCACCAGCCCCAAGTACCCCCCCCTGCTCCAGCAGGCTATCGGCCCGGCGCTCTACCTTGGTGGAGCTGAGACTGATATCACTGCTGCTGGCCACGCTACACACCGAGCTGCTACTGCCCTTCCGGCTGGAGGAGCTGGCCCCTGCAGCCGAGGAGGAGCCGCCCTTGTCCGGACAGTTATTTTTCACCAGGCTGCTCCAGGACTGCGCTGTGCCTGAAACAGTGGATGAGACAGGTTTGGGTGATGGCGCAGACTCAGGGTCGTACCCTGGCGCAAGCTTGAGGTCAAATTTTCCTTCAGCACCCATACGATAAGAGTTTGAGCCACCAGCATCCCAGGTGACATCAATCCAGCCTGGAAAAGGATATGAATGTAGTGAGACCCAGCAGAGAGCAAGTCAAGACAGCAGTTCTGCTCGACACTGGACCAGATAACCATGTTTGTGACGTTGTCTACAGGTGGGCTGAATACAGATTCAGACTAGATCCATTATTCACCATTAGTATGCCATTCTATGCAGCTATACTGAAGCTGATAGTCAGTATGTTAGCATTGTGCTGAATAGTAAAACCAATAGCAAGTCAAATTTAGATACTGGATGTCTTGATGAAACTGTATGGCCTAGTACTCTGGTCCAGGTGAAGCAGTCAGATAGAAATCATGAGTTACAGAAAATGACAAAGCAAGGTAGAATTGAGCAAATGCAAAGCTGAAAGCCACTTGAGAAAAAGGAACTGAATAATATCGTTGTCAATGTAAATATAATAAAATTGCAATGGAGCCCATTCAGAGCTTGCAAATTGTGACATCAACATGCACTCAGCTGATTGATGGAGACAATTAGTCAAAAAGTATTTAAAAACACACTGGAAACATGGCTGCCCAGAGATTTAACAGATTGCGACGGAGGAAATGATTGTACAAGTATGAAAAGGTTACCTGATAAGTTGGGGGAGAGGGGGGAGGGTTGCACTTCAAAATATCAAACTAATAACAAAAAGGGTATAATGGTAGTGACAGTTTGCAAGTTTAGTCAAATACGTAAATGATAATGGGAGAGGTTTTAAGACGTTTGGCATACAGAGATAGACATGTAATCCTTTACACGCCCCTTGTATTTAATGATAAAAAATAAAAAATAAAAAAAATAAAATGCAATAGGAGAGCAATAGGAGGATGAGCATCACGTAATCCAGTCTAGTCACACAGCAGTAGCACTGACTCATTTTTTCGACGCCGATTGTGGCCGATTACATTGCACTTCACGAGGAGACTGCGTGGCAGGCTGACCACCTGTTACGCGAGTGCAGCAAGGTGCCAAGGTAAGTTGCTAGCTAGCATTAAACTTATCTTATAAAAAAAACAATCTTAACATAATCACTAGTTAACTACACATGGTTGATGATATTACTAGTTTATCTAGCTTGTCCTGCGTTGCATATAATCAATGCGCTGCCTGTTAATGTATCATCGAATCCCAGCCTACTTCGCCAAACGGGTGATGATTTAACAAGCGCATTTGCGGGAAAAAAAAAAATATATAAAACTTTTGTTGCACCAATGTATACCTAACCATAAACATCAATGCCTTTCTTTAAAATCAATGCACAAGTAAACATTTTTAAACCTGCATATTTAGTTAATATTGCCTGCTAACATTCATTTCTTTTAACTAGGGAAATTGTGTTACTTCTCTTGCGTTCTGTGCAAGCAGAGTCAGGGTATATGCAGCAGTTTGGGCCACCTGGCTCGTTGTGAACTTTGTGAAGACCATTTCTTCCTAACAAACACTGTAATTAATTTGCCAGAATTTTACATAATTATGATGTAACAGCAATATTTAGACTTAGGGTTGCCGGCGTTCGATAAAATACGAAATGGTTCCGTATTTCACTGAAAGAATAAACGTTTGTTTTCAAAATGATAGTTTCCCGGATTTGACCATATTAATGACTTAAGGCTCGTATTTCTGTGTGTTTATTATATTATAATTAAGTCTATGATTTGATAGAGCAGTATGACTGAGCGGTGGTAGGCAGCAGCAGGCTCGTAAGCATTCATTCAAACACTTTCCTGCGTTTTCCAGCAGTTCTTCTCTGTGCTTCAAGCATTGCGCTGTTTATGACTTCAAGCCTATCAACTCCCGAGATTAGGCTGCCAATACTTTAGTGCCTATAAGAACATCCAATAGTCAAAGGTATATGAAATATAAATGGTAGAGAGAGAAATAGTCCTATAATAACTACAACCTAAAAAACTTCTTAAATGGGAATATTGAAGACTCATGTTAAAAGGAACCACCAGCTTTCATATGTTCTCATGTTCTGAGCAAGGAACTTAAAACGTTGGCTTTTTTTTTTTTTTTTTACATGGCACATATTGCATTTTTACTTTCTTCTCCAACACAGTATTTTCACATTATTTAAACCAAATTGAACATGTTTTATTATTTATTTGAGACCAAATTGATTTTATTTATGTATTATATTAAGTAAAAATAAAAAGGTGCTCATTCAGTATTGTTGTAATTTTCATCATACATTTTTTTTATTTTATATCTGCCGATTAATCGGTATCGTTTTTTTTTGTGGGTCATCCAATAATCGGTATCGGTGTTGAAAAATCATAATCTGTCAACCTCTAGTGAGGTCAGAAGCATTAGGTTAAGTAATAGGCCTATAGTGTGAGATCAGAAGCAGAAGAGAAAGCCTTCAGTTGGAAAACCAGGAACAAAGGCTGGACCGTTTAGAAATATTGAGTAGCGTCACCCACAAACCACCTGTACAATGTCTTATACAGACATTGTTTTTCAAGTTACTAATAATGTTATGAAAGGACAATGAACAACTGCTGGTTGATATTTTCTGGCTGACCCCCCCCCCCACAGTATTTAACATACAAAAGTGAGACTTCTACAAGCGTTAGTAATAGGTGCTTTGGGTGAAGATGCACTAAAGGCTCCTCAAATTATATAAATGCACTTGATGATGTTCACAATTTGTTTTGTGGTTGGTCTACCATATTTATCAATGACTCCCTTGTCACTAGTTTGTGCACATCTTATGTTCAATTGTCATAGTTACGTAGCCCGATGTCTCTGAACTACTATTATAACACTGCCCCCGTGATGATGGGGTAACATATGGGATTGTCCTGCTTTAGCAGTTTAAACATGCATTATCATGTCATCCGACTAAGTCCCGCAAAAAATGTCTTAAACACTTTCATATGAAACAAAAGCGTTCTATGCAAGCTGTGTGTGTGTTCAGTTCCACACGGAGGGAGGTTTTATTAGATGGTAGGGCTTAGGATGTACTAGTGTCTTACCGTTATGGGCCTCCCCTGTCACCGTACCCTCTCCTGCTGGGTTGCCATCCTGGTCTCTCCACTTCCAGTCGATGCCCCGCACCACACGCGCCCCGGGCACTATGTACTTCATCACCTGGGAGCGGAACAGACGCCTCTGCCTGCGCAGGTTGGCCTCCGCCTCCTTCACTGCTTTACCTGTAGAAGGGAGAATGAGGTTGGTCAGATTGCTTTGCATCATTCAAATCTAATGAATAATGATTCATAAACATACTACAACTAGTGTCTCAGCAAAAAGAGTGCTCCTCGCACACACCTTAAAAATACTTGTGTGTTTTGACTGTTTCTTGACAGCAGTGGCGAGAGCTTAGACCCCCAAAGAGCAAGCAGAAGTGGCACGGACAAACTCCCCAGAGAGAAACCTCAAGAGAACCCACGAGCAGACTCTTACCTAGCTGGTCCTCACACACACCACTGACGGTGCCGTAGATCTCCAGGCCTGACAGAGACAGGTAGTGTGTCTGCCCGCTGGCATTCTTCCCCATCTGCTTGATGCGGATGTGTCTCCAGCCCTGTTTCTCCTCTTTGGACGGGTCCAGAGGCCAAGTGGCTGTGGACCTTCACAACAGGACACAAACTGACTTTCAGAACCAGCCTTATAGGTTTTGGATCCTGAGTTCTTCCTGACCATAGGCTCCTGGATATGGGCCCTTCTGACTGGAACAAGGCTTACTTACCCCGGCTCGTTGAGGCTGCAGTCCTCCACGTGGTTGTAGAGACTCATCCAGGTTTGGCCGTCTTTGGACACCTGGAACACCCAGTTCCTGAGGGCGGAGCGGCCGTAGCCACGGGCGTGGCGCAGGGTGTAGGCAGAGGGGATGACCCACAGGCCTAGGTCGATGGCAAACCAGGCGTTCTTATCATCATTGGTGTGGCAGTTGAGGGCAGAGCTGTCCCGACTCAGGATGTCCTCCAGTCGGCCATATGGGAGGTTACGACCCTCAGAGGAGGTTACTACCACCAGGCCGTAGGCTGCTGGGTTCACCCACTCATAGGCAGTCCTGGAGACAGAGGAAACACACAAGATTAATACAAGGTTATTTTCTAAATACTTTCGTGTATTGTATAATAAGCATTTAGCTGATCATCAGGTCTTTACACAAAGACGATGGGAGGAGACATACTTTGCATTGGTACCAATCCAGTAGACTATTCCGTTCTCGTCAAAGTCATGCTGGTGTCTGAATGTAAAGGTCTGTCCCTCTCTTAGCTTCCTGACGAAGATGAAGGAGGATCTATCAAAGTCATACCACTGCTTGGCCACCTGGGGGAGAGAGAGGAGATTACTCTGAGACTGTGTGAGTGTTTGCTCAAACTGATCCACTCAAATATGCTGAATGGACAGATAGTGTGATAAGAGAATTATCTAATAAAGGTAAATGAATAAAGAATCCATTATTAATTAGTAGTTATGTAGCATGGGTAATGAATAATTAAAGTACTGAACGTTAGTCCCATAAGGTCTAGTAGAGACCCGGAAGTGAGAGGTGTGTGTGTGTGTGTGTGTGTGTGTGTGTGAGAGAGAGAGATTAGTGGGCCTAAGGGAACTGTAGACGTGTGTGTGTGTGTGTGTGTGTGTGTGTGTGTGTGTGTGTGAGAGATTAGTGGGCCTAAGGGAACTGTAGACGTGTGTGTGTGTGTGTGTGTGTGTGTGTGTGTGTGTGTGTGTGTGTGTGTGTGAGAGAGAAGAGACCGGGAGTAGCCTTCAAGGTTCTCCTAATCTCGGGGGAAAGGAACAGGCAGCACTGGATAGTGAGTAACAGTGGTGGGAAGTCAGGGGAGGGATACTATTCACCTACTGTTTGTGTGTATGTATGTGCGTAGGTTATCTACTGTTTGTGCGGAGGTGTGTGCGTAAGCGGAGAGAGGGGATAAAATTAACTTTTGTTAATGTTGGGCAGAACGTTCTCTGAATAAACTGTACAGACCTTTTGCAGAAAGCTGAGTCCTTGCCTAATTATTAACCCATTGTCTTACAAACCTTGGGAATTAGTCAAGGCTTATTGATTGTTTGTTAATTATTATCATTGGGATAGAATAATTCCCTTGACATAGTGAGAGAAGATGAAACATGGTTAAGGTAGAGGGGGTGGTACCATCTTGAGGAGGTACTGCTCCAGAGACTCCACGGTGGCCAGGGGCTCCATCTTCAGCATACGCCCTGTACGGTCGATCAGCGCCGTCTCCCCAGGCGCACGCTCCAGACGGAAACGCAACCTCCTCGTCAGGATCTAACACACACACACAGGAAGGACGAATGAGTTAGGGATAGGCATTTGACCTTTGACTGTTCGAGTACTTGCATTCCTCATGAAGTTGGTTGAGAGAATGCCAAGAGTGTGCAAAGCTGTCATCAAAGCAAAGGGTGGCTACTTTGAAGAATCCATAGTATAAAAGATACATTTTGATTTGTTTAATTTGTTTAACCCTTTTTTGGTTACTATAGGATTCCATGTGTGTTATTTCCTAGTTTTGATGTCTTTAACCTGTTTGGGATAGGGGGCAGTATTTTCACGGCCGGATAAAAAAAACGTACCCGATTTAATCTGGTTACTACTCCTGCCCAGAAACTAGAATATGCATATAATTAGTAGATTTGGATAGAAAACACTAAAGTTTCTAAAACTGTTTGAATGGTGTCTGTGAGTATAACAGAACTCATATGGCAGGCCAAAACCTGAGAAGATTCTATACAGGAAGTGCCCTGTCTGACCATTTCTTGTCCTTCTAGGGCATCTCTATCAAAAATACAGCATCTCTGCTGTAACGTGACATTTTCTATGGCTTTCATTGGCTCTAGGAAGGCGCCAGAAAGTGGAATGACAGCTCTGCATTCTCTGGGTGAAAAACAGCTGGGGTTTTTGTGAGTGGTCCTTCTGGGAACAATGACATTGAGGCGCTCGTGCACGAGACGACTCCATTTTTTTCTTTCAGTGTTTGAACGAATACGTCGTCGCCCGGTTGGAATATTATTGCCATTTTACGAGAAAAATCGCATAAAAATTGATTTTAAACATCGTTTGACATGCTTCGAAGTACGGTAATGGAATATTTTGAATTTTGTCACGAAACGCGCGTCACCCTTTGGATAGTGACTTGAACGCACAAACAAAAAGGAGCTATTTGGATATAACTATGGATTATTTCGAACCAAAACATTTGTTGTTGAAGTAGAACTCCTGGGAGTGCATTCTGACGAAGAACAGCAAAGGTAATCCAATTTTTCTTATAGTAAATCTGAGTTTGGTGAGGGCCAAACTTGGTGGATGTCAAATTAGCTAGCCGTGATATCTACTCAGAATATTGCAAAATGTGCTTTCACCGAAAAGCTATTTTAAAATCTGACACCGCGATTGCATAAAGGAGTTCTGTATCTATAATTCTTTAAATAATTATGTTTTTTGTCAACGTTAATCGTGAGTAATTTAGTAAATTCACCGGAAGTTTGCGGTGGGTATGCTAGTTCTGAACAAAACATGCTAATGTAAAAAGCTGGTTTTTGATATAAATATGAACTTGATTGAACAAAACATGCATGTATTGTATAACATAATGTCCTAGGAGTGTCATCTGATGAAGATCAAAGGTTAGTGCTGCATTTAGCTGTGGTTTTGGTTTGTGACATATATGCTTGCTTTGAAAATGGCTGTGTGATTATTTCTGGCTGGGTACTCTCCTTACATAATCTAATGTTTTGCTTTCGCTGTAAAGCCTTTTTGAAATACGACAATCTTTCAAATGGTGTAAAATAGTCATATGTTTGAGAAATTGAAATTATAGCATTTTTAAGGTTTTTCGTATTTCGCGCCAGGCGCTACCATTGGATATTGGTGAGTCCACAAGAGGTTAATATTATTCTTCAATGTATAAAATAGTAAAAATAAAGAAAAACCCTTGAATGAGTAGGTGTCCAAACTTGACTGGTAATATGAGAGATATATATATATAAAAAATAAAGGGGCATTTAAGATTTATTCATTGAAACCGTAATATCAACTGGTTATATTATACTGTGGAACACAAACTTCAAAAAGGTAGTAACCTCAGCAGTGGTGCCTGCTTGTAGCTCTGCTATGCCATAGCATTGTTTTGTTCATTTAGCAGACAAAACACTTATTTCCCGAGCCCTTATCACTGTCAAGACACCTATTTTATAGTAAAAATAACCATGATGTAATAAAACAGAATAAAATAGGACAGAATGTGAATCGCATCTCACGTCTAGAACAGTTATTCTCAAAAGAGATCATTTGAGTCAGTGCTCAATTTGTCAAATTGAAATACATTTTTCAGAGTTACAAACCAAAATATGTCTTCTGTTAAAATGTAGTTTATTATACCTGTTCCTTGTTATTTTCTAAACAGATTAACAATTCTACATTGAACACCGCATGGATTTGAATTATGGCCAGAACATCTGGTTGGCTTAACGGTCAGCTTAATGATTCTAATGAAAATACACCGTCTTCATCAAACTAATGTTTTCGCATATTTTCAGTGTGGAACCTGTTGGGTAGGGGGGGTTATAGGCTAGGCAAACCAATTCTAAATGCCACTAGCAGTTTACAAAGTAGGGTGGTCACTACTGTTAGTTACCACAGCCAAAGTCATAAACCCTGCCCGTTTCTACAAAATTCTATTTTAACTGTAACCTTCAATTAAAATCGAAAAGTGTATTTTTGTTTTCATAACTGTTTTTACATTTTGACTGGGGCAACCGCAAAGTAGCCTAAGCGGAAAAATATGCATTTATTCCAAAACTGCACATCATTGTTGGAACACATATTTCCCTACTTCAGTCAACCGTTCCATTTAGAATTTGTGATAAAACTGTCATCATTTGGCAAGGAATGTAGCTTGTGTATCCCATCAGTTAGATACAGAAATAAATGCCTATAAAAACATAAGCGCACACAGCACACGTGTAGAGGGAGCGGTCAGAACATAATTGAGTGAGACACGGAAGGAAAAGTGAATTTAAAGAACATAACTGTGTGATGCTTGGCTTGGTTTATTTGTTGTTGTGTCCCGCAAATGCACATGTACAAATGAACACTAGAGTCAAAAGCAAATAGTTTCACAGTACAGTGCATTCGGAAAGTATTCAAACCCCTTCCCTTTTTCCACATTACAGCCTTATGAAAAAATGATTTTCCCTCAATCTACACCCATAATGACAAAGTGACCAGTTTATATATATTTTTTGCAAATAATGATGAAATAATGAAATACCTTATTTACATAAGTATTCAGACCCTTTGCTATGAGACTCAAAATTGAGCTCAGGAGTATATTGTTTCCATTGATCATCCTTGCGATGTTTCTACAACTTGATTGGGGTGGGGGGGGGCTTGGTCAGGGTGGTGGAAGAACCTTCCAGAAGGACAACCATCTCTGCAGCACTCCACCAATCAAGTCTTTATGGTAGAGTGGCCAGACTGAAGACACTCCTCAGTAAAAGGCACATGACAGCCCACTTGGAGTTTTCCAAAAGGCACCTAAAGAAACAAGATTCTCTGGTCTGATGAAACCAAGATTGAACTCTTAGGCCTGAATGCCAAGCGTCACGTCTGGAGGAAACCTTGCACCATGCCTATGGTGAAGCATGGTGGTGACAGCATCATGCTGTGGGGATGTTTTTCAGCGGCAGAGACTTGGAGACTAGTCAGGTTTGAGGCAAAGATGAACGGAGCAAAGTACAGAGAGATCCTTGATGAAAACCTGCTCCAGAACGCTCAGGACCTCAGACTGGGGTGAAGGTTCACCTTCCAACAGGACAACGACCCTAAGCACACAGCCGTGGCTTCGGGAAAAATCTCTGAATGTCCTTGAGTGGCCCAGCCAGAGCCCGGACTTGAACCCGATCTAACATCTCTGGAGAGACCCGAAATTGCTGTGCAGCAACGCTCCCCATCCAACCTGACAGAGCTTGAGAGGATCCACAGAGAATGTGAGAAACTCTCCAAATACAGGTGTGCCAAGCTTGTAGCGTGATACCCAAGAAAACTGCCAAAGGTGCGTCAACAAAGTACTGAGTCTGAATACTTATGTAAATGTCATTTCAGTTTCTAAAAACCTGTTTTTGCTTTGTCATTATGGGGTATTGTGTGTAGATTGAGGCGGAAAAACAATACATTTTAGAATAAGGCTGTAAGATAAAATGTGGAAAAGGGGAAGGGGTCTGAATACTTTCCGAATGCACTGCATTTTGAAAAAAATGTGATCTCTGGTTAAAGATCGAGTTTTGACATTAGTTTGAGAACTCATGCCCATCCCTAGAATGAGTTTTACTGAACTTAAGCTTTAAACAGGTCGCGGGAACAAACAAAAACTGACCATCACCACTATACTACTGAGAGGTGTGGTGGAGGAGACTGACCTGCAGGTTATAGGTAGAGCCTGGGGTGTCATACAGGTGCAGAGGTAACCTCTCAATGGACTCCAGGACTGCTAGTAGTTTGCGGATTAAGGCAACTGCGGGTCGGCTGAATGAATGGGTCAAACCAGGAAGTCAGCCACTGACAGGTTTTTGTTATTTAAAAATACATTCATAAAAATGAATTATATAAAAGTCTGAATTATTACCTTTCATCATCTTCGTTTTCACTGAATGCGGCTTTAAATACATTTATTCTTTCCATTAATGGTTTACAATTATGTTTCATGTCAAGTTCCACACTCTGAAAAAGAGAAATATTAATTGAGCTGGAGTTGGACTAACGAGGAAGTTGAGGAACATTGCAGAAATTGGTTACCCAGACAGAGTTGAGAAAAGGTATGAAAGAAAGAAATCTGCAGCCCAGATGGAACCATATTCACTGTATAGAGTACTACTTTGGGCCAAAGGTCCCTGTACACATCATCCATCCCACTTACATTATTAAGGACTGTAAAAAGTGCTTGCACTAGGCCACTGCTGCACATTTCATAGGGGGAGATGGTGTTCTCATCCTTGAGAACCACAATCAAGTTTTCCAGAGCCGTTTTCATCAAGTCTCTCCATGTGTTTTCTCCCTCGATACACTGCAACAGAAACAAAACAGCACATTTAACTTTCACTGAGTCATCAAACCTGTAGCTTACAGCTTCAGACAGAACAACCAAGAAAACAAAACAACTACATAGAGTGAGTCAATCAAAATATCTACTTAGTTTTTTTATTAAAGTACCGATTTTACTGTAAATTGCATTGAAGCGCACTTTCCATAAAGTGCAAGTAGACATGAATTGATCATGTGTGTTGGGTGAGCGGACCAGGGCGATTCCCCCACATACCCGTCTGTTGGTAATCATGTTATCCAACTCTGACATACATTTAGGTTAGAGTTGATGTGCTTTTTCCCCCTACCTGTTTGTTGGTATGCAGCTCCCAAGCAGACTCCAGCTGGGTGGCGATGTTCCTCAGGGTGACCACCACCCCCCTGGGCATGCTCTCTACCGCCTTGAAGTGGTCATCATACAGGTCTCTGGCCATGGTCTTCACCTGCGTTTGACATTTCTAGCCATTTAGCAGACACTCGTATCCAGAGCCACTTACAAATCAGTGCATTCAACTAAGGTAACACAACCACACATCACAGGAACAGACAGAGGGGCTCTAGGCTCGCTGGGTGTTAAGGAAAAAGTGAGGGATAACTAGCATAAAACTGCTGTTAGGCTTGGGCTGTATACCGGGGTATTTGGAAATGGACACAGGATGGTTTTTCCAATACTGTTGAAACTATTCGATTTAATTTTTTTATATACATTGGAATATTTGCAGCTACTATTTAAGTAAAATACAGTCAACCTGTCAGGAGATAAAGAAGATTGTGTTCTTCGTTTCACCTGTCAGATATGCTTCATAATGAAACATTTCTGGTAGTAGTACCCAGTCACGTGGTGTTTGTTTACAAGCACACAATGAAGAGAGACCAGAGCCTTATGAGTCGCTCAGTGTTGTGCAGCACCTGCCAGGTGATCTAGTTACAGTATGGAATTCACAACTAAATGTTCGCCAGCTAAATATCTTAGAACTATTAACTGTCTAAAATGTGCCAAATGCTCTGCAGTTGTACATTTGGTTCGCTAATGTAGTAGCTACTTAGCTATCTAGCTAAGTGGTTAGCTTCTTCCAAAATATATGTCTAATATTAGTTTTGTGCGTGCAGTAAACTGGGAGTAGCATTTTTGAGTTACTTGTAATAACGTCATGAGCTGGGATGTCTGTCCTGAAAATAGTTTAGGTCAGAGACTATAAAATGTTTGCAATGCGATCGTTAGCATTCTCTAGGGGATTTTATATGTACTTGTTAGCATTGCTAACCTTTGGGTTACAAAGGCTCAGGGGAGTTCGAAAACAGTGCCCCCTGTGTTTAGTGCCGGTATTACCTAAGATCCCAGTATGGAACAAGGCTGGTATGAAGGCATGACAATCTGGATACTGCCCAAGCCCTCCTGCTGTTATATTAAACAGAAGAATGATATGACGGCTAAACTAGATGGATAATATGTAATGTGTTCTAAAGCAAAGAAATATATACAAAAATAAAAATGTCCCTGTGACAATAGACAAACTAATCTTCTCAATTCAGGAAGGAGGAAGTTGGCTTTAAACAACAACAAAAAATACTGAACAGCAGACGGACTCAACCACCTTTTGTTTTGTTTTCTCCAATTTGGATTTGAGCTTTCTTCCCCTCTTTCCAGTCCAGCCAGTCACAAATTCTGACCCTGTACAACAGAACACAGAGAAGGAAAACTTTAAGACAATCCCCATGAAAGGCAGGGCGGACTGGGAGAGGCACTTGATGGCTTACCACATCATTCTAGTAGAGGATAACTTTATATATATTTTTTTATACACACATACACACTACATGGCCAAAAGTATGTGGACACCTGCTCGTCGAACATCTCATTCCAATATCATGGGCCTTAATATGGAGTTAGTGCTCCCTTTGCTGCAATAACATCCTCCACTCATCTGGGAAGGCTTTCCACTAGATGTTGGAACATTGCTGTGGGGACTTGTTTCCATTCAGCCACGAGCATTAATGAGGTCGGGCACTGATGTTGGGCGATTAGGCCTGGCTCGCAGTCGGCCTTCCAATTCATCCCAAAGGCTTTCGATGGGGTTGATGTCAAGGCACTTTGCAGGCCAGTCAAGTTCTTCCACACAGATCTCAACAAACCATTTCTCTATGCACCTCACACTTTGTCCACCAGGGCATTGTCATGCTGAAACAGGAAAGGGCCTTGCCCAAACTGTGGCCACAAAGTTGGAAGCACAGAATCGCCTAGAACGTCATTGTATGCTGTAGAGTTAAGATTACCCTTCACTGGGACTAAGGCGCCTAGCCCCCTTCAAACCATGAAAAACAGCACCAGAGAATATTCATCATCGACCAAATTTTACAGTTGGCATTATGCATTCGGGCAGGGGGAGTGGCCTACTACTTAACAGCTGAGCCATTGTTGCTCCTAGATGTTTCCACTTCACAATAGCAGTACTTACAGTTGACCGGGGAAGCTCTAGCATGGCAGAAATTTGACAAACTGGAAATGTGCCTATGACAGTGCCACGTTGAAAGTCACTGAGCTCTTCGGTAAGACCATTCTACTGCCAATGTTTTTCTTTGCAGATTGCATTATTTTATACACCTGTCAGCAACAGGTGTGGCTGAAATAGTCAAATCCACTCATTTGAAGGGGTGTCCAAATACTTTTTTTTTTTTTTTTTAAATATGGAGTTTCAGGGTTTCCGTTAGCCGGTAATAGTCAGCTTTAGGCAGTAATTTTTTTTTTTAAAGGCCAATTGTCCGGGGATAGAAAACAAATCCTATTGAGATAATGCTTTTTAGCCTATTAATTGATGGAAATACATTTGACTGGTCATACTTATTGGTCTATGAGTTCATTTGCATAATTTAGTGGAATTGAATTGCAGGGTGTACATTCATTATGGATCTTATTAATTTTGGGCCATGATTAAAATAAGCCACTCGATTTCTCACCTGGTAATTTAAGTGCACCTCCCATTCGCTATTCAAATGCATAGGCAACAGTAGGGAGGCTTCAGCGCTCCACACAACACTTTGCAATGAGCTGGAGGCAGTATGCATTTAGAAAACATATGGCTACCTAATTGTTGAAACCAGAATGTGGCACTACATATGAGACATTACCTTGCTTCAAAGTAGCCTAGGCAAAACCTAACCATATCTGTAGAGCAGTGGAGGCTCCTCAGAGGAGGAAGGGGAGGACAATTCCTCAGTGAATTATTATTTATAATTTTTTTATAGTGAAACAGTCATTTTTAAATAAAACTATACTATAAACATGTTCACGTCACCAAATAATTGATTAAAACACATTGTTTTGCAATTAAGGTCAACAGTAGCCCAACAGCACTCTGTAGGATAGCACCATGGTGCAGCCGGAGGACAGCTAGCTTCCATTCTCCTCTGGGTACATTGACTTCAATACAAAACCTAGAAGGCTCATGGTTCTCACCCCCTTCCATAGACTTAAACAGTAATTATGACAACTTCCAGAGGATGTCCTCCAACCTATCAGAGCTCTTGCTGCATGAACTAAAATATTATCCATCCAATTAATCTAGTAGTGAAAGCATAAGCATAAGCTACAGCTAGCACTGCAGTGCATAAAATGTGGTGAGTAGTTGACCCACAGAGAGAGAAAGACAATAGTTGAACAGTTTGGAAACAAATTAATTTCTTCAAAAATGAAGGAGAAGAGAGTTTTTTTTTTTTTAAACGTTCACTTAGCAAATGCAGATAGCTAGTTTAGCTTACTCAAACAGAGGGATGCCATGTTATCTAGCTGGCTATCCAACACAACACTGGATCTCTTCCAAGTCAAGGTAAGCTTTTGGTTTTACAAATTTATTGCCACCAAGACCCACCGGTGCAACTGCTAAACTGCTTACTGACTGTACACTGTACTGCATGCTTGTAGTGGGTTTACTAATGTGTTAGTTATATTAGCTATGTTGTCTATCACATTACTTTAGCTAATATGGTGACAACAATGTAGGCTGTGTGTAGGTTATATGGTTTGACGTCCACAAGCGAAGGAAAAGGTGAGAGGAAAGCGCTTAGATGTGAGAAGGAATACAACATGGCTACTATGAAAGTGAACTGTGTGTGTGATCAGAGGTGTATTCATTCCGCCTATTCTGTTGAAAAACATTTCTTAAAATGGAAGCAAACGGAACAGTGATAAACCTACCTGAATTTGTCCAATAGAAACTCTCATTTGCAACTGTTGGACTAATAATTACACCCTAGATCAGCTAGATGCAGGCAGGAGTGTGCAAGGCAGTATTGAATGTGTCACTGTCTGTCCATGTGTCACTGTCTCACCTAATTTCTCTCTAGACCTGTGTGTACCTATGTTGTAAACTTTTCATAGGCTAGGTTGTAGCAACCTCATGATGGGTATAGGAACATTTTGTAGTAGCCTAAACCTACATTTACATTTACGTCATTTAGCAGACGCTCTTATCCAGAGCGACTTACAAATTGGTGCATTCACCTTATGATATCCAGTGGAACAACCACTTTACAATAGTACATCTATATATATATTTTTTTTTGGGGGGGGGGGGGGGGGGGGTTTAGAAGGTATTGATGTTACATTGAACTGGATGAATGGAATATGAATGACAGGCCTCCAATATGCTGTAATAGAAATAAAGCCATGCTCATGAAAAAAATAAATAATTGTCATCTTAAAACGGCATCGCCGTGGAGGCAATTATTTTTTATTTCATTGTCCAGTAGCCAGATGTACACTTGTGCATAGCCTAGTGCTTTGTGTGCATTGCTGCACTAATAATGTTAAGAAATAGTTGATCAACATTTCAAGCGAAACGTTGTGATGTATTGCATCAGATTCATTGCTTTTTAAAAGTTGTATGAATTTGGGATCTATCGTCCCACAACTGTCGTCCCACAAATGTCTGTTTGGGATATTTCTTTCTTGACAAGCTGACCAAGACTAGGTAAACGTTTTTTACTATTGTGGTAGTAGATTGGATGTGCCACTTATGTCAAAAGGCTAGGGGAATCTAAGCTTTCCCTAAGTAAATTGAATTCAATTGCAAAAATTATATAGCCTAATTAGCATACTCCTGTCTTTACAGAAATAAATAAAAACAGTTTGGAAAGCAAATGTTATTGCTGTAAAGAGAAGACAATGAAAAAAATACTAATGTCTTTTAGTTATCAAAATGATCAACTTAATTGAGTGAACAAGAGTAGGCCTGTATCTTATTACCAGCAGAGAACATGGGCCATATCCCCAGTGAGTGTGCACTGCGCATATTCACTCTATCATTGTTGGGTCAGTGACACATAAGTTTGTTTTAGGAAATAATTTCCTCCTCCAGTTTAGATGGATGTCATATTCTACTTATCTCCCCTTCTCGGAGGCCTAAAAACAGATTCTGCTGTCTCCAGTCATATAAAGTTTAGTAGAATTGCATGACATAGGTTTATTTCTTTGCACAGGAAAAACATATCTGATATAGCTTATAGTCCAAGCCTCTACACGCTCAGCCATGCAACAGTGATTGAGTTATATTAGCCTAAATTATGACTATCCAATCTACTAATCACATTACGATTAGTAGGCTCTTACATAAGTCTGCAAATGCGATGATGCATGGAATGATTTATTATAAAGGTGCATTTTTACGGTGAAAATGTGCTTCCCGAAACATGAAAGTCACACGCAGTTTATGTATAGGCTAGAGATTTTGCTGTTCATTACTGAGGAAAAGTAAATGGGTGCGATAAGGACACACATCGCATCCTCGATTTGTTCTGTTAAGATAAATTACCATAATATAAAATGTGATTTTTGTGCACCGTGGGTCAGAATCAGGTTATGGTAAATTTCTCAAAACATCCGGTAAATTAAAATTCTGCCAGTCAAATGTCCAGGGCCACATTTTCATAACAGAAACCCTGAGATGAGATAAATGAATAAATAATAAAATGAGAGATTAATTTGTAAACAATTTAGGCACATTTAACTACAGATTTAAATACAACAAAATGATATGATCTATATGCACTGAAGTTCAAACTAACTGACCTAGTGATGTTTCAGCGGTGAAGGAGTGCTTGGTGCCCCTGTTGGACTCGAACACGAAGCCGGGCAGGTCCTCCTTGAGGATGGTGGCCTGCTGTCCGTCAGAGTTGTGGATGGCGATCTCTCCCTCCTTCAGGCAGGTCAGGGACCAGTTTCCCACCGTCAGCTTGGTGGGACCCAGGGCAGACAGGATGGGCTGGCTGGCTGTCACAGGCTTCACCTGGCTCCGGGCACGCTGCAGCTTCTCCAAAAACTCACTACGACTTTCTGGGTGGGTAGTACATTTGAGGAATTGGAACAGTTTGATGTTGGTTATGATATCACCATTATAATACGGTTATTCACTTGTTACAACTGCATGTATGTGAGTGGAGGGAGCTCATTCTGGCCTTAATTCCAAATAAGGAGATGGAGAGGAATAAGTAATTAGTTGAGGAAAGTTCAAGTCATAACATACCAGGTCAATTGAGAAGGTATGTAGCTAGGTCTACCTGAGCTGTCGGAGCCTCCCTCTGGGCTGCCGCTGGAGTACATGGTGGCCAGCTTGCCGTCCAAGATGAAGCGGAACCATCCATTGGAGCCGTTGGAGAGCTCCAGGGCTGCAGCATCACTCCAGATGTACAGGCAGTCCCTCCCCCTGATAATGGACCAGTCACGCCAGTGGTAGGGCTTCCCCTGCTGCACCTCTTTGGCATCCTCCTGTGGCTCGTCTTCCTGGTGGAACCAGAGACATTTACTTTAGATTTTAGTCATGTAGCAGATGCTCTTATCCAGAGATTTTAAATAGATTTAAATATATTTTCTTTGCGGAACGCTTTTTATTACACAGAAATCACAAAGCTCTATCAGTGTATATTTGGACTGCATTATGTTGTTGTTCTTACTGCACCTTCTCTGGTTTGGACACCTCCTCGTTCTCATCGTCTGAGGTGGGTCCAGCCAGAGTGGACACCTTGTTGATGACGCCCAGTCTAGCCAACTGGTCCAAGAAGACATCTCCTCCTTTGTCCACCAGGTCTCTGATGATCTGCAGTGCCAGCAGGTGACCGTCATCATCGTCCTGTACAGGAAGAGAAACCACATTTAACTTAGCCTGTGGATTACTAGAGAGCTGGTGCAACTAAATAGCTTTTTAACAGGCATTAGGTTATCGTTGGATGTTGTTAACAGTCACACACGAGAATGCACGCACACCTCCTGATCAAGCATCTTGAACACACACATACACAAAGAGATGGATGTTGTGTAGTGCCGTACCTCCTGATCCAGCACGGTGGCGGTTATCTCCACTAGCACGGTGGGCAAGTTGTGACCGGCGTCAGAGTCACACACCTCCTTCAGCAGCACTTCACAGCTGTAGTGGATCATCTTCCTGATCAGAGCCAGGCTAGCTTTCCTGTAAGGGACAGAGGGACGACATGTTAAAGCACCAATATGTCACTTCTTGGGCAACCTAACCAAATGCCCATAGAAATGTGAGTTATAGATCTGTCATGATCATTGAAAGCAAGTATAAGATGCGATAGAACAGATCTGTGTAGTTTTTGCATCTTTTGCTTTTGTACACCAGCTTCAAAACAGCTGAAACTACAATATTTTTGATTATTGAAAATATATTTCACAGCGGTTTAGACAGTACAATGATTCTCTGAACGAGAAACTGAAATTAGGCAAACTATTCGAATTTTAGCAACCAGGAAATGGAGGCACGATTTCGGCATATTGCACTTTTAATGCAAGGGTTTCAAAACTTTTTCAGTCTGACAGTATTTCAATCTGAAGACATTATGGTTTGAAGTGACAAATGCTTTAGAAAAGGGATTGGGAAGTTCAAAATATCATCAGGCAATAATGTTGTATGATCTTCTATGTAAAAAAGAACCTTATCGTTGATGATGTTCTTTCCCCCCCAGTCTGATTAAGAGCCTGGTCTTGTGGGCATAGTAGAGAGAAACCGTACGTACGTGTTCCTGAGAGTCTTAGAGTATCTTTCAGTGATGGGGTCATAATATTTTGTTGCTTAAACCATTCAAAAGATAGCGCCACATGTTTAGGAAGAAAAAAGAACTCGCTCTGTTTATTACAACAGCATCTAGCGGCTACCGGAGGTTACGGTTCTATGAACCAACCGCAAAACTTCTCTCGCAACCCCATTTTCAAATCACGCGACCCATAGTTTGGGAAACCCTGTGTTAATGGATTTGTATTTGTCCCTATTCAAATAAAATTGCATTCAGGTCCTCAGTAATATATACATCTCTGTGAGTATAGACAAAGGTCCTTTGGTCAAGTTACTCTCAAAGTTGTCCTTACCTAATAGAAGGTAGCATGGTTTGCTGAAAGGTTTGTGCAAATACTGGTAGCAGCCTCTTCAGGTAGATGGGGGCCATCTCAGGGTCTCCTTTGGGTTCGCTGCCCTCCTCTTCCTCGTTCAAGTCTTTCTTCTTCTTGTCCTCTCCTTTGTTAACGGGGCACATCCAGTCTCCTTCAGAACAAAAGAGAACACAACAAATTGTGAAATAACCACTGTCCTTTATTCTCTGATGGGCATGAGCCACTGACGACCAAGGATTTTCATGGAAGTCAGTCGGCAGCACAGCTGTTCATATATTGTTAGAACTCACCAGGAGACTGGAGGATGGCTACCACCTCACTGTGGCCACGCTCCCTTGCTTTGTCCAGGGGAGTTTTCCCATCTTCATCTCGGAGGTCAGGGTTGGCTCCATGTCGCAGCAGAGTCTATAGACACATAGAAAAATTATGCTTACTAGGGGAACTTATATCGGTCTGCCTGTATTTCCAAACATCATATAGAGGAGGATAGGGTGCACACGCAAAAACTTTATCCTATGTTTTCTTTACGTTCATTGAATTCAATATACACCAGCAGCCAACAGTCCAGCTGCTGGGCCTTTATCAAGGGATGTTGGTGGAAAAAACAGCAGTTTGAGCGTTACAAAAGATTTCCTCTCAAGGTTAAAGAGACCTTTGCTACTTGAGGCCGTCCAAAACAGGCAGCGTAGTGGAGGGAGGAGGACCTCTGACCTCTGTTGACATCAGCACCTCTCTCACACAGGAACTCAACCTGGGACATCAACCACAACAAACAGGGGTTATTCAACAGGGTCTTGATAATGAAGGCACGCAAAGAACAACTTTTTGGAACAGACGTTTATTATTGGACTCTCCTTGTTTCAGTCCATTTTCTTCTGTTTGGTGCCGAATGAATACAACTGTGTCGTGGTCTGGTTTCGAGGTGACAAGCCATTATTTAACCAAACCATAGTAATCCGTCTGCATTAGGCTGCATACACAGCTTGTTGCTATGGACACCTATTGACAGAACCTTGAGCACTGAGCCCATTATTGCACCACAACAGGGAAGAGATGCTGTCCTTAAAAGGATACTTTGGGATTTTGTAAATGAGGCCATTTATCTACTTCCCCGGAGTCAGATTAAGTCATGGATACAATTTTTGTGTCTCTGTGTCCAGTATAAAAGGAAGTTAGAGGTAGTTTACTGAGCCAATGCTAACTAGCATTACTGCAATGACAAAGTACCTTTGGAAAGTATTCTGACAAAGTACCTTCGGAAAGTCACTCTGACAGAGCTCCAGAGTTCCTCTGTGGAGATGGGAGAACCTTCCAGAATGACAACCATCTCTGCAGCACTCCACCAATCAAGTCTTTATGGTAGAGTGGCCAGACTGAAGACACTCCTCAGTAAAAGGCACATGACAGCCCACTTGGAGTTTGCCAAAAGGCACCTAAAGAAACAAGATTCTCTGGTCTGATGAAACCAAGATTGAACTCTTTGGCCTGAATGCCAAGCGTCACGTCTGGAGGAAACCTTGCACCATGCCTATGGTGAAGCATATTGGCGGCAGCATCATGCTGTGAGGATGTTTTTCAGCGGCAAGAACTGGGAGACTAGTCAGAATCGAGGCAAAGATGAACAGAGCAAAGTACAGAGAGATCCTTGATGAAAACCTGCTCCAGAGTGCTCAGGACCTCAGATTGGGGTGAAGGTTCTTCTTCCAACAGGACAACACCCTAAGCACACAGCCAAGAAAACAGCCAGATCCCGGACTTGAACCCGATCAAACATCTCTGGAGACCTGAAATTGGAGACCTGTGCAGCACGGCTCCTCATCCAACCTGAAAGCATCTGCAGAGAAGAATTGGAGAAATTCCCCAAATACAGGTGTGCCAAGCTTGTAACGTCATACCCAAGAAGACTCGATGCAGTAATCACTGCCAAAGGTGGTTCAACAAAGTACTGAGTAAAGGGTCTGAATAGTTATGGAAATGTGGCATTTCCGTTTTTTTATTTTATTTATACATTTGCTAAAATGTCTAAAAAGCTGTTTTTCTTTGTCATTATGGGGTATTATGAGGTCATTGTGGGGTATTGTGTGTAGATTGACGAGGGGGGAAAAAACGATCTAATCAATTTTAGAATAAAGCTGTAACGTAACAAAATGTGGAATAAGTCGAGGGGTCTGAATACTTTCTGAAGGCGCTGTATATGGGCATCTGCATTGCGCTAATGCTAGTAAGCAATTGTTCTAGCGCTAGTTAACAACTTCCTTCAACTGCGCGCAGAGACATAAATGGTATCCATGAGTTCATCTGACTCCGGGGAACTAGATAAAGAGTGCCTCATTTCCAAAATATATCTTTAATTCCCCTGGCACAATGAGCCATTCTGTTCTGTTCGCACGCCTAATGGCTAATCTCTGTAAAGAGATGGAGGGATACGAGACTCAGTCTAAAATAGCTTACCATTTCCTGTGTGCCAAATGCAGAGGCCCAGTTCAAAAGAGTCTGCCCGACGTCATCCATGAAATTCACTTCAAAAGCTGCAACACAGGAACCATTTTAAGCAATTGAATAAGCGTGCGCAATAACAGCGGACACTTTTTCATAAACATGACACATTTACCATTACGCAAAACAAACGGCTGAAATGAATTAGGAAAAAAGGCACCATTACACCAGATTGGACAAACTTCCTCTGCCACATCATCATGTACCCTAGCCTCCTGACAGACCAACATACAGGATATATCTGGGTCCCAAATGGTGCCCTATTCCCTTTACAGTGCATTACTTTTGACCCCATACTATCCACCCATCCACCTCCGGTGTCGATGGCATCAATGAGAGCGTCTGTGTCTTTGCTGCGGATACAGTCGATGAGCTGTCGGTGGGAACGCTCCCCGGAGCTGTCCAGCCGTCGCAGGCCCGGGATGCGTCCTGTTGAGCCAGCGGTGGATTTGGGCAGAGCTTTGCGGCCCTCGAACAGCAGGACCAGCAGCAGGTCCACCAGACGCATGGTGTCCAGAACACAGCGCTCGTCCCCCTGCATCGCACTCTCCATGGAGTCAGGCAGCGCAGAGCGTAGCAGATCCTATACATACACACACAGGAAATACACACACAGAGAGACAAAACAAAAACACCACTTCTATTATTATCCCATTATTCTTTATACTAGTCATAGTGTCACTTCAGAATAGCTCTCATTACAATACAGTTCTCTTCACTAATATATTCTGAAATAAGATCCTTTCAACGTTTTATGTTATTTTTATTATTGTTAGCTTTCAAGATATTGCAGTTCATATATTAAACATTCTGTGCCAATAAAATTGCTATGGAATACATTAGGAATTCTTACTAATACAGAAATGTGTCCCAGAGTGCTCATAACACCAAATACAGCTACCACAAATCAAACTGCAATAATTTGACAAGGCTGAGGACTTAAAATAAAAGCCATCTAATAAAACTCTTCTCAGGGAGTAGTCTGAGATATGAGCTGGTCCTTAAAGACTCACATTGAGAAAAGTATTTTCTCCCAACAATGGGCAATTTGATTTGTAAATGTTTTTTCGTTTTTTTTTTAACAAGACTAAATGTAAAATGTCCTTACATGAGTGACAAGGGGAGAGCCTCTGCACAGCGTGGACAGCAGGCTAACGATGGTGGACACCTGGTTGGAGAGTTTGGAGTCGGCAGCGGTGGGTTGGGCCCCAGTGGAGGTCCGGCCTGGCTTACAGGTGGAGGAGGGGCCGGAGACCATGCCCCCTGCCGCCGCCATCCGGGAGAGCAGCTCCTCTGTCAGACCGTGCTTGGCCAGTGGCGCGGGGTCCACCCCTCGACGGGTGAACCGGTCCGCCAGGGAGGCAAAGCAGCGCAGAGCACCATCAGACACCTGTCAATCAATGGGTTGCATTTTTATCAATAACAATGTAATCATTTGCAACCAGACCGTCAAGCTTCTTTCCAATTTATATAAGTGATTGGATTTATATACCACTTTTCCAGTAGTTCAAAGCACTTTATATAGAAATGGGGAAAACGCATTCATCCACCACCAATGTGCATGATGACCACCCCCCCCCAACCAATGACCCCTGAGTGGGTGTCCCATTCACCTGGTGGTCTTCGTGTTTGAGCAGACTGGAGAGGGACTCCACACAAGTCTCCAGAGAGGAGTCCTGGGGCTCCATCTTGCTGCACAGGCGAGACACCACAGACATGGCAGAGTGCAGGGTGTCCTTATGGACCAGATGACCGCTGTCCCGGATGAAGCTAAGCACACAGTTCAGACCCCCAGCCTCAAACACTGCACCAGACTCCCTGGTACAGATCAGCTCCAGCACCTGACAAATGACACCACAAATAATGATTATTTATGATGCGAGGCCCATCTTTTTTCTATGGATTTCACAACGAGGACTCTGCACCTGACTACTTTTGAGTATGAGCATGTTCTGTAATATTCTACCACATACATAAGCCCTTCCTAAACAAGATATATTTGTTGTGAAATATGACCTACATATTCAAGACCTAATTTGAATAAACTCCTCATACGCATCTTGTGATTTGAATAAAAGGTTCCAGGTAAAGAAAGAGAACATTCTCTTGCAGGGCGTAACATTTTATTTTTCTTCCACCAGCCACTGTGGCAGGTAGATGAAAAAAAAAAAAATCTACCAGCCAAAATATTTTTTGTTGTTGCCATAATTACATAAAAATACTAAAAAAATTTTTTTTAAAAGGACCATGTTTTGTAATGTTTCTAAAACAATAAATGTATAAGTAATGTGGTATATTGCTAAATTTAAATTTCATATTTTCTTTTAACCAAAATATCACATTTGACAACATTTTCAGCTTCCCCTTTAAGAGTAGGAGATTACCGTGGTAACGGGGCCACTGGAGTCAAGTCAAGTGTGTCTGTTCGTGTGTGAGATTTGGAATGTAGTAGACAGCAGCTGCAGTCCAAATTAAAAGTAGACAGCCCTCGGCCCTAAACCCTCAATCCTTGAATGACGTATTACATCGTCACATCCGAGTGTACCTTAAAATGTCCCTTGCCCAAGCGAGGGAGAGTGATGATCGGAGAGGCAACGTTCATGGTGGAAGTCTTGAAATTGAGGTAAAAAAAAAAAAAAAACTATCTAAAGCTATTATTGTGCCTAGCAAGCTAACGTAGCTAGTTAGCACTCCTGTCAGCTAGCTAGCTAGCTAGCTAGCTAGCTAGCTAGCTAGCTCCAGTTACTTATAGCTGGCTAGCTAGTTTTATAGTATGGTCATTTATTCCATTAATTTCAGAATTCCCAAAAATCTGTTTATAAAGCTAACAACGTTTTATAGGCTCCTCACTATGAGACTATGCCAACACTAAAATCAATGTGATCTATACATATTTTTTTTTGCAAGCCAGCATCATAATTTTATCTCACAGGCCCGAAAATCCAGCCATGTTGATTAAATGACACCGCGCCACCGGAGTTTGACACGTGACTACAGTTTGCATTGAATTGTGGTTCATGAGTAAATTAGACCAACATTGATGCCTGTGCCTCCAAAAAAATGATCTATCAGCACTTCACTCACAGTGCTCAAAACTGCACGAGGTGGGATGTAGTATTCGTATTTCTTGGTGCGATTAGCAACTATGAAACAAAACAGAAATACTTTGAAAACAGCTACTTCAGCATTTTTATGCTAGAAATCGCAACGCGCACATATTTGACTTGTGACAATGTTTTATTCACAAATGTAATGTAATGCTCGCACTGTAGAGCCCTGAAAATTGACCACCCGCCAACGTGACTGGTGAAGTAGACATTCTTACCAGAGGTCCATAAACATCAACGCCACAAACATCAACGCCTTTCTTAAAATCAATACACAAGTAAACATTTTTAAACCTACATATTTAGTTAAAATTGCCCGCTAACATTAATTTCTTTTAACTAGGGAAATTGTGTCACTTCTCTTGCGTTCTGTGCAACAGAGTCAGGGTATATGCAGCAGTTTGGGCCGGCCTGGCTCGTTGCGAACTGTGTGAAGACCATTTCTTCCTAACAAACACAGCCAACTTCGCCAAACGGGGGATGATTTAACAAAAGCGCAATTGCGAAAAAAGCACAATTGTTGCACAAATGTACCTAACCATAAACATGAATGCCTTTCTTAAAATCCATACACAGAAGTACATTTTTTTAAACCTGCATATTTAGTTAAAACAAATCCAGGTTAGCAGGCATTATTAAACTAGGGAAATTGTGTCACTTCTCTTGCGTTCATTGCACGCAGAGTCAGGGTATATGCAACAGTTTGGGCTGCCTGGCTCGTTGCGAACTAATTTGCCCGAATTTTACGTAATTATGACATAACATTGAAGGTTGTGCAATGTAACAGCAATATTTAGACTTATGGATGCCACCCGTTAGATAAAATACGGATCGGTTCCGTATTTCACTGAAAGAATAAACTTTTTGTTTTCGAAATGATAGTTTCCGGATTTAACCATATTAAACCTGTTAGGGCTAGGGGGCAGCATTTGCACGTCTGGATAAATTTTTTTTACCCGATTTAATCTGGTTACTAATCCTACCCAGTAACTAGAATATGCATATACTTATTATATATGGATAGAAAACACTCAAACGTTTCTAAAACTGTTTGAATGGTGTCTGTGAGTATAACAGAATTCATTTGGCAGGCAAAACCCTGAGACATTTTCTGACAGGAAGTGGATACCTGATGTGTTGTATTGACTTTAAACCTATCCCATTGAAAAACACAGGGGCTGAGGAATATTTTGGCACTTCCTATTGCTTCCACTAGATGTCACCAGCCTTTAAAAAGTGTTTTGAGTCTTCTGGAGGGAGATCTGACCGAACAAGAGCCATGGAACGATGATGTCCCATTAGACACCTGGTGCGCGAGTTCATGTTGGGTACCCTCGTTCCAATACGTTATAAAAGAGTATGCATTCGTCCACCTTGAATATTATTCATGTTCTGGTTAAAAAAGGCCCTAATGATTTATGCTATACAACGTTTGACATGTTTGAACGAACGGAAATATATTTTTTCCCCTCGTTCATGACGAGAAGTCCGGCTGGCTTAGATCATGTGCTAACAAGACGGAGATTTTTGGACATAAATGATGAGCTTTTTTGAACAAAACTACATTCGTTATGGACCTGTGATACCTGGAAGTGACATCTGATGAAGAGAATCAAAGGTAATGGATTATTTACATAGTATTTTCGATTTTAGATCTCCCCAACATGACGTCTAGTCTGTATCGCAACGCGTATTTTTCTGGGCGCAGTGCTCAGATTATTGCAAAGTGTGATTTCCCAGTAAGGTTATTTTTAAATCTGGCAAGTTGATTGCGTTCAAGAGATGTAAATCTATAATTCTTTAAATGACAATATAATATTTTACCAATGTTTTCTAATTTTAATTATTTAATTTGTGACGCTGACTTGACTGCCGGTTATTGGAGGGAAACGATTTCCTCAACATCAATGCCATAGTAAAACGCTGTTTTTGGATATAAATATGAACTTGATAGAACTAAAAATGCATGCATTGTCTAACATAATGTCCTAGGAGTGTCATCTGATGGAGATTGTAAAAGGTTAGTGCATCATTTTAGCTGGTTTTATGGTTTTGGTGACCCTGTCTTTGACTTGACAAAACATTACACACAACTCTTGTGAATGTACTGTCCTAACATACTCTAAATTTATGCTTTCGCCGTAAAACCTTTTTGAAATCGTAAAACGTGGTTAGATTAAGGAGATGTTTATCTTTCAAATGGTGTAAAATAGTTGTATTTTTGAAAAATTTGAATTTTGACATTTATTTGGATTCAAATTTGCCGCTCTTGAAATGCACCTGCTGTTGATGGAGTGCACCACGGGTGGCACGCTAGCGTCCCACCTAGCCCATAGAGGTTAATGACCTAAGGCTCGTATTTCTGTGTGTTTATTATATTATAATTAAGTCTATGATTTGATATTTGATAGAGCAGTCTGACTGAGCGGTGGTAGGCAGCAGCAGGCTCGTAAGCATTCATTCAAACAGCACTTTACTGCGTTTGCCAGCAGCTCTTTGCAATGCTTCAAGCACTGCGCTGTTTATGACTTCAAGCCTATCAACTCCCGAGATTAGGTTGGCAATACTAAAGTACCTATTAGAACATCCAATAGTCAAAGGTATATGAAATACAAATGGTATAGAGAGAAATAGTCCCATAATTCCTATAATAACTACAACCTAAAACTTCTTACCTGGGAATATTAATGACTCATGTTAAAAGGAACCACCAGCTTTCATATGTTCTCATTTTCTGAGCAAGGAACTTAAACGTTAGCTTTTTTACATGGCACATATTGCACTTTTTACCTTCCTCTCCAACACTTTGTTTTTGCATTATTTAAACCAAATTGAACATGTTTCATTATTTACTTGAGACTACCGTAATTTCCGTAATTTCCGGACTATTAAGCGCACCTGAATTTAAGCCGCACCCACTGAATTCAAAATTATATATTATTTTGAACATAAATAAGCCGCAGGTGCCTACCAGTACATTGAAACAAATGAACTTTACACAGGCTTTAACGAAACACGGCTTGTAACAAAAAATGAGCAGTAAGCTTTAGGTAGTTGTCTTTTTGCACTGAGTCAATTCCTCGCGCTGCTGTTTCCAACGTCTTATCATCGACTCATTAAGACCAAGCTCCTGTGCAGCAGCTCTATTTCCTTTTCCAACAGCCAGATCAATCGCCTTCAACTTGAAAGCTGCATCATATGCATTTCACCGTGTATTTGCCATGATGAGGGTGACAAAATGACTACCGTAATCAGAATGATGGGAAGTTTGAGAGCGCTCGATTTAATCTAAACAGTAAACAAAAAAGTTTTTGACCTTAACCCGTTCGGCAATTTCATTGGTCTAATGAAAGCTTCATGCCGCCAAAAAACTGAGCACGTCAGAAGAATGTGTTTTTTTGGAAGAAAAAAAATTTGAAAGCAGGAAAAATCCATATACTAGCCGCGTCATTGTTTAAGCCGCGAGGTTCAAAGCGTGGGAAAAAAGTTGCGGCTTATAGTCCGGAATTTACGGTAAATTGATTTTATTGATGTATTATATTATGTTAAAATAAAAAAGTGTTCATTCAGTATTGTTGCTACATCTCATCATCATACATACATACATACATACATACATCATCATACAACATACATTTTAAAAAAATGTTTAAATACAACATTTTTTTTTTTTTTAAATAATAAAAAAAATAACAAAAAATAAAATAAACGGCTGATTAATCGGTTTCGGCTTTTTTTGGTCCTCCAATAAATCGGTATCGGCGGCGAAAAATCATAATCGGCCGACCTCTAATTCTTACCCACCAATACCTAAATCGACCCGCATTTGGCAGGTGTTCATTTTATGCCCTGAAGCAAACAGTCCATCACAGAAAAATAAAAAAAGCGAAGGAATTGTTTTTATAAAGTACAACAAAAACGAATTCCCCACACTGGTGTAATGCTCCCACAGTGTTTAATAGGATAATGTTTCAAGCTCAAATTCTAAATAAAAGCGTACCTTGACACACTGCTCGGCCAGGTCTCTGCTGGTCCTGTTGTTGAGCTCCACCACCACTAGGCGGTTACACAGAGCCTTGATGGCCCCGTCCACGCCCACGATCCTGCGGGTGCACTCAGCCGACACATCCAGGTAGTATGTGATGGCGCGGGCCGTCACCTCCAGCACGTTGTCCGGGGCGCTTTCATCCAAGAAAATCTTACACAGGGCGGGGAGGAAGGTGCGTGGGGGACACCTGGGGGACAGAGGAGGGCATATATAACCTTTATTTATACAGGTTATTCTCAATGAGATAAAATCTATTTTGCAAGAGAGGACTAGCTATATAAACATAAACATCCACGAACGACTCACCAGTAACCACATAAAAAGGCTTGTGCCGTCATTATAGGCAGTTTGTATAAGCGCGACATTGTCCTCTCAACAGTATGACGAATGCTTGAGATGTTTGTGAGATAGACAGTTGACAGTGTGTGTTGGTGACTCACGTCTCGAAGCAGCGGTCCACGTTGTCAGACATGAGCAATAACATGCAGAGCTGCTCCAGGGCGATCAGCTGCATGTCCCTCTCATCTCCCTGGCCCATCTGGAGCCACTCCAGCAAGGTGTCTGGGTCCACGTCCGCCATGATTACCCCCCTGCTACAGCTCCCTAACTGGCACCTAGCCCAATCACTGCTGTGGGCTGAGCTGGGGACTCATCCGCCGGATGGAGAAAACACACAGGTCCAATCACTGCTCCCTCCTGTGTGTCATGTAGTCTTCCTTCACCTGGGGTGGAGAGAGAAAGAGAGAGAGGATTGGGGGGGGGGGGGGAGGTAGAGAGGATGGGGGGGGGAGAGAGGTAGAGAGGATGGGGGGGGGAGGATGGGGGGGAGAGAGGAAGGGGGGAGAGGGAGAGAGGAAGGGGGGAGAGGGAGAGAGGATGGGGGGAGAGGTAGAAAGAGCGGGGAGAGGGAGAGAGGATGGGGAGAGAGGTAGAAAGAGCGGGGAGAGGTAGAGAGGATGGGGGAGAGGATGGAGGGAGAGAGGTAGAAAGGATGGAGGGGAGAGGTAGAAAGGATGGAGGGGAGAGGTAGAAAGGATGGAGGGGAGAGGTAGAAAGGATGGAGGGGAGAGGTAGAAAGGATGGAGGGAGAGGTAGAGGATGGGGAGAGGTAGAGGAGAGAGGTAGAGGATGGGGGAGAGGTAGAGGAGAGAGGTAGAGGAGGGGGAGAGGAGAGAGGTAGAGGAGAGAGGTAGAGGAGGGGGGGGAGAGAGGTAGAGGAGGGGGGGAGAGAGGTAGAGGAGGGGGGGAGAGAGGTAGAGGAGGGGGGGAGAGAGGTAGAGGAGGGGGGGAGAGAGAGGTAGAGAGCGAAAGCTGGCGTTTAGTTTAATCATGACTGGCTCATCTTGCAGTTGCCAATGGGATTACGTTGGGCAAATCAGAGCAACAAAGGTTTGTAGCTAGTTCACGTGACATCTGAAACATGGTATTTGCTATAAAGAACCAAGAAACAGTAACTTTTCCTCTCAGGAAAATAAGTGAGGCCCAAAACCTGTTCTCTGGGTACTGTATGTAACAATAATAATACAAAAATGGGACTTCAAGGACCCAAAGTCACTTTACAACATAAAAATCAAGAATAAAATAAATCAATCAATCAGGAGTCAAAATAAACATCAGACTAAACAAAAACATGAATAAAAATAGGGTTGGGCTCAAAAATGGGAAAGAGTGTGATGTATCAGTGTATGGGGAGGGTAGGGTTGGGATACGAACCGGGTTTAGGGTAAGGGGAGGGTTGGGATACGAACCCGGTTTAGGGTAAGGGGCGGGATTGCGGTTGGGATACAAACCCGGTTTAGGGTAAGGGGTAGGTACTGCTCGGTATGATGAAGAGAGGAGTGTCTTTGTAGTGTATTTCTTTGCTTGTATGTGGGTGGGGGGCACTTTAGGAGGGACTGAAAGATAGTGATGGACTCAAGAGTTACAAATGGCTGGAGGGAGGGAGTTTCAGAGCCTAGGAGCAAGGCAAGATGGTGAAGGGCTTTGTAGGTCAGAAGGAGGATCTTATCAATGCATTGGGAGACAGGGAGCTATTGGAGTCCACAGAGGACAGGGGTGAAGTGCTGCCAGGATTTAGTGTGGGTCAGGAGTCAGGCTGCAGACTGGAGGTATCATCTCCACACAATACTGAGTTAAACTATTTTCAGTTGGGGGTTGGACTATGTTCATTAGGACTTGAAACAGTAAAACAGTGTCCTTTGTTAGAGCCTGGATGGCTATAGGATAAGATGCTTGGGGTAGATCCTCTTATCAACAGATTAATCACAAATTGCCAGAGTACATTTGCAGTTTCTACTACTGGCAACTACTGACTCCCACCGAATTGTCTCCCAGAAGTTTCTAGTACTTGTGTAGGAATTAGTTCCATTTCTTTTGAGCCACCAACTGAATGTCCAGAAAGCATAGCCCAGTACTAGGTAACTTATCTTACATCTACAGTCTAACTGACAATAGAGACACTAATAATGTGCAGACAGCCCATCTCCTTACTTTTGTCATTATCATTATTCAAGTACCTAGCTAATGTCACAAAAACAAGTCACAAATCCATTATTGTTAGTAACACCAGAAAGTACAGCAAACATATTCAAGTAAACAGGTCTTTATATAGACCTAACTAACTAGCTACAGTAGCTACTTAATTACATCATGACTTGGTTCGCTTTTACTGCAGAGAAGTTTAGCAAACGTAATTTACTGACATTACAGTTGTTGTGAAATAACTGCTAGTTAACGTTAAGTGGCAGCATAACAATTTTACAAAACAAGTTATACTGCATAGTTAGCTAGCGTAAACAACCTAACGTTTGCTATAAGGCTTGGCTACACTTAGCTAGGTACTGGCTAACTAGCCCAGTTCTATCAACATAACGTTAGCCATCTGTCCACGAAGACAAATAACGTATTACCTGCTGTAGTTAGCTTACTGTTAGATGACTAACGTTAAACTATATTTAGCTAAACGAACGTTAGCATTTAACCGGTTATTTGTTAGCTAATACAAGTCAATTAATTCAATAACTACTACTTCATGATCAACGACATAATATTTCAAACACAGCAGACTGTATAGGAGGACGCCAACATTTGCGTGCTATTTTGGTTTATCTGTACATCACTAGACAGCTAAATTAACGTTAGCGTACCTAGCTCATCCTACCGAGTCAGATTATTAACAGTAGTTAGTAGCCTAAAATCAAACAATGAAACTGCTCCAATAATTACCAACATGTATATTTTGAGGGTTGAATAATACAGAAGAGTTCAAAACATGTTTGTAATACAATGTTATAATGCATGGCCTGACCATCAACACGAAATCCGCGAGGATTCAGTTCCAAGAGAGCCCAAGGCCGCAACACTTCTGTCAGTCATAACACGTAGGAAAAACTAGGTTGCTCGTTTTACAACACAAATATAGTAGATACACACTCACCGTCTTTCAGATGACGAAAAATAAAATGACGGTCGATTAAATACAATAGTGCGTAAAGGTACAATCCAACCTAAGGGGAATAAAATACTTAATTCCCAGTTATTTTTACCGAGCCATAAAGGTCAAAGTGGACAGTAATGCAATACATAAATTCAGGCGAAATGGAGAGCGGTCGAGGTAACCGAGTTGGCTCTCCGTCGTATGCATCACGAGGCTACGCAACGTCCTACTGTATTCTCTATTCACCGGCTGACAGCATTGCGGCTGTATGCCAGGGGGCGCTAGCTACAATACGTGGAAAAGCACAGAGACCCCATTTCAAGAATTACTTTATTTATGTAAAGGATGGACCTTCAGTTCCAGTCAAAAGTTTGGACACGCCTACTCATGTAGAATAATAGTGAAGACATCAAAACGATTAAACAACACATGGAATAATGTAGTAACCTTTGTCATCAAGGCAAAGAGTGGCTACTTTGAAGAATCTCAAATATATTTTGATTTGTTTAACACTTTTTTGCTTACTACATGATTCCATATGTGTTATTTCATAGTTTTGATGTCATCACTATTATTCTACAATGTAGAAAATAGTAACAATAAAGAAAAACCCTGGAATGTGTAGGTGTGTCCAAACTTTTGACTGGTACTGTACATACTCAATTGGTATCATTCATGAATATTGCAGTCAGTCAGACTAAATGCAGAATACATGCATACAGTATGCTATCATACCCTCACATATGTTATAGACAACGACAAATGAAGCAATAAATACAACACATTTTGGTTTTATTCACTCACTGCCATTAGAAAATAATGTGTTAATTGCACCCAATATTTCTATTTGTACAGTTTACAAAATAAATGGCCAGGCTAACATTTTACAGTATCCTCACAGGCACAAATGCAGTATGAAAGTGCTAAACAGCCTGAGCAAAGCCAAGCTGAAGCAGGACAATGTCCTCCATACCAGATCTTTTTGTTGTTGTTGCATAAATTATTTGATTTGTAGTGTTAACTTTCTGAACCACCTTCCCACGATTGACTGATCCAATATTATACTGTCAATTCAATTTTAATTGCATTTGATTGAAAATCGATGCATGCATCCATTTCATAAACCACTATTCTGATGAGTGTCTCTTTGGAGCAGAACTTATTTTGACATACATTCTATCCCACTCAGCAACCCAGGATATTTATGTAGGGTAACTTAACATGAACACTGAGAGGATTACGATAGTAACAATAAAGTGATGCTGCTAACTGACTGCTGGCTATGCGGATCTCTATGCAGCCCTTTTAATGTAGTCAGTGACCATAATACAGTGCTAAGATTATGACCATTATAATGTTAACTTAATAACAAAGTTTTGATTGCTGGCTGGACAACATTAAACAGTATGATATGTGCAATGCCATTTCAAGAACATCAGTGCAGTGGTTCTATTGTTCTGTGGACACACTGCTCTGTACAGTTCAATTAGTCTTAAAAATCTAAAAAGAAAACATTTCAGTACATGGTAGTTTACATTGATTGACCTGTATTGCTATGGCAAATCAAACCTAAGTTGTGTTGGAGAATGAAGTGAACACAGATATGTATTTTTCTTCAACAGTCTACAATTATGACAGTAGTGTGTATGTGTGCTGTATTTCTTTCAGCTTTGAAAATGTCTGTATAATATATGTATAGACTGCCTCTCTACATAATATGATGACAGCCATTCAAATGATATGACAAAACAAACACTGTAGACATGCAATCATGGATGCCAAGCAAAGTTTAGATGTGAATGAAAATGCTGTGCTTAGAGGTGAACTAATGTTTCCCTCACTGATTGAACAGGGCTGTATGTATTCACTAGGAAGCAAACAGGCCGAAACGGAGAGGGACCTACCTGAATTTGTCCATAAGAAGTACTTGTTATCCTTTTTCATTTTGCTACAGTCCAAAATGTTTTGCTACAGTTTGCACTAATGAATATTCCCCACATAGGATATGACTAACCACAGACCTTTTCCCTGTGTCAACCTAGCAGCAGCATTTGAGCTCCCTGGTTAGTGATCTGTGTCCGATGATGACATTGTCTTTACTCTGTTGTCATTCCATCATAGAGGTTAAACAGTTAAAATGAACACCTATTGTACCATGAAATTAAACTATACAAAGTCATACAATTATTTTTATGGCACTTGTCCTTGATCTGTACTGGCTTTAGTGACTAATACAAATATTAATGTGGTAAGAATCCTACTATGGCCTCCCGAGTGGTGCAACGGTCTAAGGCACTGCATTGCAGTGGTGAGGCATCAATACAGACCCGGCTGTGTCGGAGCTGGCCGCGAATGGGAGATTCATGTGGCGGCACACAATTGGCCCAGCGTCGTCCAGGTTAGGAGAGGCTTTGGATGGCCTTGTCCCATCGTGCTCTAGTGACTCCTTGTGGCAGGCCGGTCGCATGCAAGCTGACTTTGGTCGTCAGCTGGACTGTGTTTCTTCCAACACATTGGTGCGGCTGGCTTCCGGTTTAAGCGAGCAGTGTGTCAAGAAGCAGTGCGGCTTGGCAGGGTTGTGTTTTGGAGGACGTATGACTCTCAACCTTCGCCTCTCAGTTGCAGCGATGGGACCAGACTGTAACTACCATTCGGATATCACGAAAAAGGGGTAAAAAGTACAAATAAATAAAAATAATCCTACTAAGATAAAGTGACGGTACGCACTAATAATGACAACATGTGGGTGTTTCTGTTTCTTGTCTGCTCATGATAACTAAGCATTCATTTCAGTAAATATAGGCTCACAGGAAATTGGTCTTGAATTGAATGCTGGGTGAGGTCTTGCTGGGTACTTGGGGCTGTGTGGCCTTGGTATTGACACTATCTTGGTTGCCCTTGACATCAGCCTCCAGCCTGGCCTTCATGTGGGGTGAGGAGGCCATCAGGGCCTTGAAGACGGACGAGTGTTGGGGGCCGATGCCTATCAGATCCTGCAGGCACGACTCATGCAGGGCGCAGGGGCAGAGGGCAGGGCGTTCTCATCCAGCAGACAAGAAATTAGACTGGGAAGGAGAATGGCCACCAACCAAAATAAGACTATGCATCATGGGACAGAAAGACAGAACAATTGGAAAGGAAATAAAAATATCAACCAATCCATATTTGACACCCATTATCCAACCTGGGAACGTATTATTGTTTTCCACTTCAGCATCTAGAAAAGCTGACGAACAATGTTGACCACTAATGACCACAGCATTTGGGAGTCTGAGGTAACTTAGTGTAACGGGTGTCGTAAGGATCAGACCAAAACGCAGCGGGATCGTGTATACTCATCTTCTTTTTAAATGTGAAGAAGGAAAAACAAACAAATCACGTATACAAAACAAACGAACGACACTAACAGTCCTATCAGGTGCTCAGACACTAAACAGGAGACAACTACCCACCAATCCCATAGAAAAAAACACCCCTCTTAAATAAGACCTTCAATTAGAAGCAACGAGGAGCAGCTGCTTCCAATTGAAGGTCAACCTCATTAACTAAACATAGACATAGAAAGACTAGAACTAACATAGAAATAAACTAACAAGAACATAGCCCAAAAACCCCGGAACACTCTAAACAAACACCCCTCTTACATAATAACATAACCCAACAAACCCCGAACCACACGTCCTGACCAAACTACAATAACAAATAACCCCTTTACTGGTCAGAACGTGACAGTACCCCCCCCCCCCCCAAAGGTGCAGACCCCGGATGCACCTTAAAAACAACAAAACAAAAACTAATCCAATTATTCTAAACATAAACAAAAAAAATAATCCCCAACTAAAGGGAGGAAAGGGAGGGTGGCCACCGTCACCGACGGTTCTTGTGCTACACCTCCCCCTCCCCAACCCACCTACTATGGAGGTGGCTCAGGCTCTGGCCTTACTCCCCAACCTAACCGGATGCACCTTAAAACAACAAAACAAAAACTAATCCAATAATTCTAAACATAAACAAAAAAAATAATCCCCAACTAAAGGGAGGAAAGGGAGGGTGGCCACCGTCACCGACGGTTCTTGTGCTACACCTCCCCCTCCCCAACCCACCAACTATGGAGGTGGCTCAGGCTCCGGCCTTACTCCCCAACCTAACCTGTCCACCCCCGCTAAATACTTATTAACTTTTACCCCTCCCGAAGTCTCTGGGCTATGGCGCATCGCTGAAGACCTCGGGCTGATGTATGTTGCTGGAGACCTCGGGCTGATGTATGTTGCTGGAGACCTCGGGCTGATGTATGTTGCTGGAGACCTCAGGCTGAAGGGCAACTCTGGCTGCGCCGATTCCGGACTGTAGGGCGACTCTCGCTGCGCCGATTCCGGACTGTGGGCCGTCTCTCTCGGCTCCGGACTGTGGGCCGTCTCTCTCGGCTCCGGACTGTGGGCCGTCTCTCTCGGCTCCGGACTGTGGGCCGTCTCTCTCGGCTCCGGACTGTGGGCCGTCTCTCTCGGCTCCGGACTGTGGGCCGTCTCTCTCGGCTCCGGACTGTGGGCCGTCTCTCTCGGCTCCTGACTGTGAGCCATCTCTCTCTCTCGGCTCCGGACTGTGGGCCGTCTCTGCTGGCTCCGGACTGTGGCCCCTCTCTGCTGGCTCCGGACTGTGGGCCGTCTCTGCTGGCTCCGGACTGTGGGCCGTCTCTGCTGGCTCCGGACTGTGGGCCGTCTCTCTACGGGGCACTGTCGCCAGAAGCTCTGGACTAGAACTAACATAGAAATAAACTAACAAGAACATAGCCCAAAAACCCCGGAACACTTTAAACAAACACCCCTCTTACATAATAACATAACCCAACAAACCCCGAACCACATAAAACAAACACCCCCTGCCACGTCCTGACCAAACTACAATAACAAATAACCCCTTTACTGGTCAGAACGTGACACTTAGCCTATTCACGGTGTGTCTCGTCTGCAGCAAATACCAGAGCCTCCATGGTCCTGACTCCATCCTGGATGGCCTGGAGCTCCTACGGGCTCTGGGGCACCCTCCTCTCCACACCCTGGAGGTGTCCCACCACACAGCCCTCCATGGTCCTGACTCCATCCTGGATGGCCTGGAGCTCCTACGGGCTCTGGGGCACCCTCCTCTCCACACCCTGGAGGTGTCCCACCACACAGCCCTCCAGGGTCCTGACTCCATCCTGGATGGCCTGGAGCTCCTCGGGGCTCTGGGGCATCCTCCTCTCCACACCCTGGAGGTGTCCCACCACACAGCCCTCCAGGGCCTGGATGAAGGGCACCACCCCCGTCTGTCTCTGGTACACTGACATCAGCAGCTGGTAACTCCTGCTGAGCACCTGAGGAAGAGTATAGAGCTGGTGTAGAGTCAGCTGTGGATAACGCCTTTACATATGCTTTACATATGAGAATCAGTGGGGAGAACCTTTTTGCATTGAACGCTTGAAGAGAATGTAATACTGAGGAACTTAGAATAGTAGAAAAGTTGACTCTTAAAATACTTTTATAGTCATCATAAGACAGTGGGTCACCAAGGAGTCCTAAAAAGCTGTCTTGTGCTTTAGTTTTGTATTACTGCTGAACTATTTAGTGCTGAGTTTCTACAGGATCTTTAGAATCCAGGATGGCTTGAAACTTGTCTATGCAGCATGTCTGCAGTGGCTGGGCTGTGGTGACCTCAGAACTGGCAGACAGCAGGAAGATGGTGAGAGCTGTCAACAGACTGATCTCAGCCACCGCAAGGTTGGGCTTATCTGTTAACAGAGAAAGGGACACAAAGATAATAATTCATCCAGTTAGAATCTGACTGAACTTAATACAATTTATAATGGAATTGTGCATTCTGAACCGTATTTTGACTTGTAAAACCCAAGACCAAACTTGGAATGCAATTAAGGAACTTAAAATGGGATTGCGCACGTGTAGACTTTCAAACCAAAGGCCATGACATTTGATGTAGGCTGGTTTGTTTGATCAAGTTTTCCTTGTGATGTGGCCTCCCATGTCGTAACTGACTGCGTGTGTGTGTGTGTGGGGGGGGGGGGGGGGGGGGGGTGATTGGTTGTGTGTGTGGTTGTGTGTGTGTGTGCGTGCGTGATTCTGTTTTCTATGTGACGTGCCGTCCCATTCCGCTTCGTCCCTGACTCCGTACCTGAGTCCCAGAAGTCCAGCAGGGTGTTGAGGGCACAGTGCAGCATGTGGGCCCAGGCTCCGCAGCTCTTCTCTGACCGACTCATAGGGGAGGAGGCACCACCTGGCCCAGAGCCCCACCACCACAGGGCTGCTGGACTAACTCCCTCAGCACCCCCATCAACAGATATAGAACTGTAGGCAGGATGGATTCACTACCTCTGAGGGGAGAAGAGAGAGGGTTTAACTATTAACCACAGGTTAACCACAGCACCATAGAAAAGACACGAGAGAGGTGAGGAGGAGAATGTTTAATCAGCCTATCATCTGAGTGATCATTCTTTAAAACAAGATAAAGTTGTTTTTAAAGGGCTTTAACACATTCATTTGCAAATGAGTATTTGTCCATTTGTGAGTCATGTATTGACCATTACTGATCAAATAATCAATCATTCTCCATGAATCAATCTAACGATTAATCATGGTGTTGACCTACTATATGTGCTGTTTACTTCCTGACTTGGTTGAGTTTAGATGGAATTAATTAACCACAGTCCTGGTTAGTATAGCAACCAGGCCCAGCTTGGCTTACCCTCATTGGCCATTGAAGGCCAAAATGTCAATCTTTTAAACTTAAAAATCTTTTAAACCATAAAAAATAAAATTTTTCTTTACGGTGATAGAGCGTTGCGCCTTTTCCTGTCCAATGAGGTCAGACAGGATGGCCAGAGCAGCCGCTACCAGTATGCAATCACTGTCACAGACTCCAGGCTGGTCCTCCCTGGCCCCCACAGGGGCTGCCGGCCAGCTTGGCGCTGAGCTAGGGAAGTTTACGCACCAGCACAGACAGGCACAGCTCCAGGGCCCCGAATCAGGCCGTCTGTGTCTTGGCCCTCCCCAAACCATCTCCTTCTCTGCTGCCCCGTCATCCACTGGGAGAAAGCGACACGTTTCAACAAAATACAATGTCCTACCTTGCAGCGGTAGAATACATGTGCTAAAGATGGTAACGCTCCCCATCATCCACTGTTGCTCCCTATCATTGCTGTTTCTTCATTGATCGATCAAACAAGCAAGGCAGGTCTTCCTGTTCCACACTCTCCCTCATTGGATGATATTCATAGAAAGCTGCCCTTCAGTCAGTGTGACTCCAAACAGAAAGACCATACACAACACAGGCAGTTAGTAGAGAAGCCGTGGGCATGCCCATTTCTTCTCACCCAGGATGAGGTGGAGTCGGTCGGAGCTGATGTCCTCAGGGGACTTGACGAAGGCCAGGGAGGTGGACTGGCCCATGGAGAACGGGGGTGACGGGCCGTGACAGGTTGGCAGGGCCGTCGTCCACCATGATGAAGTCAGTGCTGTTGAGCCACAGGGCCGTGGCCTGGAAGATAGGAGCCCAGGAACTGCAGTAGTGGGGTCTGGCCTGCTCCACTGTCTCTGCTGTGCAGAACGTCCCTCCTGACAAACACACACAAAATGGTTAAACCAATGCAATATCCCATCCCAACTACAGGCACACATCGATTAATAACTCAGAGCATCTACCGACATGAACTACTCTCTACCCACATTAACTGCCATCTACCCACATTAACTGCCATCTACCCAGTGACACAGACAACCCCACCAGGCCCAGAACATGACCTGTAGCATGTAGTGCTGTAGTAGTGTCCTGCTAGTGTCCTCACCTGTAGCGCTGTAGTAATGTCCTGCTAGTGTCCTCACCTGTAGCACTGTAGTAATGTCCTGCTAGTGTCCTCACCTGTAGCACTGTAGTAATGTCCTGCTAGTGTCCTCACCTGTAGCGCTGTAGTAATGTCCTGCTAGTGTCCTCACCTGTAGCGCTGTAGTAATGTCCTGCTAGTGTCCTCACCTGTAGCACTGTAGTAATGTCCTGCTAGTGTCCTCACCTGTAGTGCTGTAGTCATGTCCTGCTAGTGTCCTCACCTGTAGTGCTGTAGTCATGTCCTGCTAGTGTCCTCGCCTGTAGTGCTGTAGTCATGTCCTGCTTGTGTCCTCACCTGTAGTGCTGTAGTCATGTCCTGCTAGTGTCCTCGCCTGTTGTAGTCATGTCCTGCTAGTGTCCTCACCTGTAGTGCTGTAGTCATGTCCTGCTAGTGTCCTCACCTGTAGTGCTGTAGTCATGTCCTGCTAGTGCTGTAGTCATGTCCTGCTAGTGTCCTCACCTGTAGTGCTGTAGTCATGTCCTGCTAGTGTCCTCACCTGTAGTGCTGTAGTCATGTCCTGCTAGTGTCCTCACCTGTAGTGCTGTAGTCATGTCCTGCTACTGTCCTCACCTGTAGTGCTGTAGTCATGTCCTGCTAGTGCTGTAGTCATGTCCTGCTAGTGCTGTAGTCATGTCCTGCTAGTGCTGTAGTCATGTCCTGCTAGTGCTGTAGTCATGTCCTGCTAGTGCTGTAGTCATGTCCTGCTAGTGTCCTCACCTGTAACAGGGAGCTGTGCTGAGTGGTCCTGGGGAAGGGTGAGGAGAGTGTAGTCCTGCAGGGCATCCAGACACAGATGGCTCAGAGTAGCCAGGTCAGTCTGGACTAGCTTCAGCAGCCCTGCTCCTCCAGCACCCCCACAGCCCTCCTCTAGCAGGGGGGAACCAGCCCGCTCCCCCTGCCTTTCTGGGCCTGGGATGGGGTTCTCCCTCTGTCTGCTGCTCCTCCAGCACCCCCACAGCCCTCCTCTAGCAGGGGGAACCAGCCCGCTCCCCCTGCCTTTCTGGGCCTGGGATGGGGTTCTCCCTCTGTCTGCTGCTCCTCCAGCACCCCCACAGCCCTCCTCTAGCAGGGGGAACCAGCCCGCTCCCCCTGCCTCTCTGGGCCTGGGATGGGGTTCTCCCTCTGTCTGCTGCTCCTCCAGCACCCCCACAGCCCTCCTCTAGCAGGGGGAACCAGCCCGCTCCCCCTGCCTCTCTGGGCCTGGGATGGGGTTCTCCCTCTGTCTGCTGCTGCTCTGTACCACCACAATGTACACATAGGAGAAGAGCCAGAAAACACAGTGAAGAGGCAGACAACACAAAACGGCAATACAGTCAGGGTTAGTATTTTTGCATTTTAGTCATTTAGCAGACCCTCTTATCCAGAGCGACTTACAGAGCGACTTAAGTGCATGCATCTTCATTTTGACTCAATTAAGTAGTTGTCAACAAAGTCAGAGCTAGTATGGGGGGAAAAAGTCAAGTGCGAGTGTTAAGTGCGAGTGCTTTTTTGGCAGTGGGGAGGTCAGGGTGAGGAGGAGGTGCGAGCTGGGAGTGCTGCTGTGAGATTATTTAAGATACTCGTTGAAGAGGTAGGGTTTCAGATGTTTTTGGACGATGGGCATGGACTCTGCTGTCCTAGCTTCAGGGGGAATCTTATTCCACCATTGGGGTGCCATTCTCTCTGTGTTTTAAAGTGATAGTAGCACATGGAGAGTCTCATAAAAAAGGAGTGATTAGCACTTTGGTTGAAACATAACAATTCATAGCATAGAAGAAGTGAACTAAGATCACATTTCATTACAGGACCAAGTCTATCCATCTTAACAGTGTGACTACTCCTCTGTTCAAAACCCCAGTTGAAACACTATCATGGATAATTAATAAATGTTCAGCTCAACTTATAGCTGGAACGGATACAAAATAATAATTGCTGTGAGCAGCTAGCGAAACCAAAATATCAGGGATATTTCAGCAAGCAATTACTTTCAAAGTTTGTGTGTCAACAACTGAATCCCAAATGATTTTGCCTGCTAACTGGATGATGCTGTTAATCATCCTGTCATATCAAACAAACAGAAGCCCCTTTAGAAGAGAAGGGAGGAGTATTAGCCTGGTTCTAGATCAGTTCTTGCGGTCTTGCCAACCCCTATAATCACTGTCAGGTCATTGTCAACAAGTTGGCAAGACGGCGCCAACAGATCTGGGACCAAGCTAGAGGAGTGTGGGAAAGATCTGACAGCTGAGGTACTGGGAAGGATAGTTGTACTTGCATCAGTGACCACATGATATGTTGTTTGTTGTTTAAGACCAGTGTCATCAATCAATCTTTACTACTTATGGTCATTTGGTCATGGTCATCATTTTTCAGAACTCACTACTCTGATAAATAGAGCAAAAAGCAGTTGACAGAGACAAGTGACTGTTTTCGCCCCTTGACCTACACTAGTGATCTGAATAGCCATCCATTGTGAAGAGAGGACTTTGAGAAACGAGCCACTGACGCAAAACAACTCCTTGGCACTACCCCTGGTAGAGGGCTGTCAGGAAGGAAGGAAGGGAGGGAGGGAGGGAGGAACAACTCCCAAGTGGCGCAGCGGTCAAAGGCACTGCATCTCAGTACAAGAGGCGTCACTGCAGTCCCTGGTTCGAATCCAGGCTGTATCACATCCGGCCGTGATTGGGAGTCCCATAGGGCGGCGCACAATTGGCCCAGCGTCGTCCGGGTTTGGCCGGGGTAGGCCGTCATTGTAAATAAGAATTTGTTCTTAACTGACTTGCCTAGTTAAATAAAGATTACATTTAAAAAAAGAAAAAAGAAGGAAAGAGGGATGGCATCAGTTCATGCTCGCTGTGGATGCCTGATTGGGTTAGTTCAAACTCACAGAAGATAAACTAAAAGGACAACCAATGTGAAAATCAACAGGGGGACAAAGAAAACTCTAAGAAAGTAGGCTCAACAAATACTTCCACTGACTTGCTTTGACTATAGCGTCTGTGAACGAACGGGTCCGTTCAGATGGTCGCCACAGGGGTTCAAATATCTAGGAATCCCAGCTGATAATGACTTAAGAAATTTGTACAAGCTTAACTACTCTGCCTTGGTTCAGAAGGTGGTGGATGACTTGAATAGATGGAGATATCTCCCTCTCACATTATTTGGGAGAATTAGCTGTATTAAGATGAACGTTCTGCCTAAAATGATGTACCTATTTCAATATTTACCCATATCCCTACTCGAGAGTTTCTTTAAGTCCTTTAACAAGACCATAAAACTATTTGTATGGAACCGTAAAACCCCAAGGGTGAGCCTGGACAAATTAACGTGGGATTATAGTCTAGGTCTCCGCTACCAAATTTCAAGATGTATTACTGGCCAGCGCAAATGAGACTAATTTCATTCCTGTTTGAAACTGAACCAGCCCCTTCTTGGACTCAGATGGAAATGTTTGCTCTTAATGAAGAGGTTGGGAGTAACATTATCTACAAGTGGAACCCCAAGACCATATCAACAAAAACAAGCAATCCCGGTACCATCAACTTAGTAAGATCTTGGTATGAAATTCGTAAGTTATTTTGTCTGAAACAAGACTTGTCACCCAAAACACCCTTGTGGCAAAACAGACTCCTGCCAATAATCTTGGATAGCAACATTTTTCAACATTGGCATGAGAAGGGAATAACACATTTAGAACATTCTTATATAGATGGGTTACTTATGTCATTTAGAACATTGTTATATAGATGGGGTACTTATGTCATTTAGAACATTGTTATATAGATGGAGTGCTTATGTCATTTAGAACATTGTATTATAGATGGGTTACTTATGTCATTTAGAACATTGTTATATAGATGGGGTACTTATGTCATTTAGAACATTGTTATATAGATGGAGTGCTTATGTCATTTAGAACATTGTTATATAGATGGAGTGCTTATGTCATTTAGAAC
>NC_138299.1:33177500-33487500 GCF_965601325.2 Salmo salar
ACTCAGTAAACTGTTCCAGAATCTGGGTCCTGTCCAGGATACAGGAGATTAATCATTTAGAACCTGAGGTAGAACCAAAATGATTGTAACAGCAGTCACACAGTCACTCAAATGTAGTTTAAAAAGTTTAATAAAAAAGTATCAAACCTATCGCTGTGATAAAGACAGCTAAAAAGGGACATAGAACTATAAGAAAAAAAAGTGAGGGCTGGATTTCACTTTCAAAGGAAAACCACCAACCCACAAACACTATTTAGTTCCTCATTGAGTGAAAAGAAACAGCAGAAAAACTCTGCTCTGATCACATAGCAGAGGACAGATACCACAGACAGACACACACACACCTACGTAATGAAATTCAGTAATATCTAGTAATCTAACAAATTCACAACGACTACACAACGACTATGAATAAGAATATGTACATATAAATATATGGATGAGCGATGACCGTACGGCATAGACAAGATGCAGTGGATGGTGTAGAATACAGTATATACATATGAGATTAATAATGTAGGATATGTAAACATTATTCAAGTGGCGTTATATAAAGTAACTAGTGATACCTTTATTAAATCAATTTCTTAAAGTGGCCAGAGATTTGAGACAGTATGTTGGCAGCAGCTGTTTAACAGTCTGATGGCCTTGAGATAGAAGCTGTTTTTCAGTCTCTCATTCCCAGCTTTAATCAAACTGTACTGACCTCGCCTTCTGGATAATAGCGGGGTGAACAGGCAGTGGGTCAGGTGGTTGATGTCCTTGATGATCTTTTTGGCCTTCCTGTGACGTCGGGTGCTGTAGGTATCCTGGAGGGCAGGTAGTTTGCCACCGGTGATGCGTTGTGCAGACCTCACCACACTCTGGGGAGCCTTGTGGTTGAGGGCGGTGCAGTTTCCGTACCAGGCAGTGACACAGCCCGACAGGATGCTCTCAATTGTGCATCTGTAAAAGTTTGTGAGTGTTATAGGTGACAAGCCAAATTTCTTCAGCCTCCTGAGGTTGAAGAGGCGCTGTTGCGCCTTCTTCACCATGCTATCTGTGTGGGTGGACCATTTCAGTTTGTCCATGATGTGTACGCCCAGGAACTTAAAACTTTCCACCTTCTTCACTACTGTCCCATCAATGTGGATGAGGGGTTGCTCCCTCTGCTGTTTCTTGAAGTCCACGATCATCTCCTTTCTTTTGTTGATGTTGAGTGAGAGGTTATTTTCCTGACACTACACTCTGAGGGCCCTCACCTCCTCCCTGTAGGCCGTCTCGTTGTTGGTAATCAAGCCTACCAATGTAGTGTCGTCTGCAAACTTGATGATTGAGTTGGAGGCGTGCATGGCCACGCAGTCATGGGTGAACAGGGAGTACAGGAGAGGGCTGAGAACTCACCCTTGTGGGGCCCCAGTGTTGAGGATCAGCGAGGTGGAGATGTTTTCTACCTTCACCACCTGGGGGCGGCCCGTAAGAAAGTCCAGGACCCAGTTGCACAGGGTGGGGTCGAGACCCAGGGTCTCGAGCTTAATGACGAGTTTGGAGGGTACTACGGTGTTAAATGCTGAGCTGTAGTCAATGAACAGCATTCTTGCATAGGTATTCCTCTTGTCCAGATGGGATAGGGCAGTGTGCAGTGTGATGGCGATTGTGTCGTCTGTGGACCTATTGGGGTGGTAAGCAAATTGGAGTGGGTCTAGGGTATCAGGTAGGGTGGAGGTGATAGGATCCTTGACTAGTCTCTCAAAGCACTTCATGATGACAGAAGTGAGTGCTACGGGGCGATAGTCATTTAGTTCAGTTACCTTGGCTTTCTTGAGAACAGGAACATTGGTGACCATCTTGAAGCATGTGGGGACAGCAGACAGGGATAGGGAGAGATTGAATATGTCCGTGTGTCATGGCTTTACACCCCCTGCTATATTGTGGATAAAGAGTTAATTGTCTAACAGAACACAGAGGGTGTTCTTTAATGGAAGCCTCTCCAACAATTCAGGTAGAATCAGGAATTTCCCAGGGCAGCTGTCTAGGCCCATTACTTTTTTCAATTTTTACTAATGACATGCCACTGGCCTCAACACTATACACGTCAGCTACTACAGCTAGTGAAATCACAGCAACACTTAAAGAGCTGCAATTAGTTTCAGAATGGGTAGCAAGGAATAATTTAGTCCAAAATATTTCAATAACTTAAAGCATTGTATTTGGGATAAATCATTCACTTAACCCTAGATCTCAACTAAATCTTGTAATAAATCATGTGGAAATTGAGCAAATTGAGGGGGCTAAACTGCTTGGAGTAACCCTGGATTGTAAACTGTCATGGTCAAAACATGTTGATTCAACAGTAGCTAAGATGGGGAGAAGTCTGTCCATAATAAAGCTCTGCTCTGCCTTTTGAACAACACTATCAACAAGGCAGGATCTACAGGCCCTAGATTTGTCACACCTGGACTTCTGTTCAGTCATGTGGTCAGGTACCACAAAGAGGGACCTCGGAAAAATACAATTGGCTCAGAACAGGGCAGCACGGCTGGTCCTTAAATGTACACGGAGAGCTAACATGAATAATATGCATGTCAATCTCTCATGGCTCAAACTGGAGAGATTCATCACTACTGTAAAGTGTTGGTCCCATGTTTTATGAGCTGAAATAAAAGATCACCGAAATGTTCCATATGCACACATTTGTTTACATCCCTTTTAGTGAGCATTTCTCCTTTGCCAAAATAATCCATCTACCTGACAGGTGTGGCATATCAAAAACGAATTAAACGGCATGATTATTACACAGCTGCACCTTTTGCTGGGGACAATAAAATGCCACTCTAAAATGTTCTGTTTTGTCACACAACACAATGCCGTAGATGTCTCAAGTTTTGAGGAAGCGTTCAATTGGCATGCTGACTGCAGGAATGTCCACCAGAGCTGTTGCCAGAAAATTTAATTTTAATTTCTCTACCATAAACCGCCTCCAACATCGTTTTAGAGAATTTGGCAGTACTTCCAATCAGCCTAACAATCGCAGACCACATGTATGGTGTCATGTGGGCGAGCGGTTTGCTGATGTCAATGTTGTAAACAGAGCGCCCCATGGTGTCGGTGTGGTTATGGTATGAGCATGCATACTGACAACGAACACAATTGCATTTTATCGATGGCAATTTGAATGCACAGAAATACTGTGACAAGATCCTGAGGCCCATTTATTTTAAGGTATCTGTGAGCAAAAGATGCATATCTGTATTCCCAGTCATGTGAAATCCATAGATTCTGGCCTAATTTATTTATTTCAATTGACTGATTTCCTCATATAAAGTACATCAGTAAAATCTTTGAAATTGTTGCATGTTGTGTTTATATTTTGTTTAGTTTAAATATACAATCTGACATTTTTTTCCAAATCTCTGAAACACTACAGCTCGTGTGGGGCTCTGCTTCTTTCTCTGGCCCTGTTCGGTCCCTCCCCCAAAGCAGGCTTTTTTATTTATTCAAGTATTATTTTATTTTTTTATTCATTTGTTTTTAAAGGGAGACGGACAATGACAACACAATCCGGAAAGGTCGAGCCTGAAGGAAAGATGGCGGAAGTGGATGCTGAGTTCGAATTAAGCAGCGCGTCGAGTAAATTTGGTGAAGATGAATGTTCTGAATGGACAACAAAGGTATTGAAAACTGAAACAAAAAGGAAATTGTCGAAAATTGGAGTGGAGGATACGTTTATGAATGATAATGAATCGCTTCTTGTTGGGATGCGTTTGTTGAGTAAGGATGCATATGTGGGAAACCCGTTTTGAGGTGTTGAAAATGGTGAAGTATGCACCTGGAAAAGTGGAGTCTGTCAGAGTGACCAGGAGTGGTCTTATTTTGATGAATTGTATTTCTGAAAAGCAGAGGAAGATTGCAGTGGGTCTCAAAAGAATCATGACTAGGGCTGGCCGCACTGGCGGTCACGAGTCGTAAAGGCAGTCAAATTCCACTTGACCGTTTAGTCACGGTAATTAGGCTTCTCCAAGCTCTGATGTTGCTGATGGTCATTAGTAGCCTACCAAACTTGCTAACTGCCTGGTACTCAGCACTCTAGTGTCCCTCTAATCACTCTGACATCAATGCAAATGTATTTGAAAATCTAATCAAACATTTCATGAGAGACCATGAGCTCATGTTGCGCAACATTTCTATAGGCTATGCAATTACAAGAGAAAACAGAGTGATGGCCTCTACTAAAAAGAGTCCTCCATTTGCTAGTTAAGATGACGTCAATCAATCAATCAAATGTATTTATAAAGCCCTTTTTACATCAGCCGATGTCACAAAGTGCTGTACAGAAACACAGCCAAAGACCCCAAAGCCCCTGTTTTGAGACAAGTGCATCACAAGGGTCCATCCTAAATAAAAACAAATTTCACACATATATTATTTAGTATATGTAAAGACAAGATTAAATCAAGAATAGTCTTGATTTAACCTATTACTGGTGAATGATGCCTAGCATAAGAAACTGCCTTTTTTTTGTTTAATTTTTTGAATCATAGTCGCACATCTCTTGTAGCCTAGCCCAAGTTTTGATAAGGTTTGTATCACAACTAAAGTGGCCAAATAAATTCTTAAAATGAAGTACATTAATCCGCTTTACAAGGGGTTTAGAGCCTAACTGACATACAGTTGAAGTCGGAAGTTTACATACACTTAGGTTGGAGTCATTAAAACTCGTTTTTCAACCACTCCACAAACTTCTTGTTAACAAACTATAGTTTTGGCAAGTCGGTTAGGACATATACTTTGTGCATGACACAAGTCATTTTTCCAACAATTGTTTACAGACAGATTATTTCACTTATAATTCACTTAATCACAATTCCAGTGGGTCAGAAGTTTACATACACTAAGTTGACTGTGCCTTTAAACAGCTTGGAAAATTCCAGAAAATGATGTCATGGCTTTAGATGCTTCTGATAGGCTATTTGACATCATTTGAGTCAATTGGAGGTGTACCTGAGAATGTATTTCAAGGCCTACCTTCAAACTCAGTGCCTCTGCTTGACATCATGGGAAAATCTAAAGAAATCAGCCATCATGTTGTGGGGGTGCTTTGCTGCAGGAGGGACTGGTGCACTTCACAAAATAGATGGCATCATGAGGGAGGAAAATTATGTGGGTATATTAAAGCAACATCTCAAGACATCAGTCAGGAAGTTAAAGCTTGGTCGCAAATGAGTCTTCCAAATGGACAATGACCCCAAGCATACTTCCAAAGTTGTGGCAAAATGGCTTAAGGACAACAAAGTCAAGGTGTTGGAGTGGCCATCACAAAGCCCTGACCTCAATCCAATAGAAAATTTGTGGGCAGAACTGAAAAAGTGTGTGGGAGCAAGGAGGCCAACAAAGCTGACTCAGTTACACCAGCTCTGTCAGGAGGAATGGGCCAAAATTCACCCAACTTATTGCTACCAAATACTAATTGAGTGTATGTAAACGTCTGACCCACTAGGAATGTGATGAAATAAATAAAAGCTGAAATAAATAATTATCTCTACTATTATTCTGACATTTCACATTCTTAAAATAAAGTGCTGATCCTAACTGACCTAAAACAAGGAATTTTTACTCTGATTAAATGTCAGGAATTGTGAAAAACTGAGATGAATGTATTTGGCTAAGGTGTATGTAAACTTCCAACTTCAACTGTACATAAGCAGCGAGTGATTTTCAAGTTTGGGGAAGAAAGTGTTCACCATAAAAATGCACCTTTATAATAAACGCATTACATGCATAATCGCATTTGCAGCCACTTTTGATAATAGTGTTTTCACGCTAATGGAACATTTGCGCTTATAACCTACTGCCATGTAATGTGAAGAAATAGCCTTATAGTTTATCAACAGTTTAAGCTAAATATTCTGATCTGTTGCGTCAGCCACATTGCGTAAAAAATGTTTTTTGATGCTAGTGGTTGTATTAATTTGGGATCTATTGCATCCCACAACTGTCCCAGACTGTGTTTGGAATATTTATATCTCACACAGAATAGGTCTACTTTTGTACTATGGGGGATAGTAGATTGACATATGCTAGTGCTTTTGCTGTTCGTTAGGCCTATTCATCATGTTTGCTGACAAAAAGTAAAGGTGGACAGTTCTTCCAATATCTTCAATATCCACCTCGGAATTGGATAAGGACGCGTGCAGTTGCATCCCAGATGTGTCTGTCTTCACTTGTAGCCTGTGAGAAAGACCCGATCACGTGATGGGGAAGGGCACAAATGCCACTGGCCGCAAAAGGCATAGATTTTTTTTAGGGTGCATTACGGCCACAAAGGGGATGCCCGCCGTGAAATTCTAGACATGATCAAGTACTTGTCAAATTGGAAATGAGACTAATGAAGTGTGTACAGCCTGACAAAAAACAAAGCAGAGCTCATTCCTTTTAAGCAACTTTTTTCAAATCATCATTAGAGTCTCATCATGCAGCCTTACAATGTATTCAAAATCATAACATACAGCCCAACGTTTGTAGAACAACTAAAGTCACATTAACTCTAAATTAAGCATATAGGAGTACCTATTTCTTTGTTAAACGCTCAACACAGAATAGCCGCATGTGCGCTCTCCCTCAAATCGTTTGGAGAAAATATTAATATTTTATTCAGCTTTATTCAGCTTTATTCATAATATAAAATAATGTAAAATAATGCCATAGAATTCTAAGCAAATCTTGTCTGCTAAATGAGCTAGTGTAGCCCACAGCCATTTGTCATAGCCAGATCAGGACCTAACATAAGGACAACTCAGAGTATGCTAGTCTGTTCTTCTGAAATAGACAACATTTTCTTCATATCATGTTTCTTTAGACCTGTCTAAAAATAATAATGGATTTATTGCGAAGGTGTAGGCTATATGGATTTATTAGACTTTTTAAAATGTAGATGTTCCAAAGGTCTGCATCAGTGGCTTGTAGGCTATGTGTGGAAGCCAGGAGATGCTAAATGTGTTTGTTATTTGCTTGACAATCATCTGCTGACGAAATTTTGTGAACCCCACAGCCCTAATCCGGACAACAGAAGTTTTGTGTTTTTTTACTTCGGAGTAGAAAACCCGTGAAAGGAGTCATCTCAGGGGTGAAGACAGATGTTCAGGTTGAATACCTGAAGATAATCCCTGGTGTGTTTGGTGCCTGGCGTCTGACTCGCTGGGTGAATGGAGAAAAAGAAGAAAGTCTGTCAGTCCTGTTGTTTTTTGATAAAGAGCAAGTACCTACGCATGTGAAGCTTGGTTATGTAAGATACGCCGTAAGAGCTTTCGTCCCCAAACCACTGCAGTGTAAGAATTGTAAAGGATTTGGCCATGTTTCAAGTGTGTGCAGACGAACAGAGTATACTGAAGAATGGTGTGTAGAAGGAAGACGGTGTTGAAATTGTGGTGGGGATCATGATCCTGAGTTCCTGGAGTGCCCTGTAAGGGTGAAGGAAAATGAGGTGGCAAAAGTAAGAGAAGACAATTGAATCTCCTTTGCAGAGGCGATTAAAATAATTGAGAAAACAAGTGATGCTAGTGAAGAGATGGTAGTGGATACACCACAGCCTGTAGTACATGTTTGCTGCCAGACAAAAGATACCCTGTGTGTTAAAAATGCGGATTTTGTTGCGTTCATTGCCACAGTTATAAACTGTACAGCACAAGTCTCAAAGAAGTAGAAGAAACTGGACAATATTATTTAACAGGTGTTAACAGGTGTTATTTAACAACTAACAGGTGTGCCTTGTTAAAAGTTAATTTGTGGAATTTCTTTCCTTCTTAATGCATTTGAGACAATCAGTTGTGTTGTGACAAGGTAGGGTAGGTATTCAGATAGCCCAAGACCAAGTCCATATTATGGCAAGAACAGCTCAAATAAGCAAAGAGAAACAACAGTCCATCATTACTTTAAGACATGACGGTCTGTCAATACGGAGAATTTCAAGAACTTTGAAAGTTTCTTCAAGTGCAGTCGCAAAAACCATCATGCGCTATGATGAAACTGGCTCTCATGAGGACCGCCACAGGAAAGGAAGACCCAGAGTTACCTCTGCTGCAGAGAATAAGTTCATTAGAGTTACCAGCCTCAGAAATCGGCAATTAACTGCACCTCAGATTGCAGCCCAAATAAATGCTTCACAGAGTTCAAGTAACAGACACATCTCAACATCAACTTTTCAGAGGAGACTGTGTGAATCAGGCCTTCATGTTACAATTTCTGCAAAGAAATCACTACTAAAAGACATTAATAATAATAAGAGACCTGCTTGGGTCAAGAATCACGAGCAATGGACATTAGACCGGTGGAAATCTGTCCTTTGGTCTGATGAGTCCAAATATGCGATTTCTGGTTCCAACCACCGTGTCTTTGTCCACTCTAAAATGTGAAGTTGTCACACAACACAATGCTACAGATGTCTCAAGTTAAAGGAGTGTGCAATCGGCATGCGGACTGCTGCAATGTCCACCAGAGCTGTTGCCAGAGAATTGAATGTAAATTTTTCTACCATAAGCCGCCTCCAACGTCATTTTAGAATATTAGGCAGTACGCACAACCAGTCTCATAACCGCAGATCACGTGTAACTATGCCAGCACAGGACCTCCACATCCGGCTTCTTCACCTACGTGATGGTCTGAGACGAGCCAGCTGATTAAACTTTGGGTTTCCACAACTGAAGAATTTCTGCACAAACTGTCAGAAACCGACACAGGGAAGCTCATCTGCATGCTCGTCGTCCTTATCAGGGTATTGTCCTGACTGCAGTTCGGCAGCGTAACCGACTTCAGTGGGCAAATGCTCACCTTCGATGGCCACTGGCACGTTAAAGAAGTGTGCTGTAAATGGATGAATCCTGATTTCAACTGTACCGGGCAGATGGCAGACAGCATGTATGGCGCAGTGTGGGAGAGCGGTTTTCAGATGTCAACGTTGTGAACAGAGTGCTCCCATGGTGGCGGTGGGGTTATGGTATGGGCAAGCATAAGCTATGGACAACAAACACAATTGCACAGAGACACCGTGACAAGATCCTGAGGCCCATAGTCGTGCCATTCATCCGCCACCATCACTTCATGTTTCAGCATGATAATGCACAACCCCTTGTCGCAAGGATCTGTACACAATTCCTGGAAGATGAAAACATCCCAGTTCTTCCATGGCTTGCATACTCACCAGACATGTCACCATCAATTGAGCATGTTTGGGATGCTCTGGATCGAAGTGTACAACAGCGTGTTCCAGTTCCCGCCAATATCCAGCAACAGCCATTGAAGAAGAGTGGGACAACATTCCACAGGCCACAATCAACAGCCTGATCAACTCTATGTGAAGGGGATGTGTCACACTGCATGAGGCATGAGGTGGTCACACTGACTGGTTTTCTGATCCACGCCCCTTCCCTTTTTTTAAGGTATATGTGACCAACAGATGCATATGTGTACTTATATGAACTGTAACTGTTGCATATATATTTTTGTGTTGCTGGTGCAGTGCTTATAAATCCCCACTAGATGTCAGAAGTTGCCATTCATGAACCAATTCACAAATTGCAACAAGGATGTCAAAACAAATATTTCAGTTGAGTTCAGACTTTCTTTTGACTTCATTATCATATTACATTTTTATAATTTAACATAAGAACATGATACAAACACACGCCTTATAATAAAAACTATTGGCAGCTTTTATCAGATCTACGCATACAGTACCACCATTTCAGGGACAAGAGTGCAATTGGTCATTCACTGTGAAATGTAATAAGTATTGGTAGTTTCAAAACTCCATCAGGTGTGTGTATGGTCCGTTGGTATCCAGCTTCAGCACTTGTCTGTTCCCATAAGTTCCATGTTTGATGATGGCTGCAGTCTCACTACTCTTACTGGATAAAGCCAGTTCCTTCTCAAAGGAGACAAAGTTAGAATACAGCTGCAGGCCCTCTTCTTTCCCAATGTTATGGTGGTACTGCATAACCTTCCCTTTGGCCTTGCCTCCCAGTGTAGCCTGAGGCACGATGAGAACGCTCCCAGGCAGGTCCAGCACTGACACATACTTCCCAGAGTCAGCCTCACACAGTTTCAAGTTGAGCAGAGTGTTCACTGTAGAGTATAGTATAGCAGTGTGATTAATAAATAAAGCAATGCTGCTTTACGATTCATTGAAGAACAGTTTACTGTTCACAGTCTTGCAAAGCCCAGGTAGGTGCATTATTGCAGTATTGTCCAAAACTGGAAAAGCTGAACAGCTACCCATTTTGGGGATAATGTCCTCTGTAGCACATTTGAAAAGCAGATATATACCATCATCCCTCTGTCAATCTGAAAACATGAAATCTTATGAAAACCCCAAATTATTATCTTAGGCAAGGTGCAATTCTTATTATTAGCATGCACTCTCACTAGTATAGACTATATTTGCATTTGAAAAAGGAGTAGAACATAATTCAGTAGTACCTCCACCCATTCAGCCTCAGATTGATCATCTGCACGTTTGACTTGAAGCATTGCATAGAGACACTGCTGAAGAACAGATCTTGCTTTTGGAGAACCTGCCTTTTCAGTCACACTAAAACATTGTCAAACGATGTCTGCCTGTTTCAGAAGATAAAGCACAAAAGGAATCATTACATAAAAAAGGGACAGTCAGGCAAAACCACAGAGAAGAAACATAAACGTGGAAAACTTTTATGGTTCCAAGATGGCGTAGCAGTGCAGACGTTGTTTGTCATTCTCCCGTGTGTATTTAGTATTTTTTGTCTCTTTTGTATATAATTTCAAATTATTTTCAATCTCTTTTTCCATTTTTAAATGAAATATACCTTCTGGCAATAGCCAGAACCTCCATCAGCAGCTAGCCATCAGAAGCTAACCAGCTAATTAGCTACTAGCTATTTAGTCATTGTTAGCCACTGCTAGCGGCCTTTACCTTTTGAGCTCTATTGCTCAAATTGTTTAAAACTAACGTTAGCTGGCTAGCTTGCTACATGCTACCAAGTTCACTCTGGTTTACTGTTTACAAAGCTAGCTAATCAGTAATCATAGCAAGCCATTGAGGCCAATAATGTTGCATGGTTTTTTTTACTTATCTGTGTAACTACTTGCTATCACCTCTTCACTATAAGACTTGCATTACAAGTTACATCATGTAAATCTCAGTTGCTCATTCCATGATGGTGTCTCTGTATTTACCAGACCTCAGGTCCTGAGAGGGCGTTGCAGGAGAGACAGAAGCAGCACATGGCACACGGCTTGCCCAAACAAAAGCCCATTGCTGGAGTGAAACAAGTTATTGTGGTGGCCTCAGGGAAGGGGGGTGTTGTGAAATCAACCACTTAAGGTTAAGCAGGTTCTTATTGGGCTCTCTGTGCTGCTCATTCATGAAACATTTACACAAATGTGTAGGCTACAATTTGCAAACATTTCAACAGACAGTGGTTTGGCCTTATCTTTTTGTACTGCATGTACTATATATTTATATATAGTGTAATCATTTGCTTACCTACTACTTTTGCATTTCCTCCCCTCAACAGGGAATTTGGCCGTTGGATTCACAGCTAATGATCCAGTAAGGAATGCATGCATCATTATTAATTTGCACATTTTGTTATAACTGTTGCATACCAATTTCTGCCCAACTGGTTATGCAGAACCATGACAATCTCCCTCTCCATTTTACTACTACCCATTGTCCACTCAATTGCTCTTTGTGTATCTTTTCTGCACTCAGAGTAAAACAGTGGGCATCTTAGATGCTGGTGTTTACGGTCCCTTAGTTCCTAAGCTGATGAACCGGAAGGGGAACCCAGAACTAACTGATAGTAGTAGACTTCTGCATGTAGTCTAGCTTGAGGAATAACAGTGATCACATTGAAAAGAGTACCAACAAAGTTGATGAGAGCCATGCAGAGGACAGTGTGGTGTTTACTGTAACGGCTGTCTTCAGGTAGAGAGGACCAAGGCGCAGCGGGTTGCGTGCTCATCATTATATTTATTAAACTGTGAACACAGAAAAACAATAAACAAAGAAACGACAGGAAACAGTTTCGCAGGCTATACACATAACAGCAGTGCTAAAACAACTACCCACAATTAACAAACAAAACACATCCCTATATATAGGACTCTCAATCAAAGGCAACTACAAACACCTGCCTTCAATTGAGAGTCCAACACCCAATAGCTAACATAGAAAATACTAAACTAGAAAGAACATAGAAATACAAAAACATAGAACATAACCCAAAACCCAGAAATAATAAATCAAACACCCTTCTAAACAAACCACCACACCGAACCACATAACACAAATACCCTCTGCCACGTCCTGACCAAACTACAATCACAAATAACCCCTATACTGGTCAGGACGTGACATTTACTTTATTTGTGCTTTCAGACAATCTCTGAGACCACTTGTGAATTTTAGGATTCCTCGGTGAGTATATTTATCTATAATTGCAAGTGACAGGGGAAGGAAGTGAGCAACCAAATCATTAATTGAATCATTGACTGCACTCTGCATGGCTCTCATCCTTCTGTCCTCAGTATGTCCATGGGGTTTCTGGTAGAGGATGTAGCACCACCCATTGTCTGGAGGGGCCTGATGGTGATGTCAGCTATAGAGAAGCTACTTAGACAGGTTGGGGAGACTGACCATTCATGTACAGTAACCTTACCCTTTGTTAGGTTTCATTCTAGAGATACTGTATCAGAGTAATAGCTACTAGATATTTTAGGTTGCTGTGCCATTTTTGTATTCTTATGCAGGTAGATTGGGGACTGCTGGACTACCTGGTTATTGACATGCCACCTGGAACTGGAGATGTTCAGTTATCAATCACTCAGAACGTCCCAATAGCAGGAGCAGTGATTGTGTCCACTCCTCAGGATATTGCCTTGCTGGATGCACGCAGAGGAGCAGAAATGTTCAGAAAAGTCAATGTACCAGTAAGAGTATTGGATGCTAAATGCCACTTTATATCAACTCAACATAATTATGAAAAAGGTCTTACTTAAATAGATTTTCTAATTACCTTGGTAAGGACAAAATACACATTTGTGAGATTGAGCTACATTTGAAGTCGGAAGTTTATATACACTTAGTTTGGAGTCATTAAAACTCGTTTTTCAACCACTCCACAAATTTCTTGTTAACAAACTATAGTTTTAGCAAGTCGGTTAGGATATCTACTTCGTGCATGACACAAGTCATTTTTCCAACAATTGTTTACAGACAGATTATTTCACTTAATCACAATTCTAGTGGGTCAGAAGTTTACATACACTAAGATGACTGTGCCTTTAAACAGCTTGGAAAATTCCAGAAAATGATGTCATGGCTTTAGAAGCTTCTGATAGGCTAATTGACATAATTTGAGTCAATTGGAGGTGTACCTGTGGATGTATTTCAAGGCCTACCTTCAAACTCAGTGCTTTGCTTGACATCATGGGAAAATCAAAAGAAATCAGCAAAGACCTCAAAAATTGTAGACCTGCACATGTCTGGTTCATCCTTGGGAGCAATTTCCAAATGCCTGAAGGTACCACGTTCATCTGTACAAACAATAGTACGTAAGTATAAACACCATGGGACCACGCAGCCGTCATACCGCTCAGGAAGGAGACTCGTTCTGTCTCCTAGAGATGAACGTACTTTGGTGTGAAAAGTGCAAATCAATCCTAGATAACAGCAAAGGACCTTGTGAAGATGCTGGAGGAAACAGGTACAAAAATGTCTATATCCACAGTAAAACGAGTCTTATATCGACATAACCTGAAAGGCCGCTCAGCAAGGAAGAAGCCACTGCTCCAAAACCGCCATAAAAAAGCCAGACTACGGTTTGCAACTGCACATGGGGACAACGATCGTACTTTTTGGAGAAATGTCCTCTGGTCTGATGAAACAAAAATAGAACTGCTTGTCCTTAATGACCATTGTTATGTTTGGAGGAAAAAGGGGGAGGCTTGCAAGCCGAAGAACACCATCCCAACCGTGAAGAACGGGGGTGGCAGCATCATGTTGTGGGGGTGCTTTGCTGCAGGAGGGACTGGTGCACTTCACAAAATAGATGGCACCATGCGAAAGGAAAATTATGTGGATATATTTAAGCAACATCTCAAGACATCAGTCAGGAAGTTAAAGCTTGGTCGCAAATGGGTCTTCCAAATGGATAATGAAACCCAAGCATACTTCCAAAGTTGTGGCAAAATGGCTTAAGGACATCAAAGTCAAGGTATTGGAGTGGCCATCAAAAAGCCCTGACCTCAATCCAATAGAAAATGTGTGGGCAGAACTGAAAAAGTGTGTGCGAGCAAGGAGGCCTACAAACCTGACTCTGTTACACCAGCTCTGTCAGGAGGAATGGGCCAAAATTCACCCAACTTATTGTGGGAAGCTTGTGGAAGGCTACCCGAAACGTTTGACCCAAGTTAAACAATTTAAAGGCAATGCTATCAAATACTAATTAATTGAGTGTATGTAAACTTCTGACCCACTGGGAATGTGATGAAAGAAATAAGATGAAATAAATAATTATCTCTAATATTATTCTGACATTTCACATTCTTAAAATAAAGTGGTGATCCTAACTGACCAACGACAGGGAGTTTTTACTCAGATTAAATGTCAGGAATTGTGAAAAACTGAGTTTAAATGTATTTGGCTAAGGTGTATGTAAACTTCCAACTTCAACTGTATGTATATGTCACATCTCATAGGTCCTGGGTATAGTCCAGAATATGAGTGTGTTTCAGTGCCCCAAGTGTAACCCACATCTTTGAGTCAGACGGAGCAAGGTCACTTGTTGATACTCTGGGAGTACAATTATTGGGTAAGACCCATTTCAACCATATGTCATTACAGAGTTAATCATTTTTTCAATCTCATGTGTAATAGAAGGATAATAGAGTGTAGACTGTCTCTTCTCCCTCCTCTGTCTAGGAGACATTCCTCTACACCTGAACATCAGAGAGATGTCAGACAGTGGCCAGCCTTTGGTGTCTTCGCCTGATAGCCCTGAGGTAACAATAGATAGTAAAGACAAACATTGGCAATGTTGGGAGACAAACTGTGTATTCGTCACCGTAACATTGTGTACGTTTAAAACTTTTGAGAGTTTGCCATGTTAGTTTTCTACCTGGGTTTGTTTAATATATACTGCTCAAAAAAATAAAGGGAACACTTAACACAATGTAACTCCAAGTCAATCACACTTCTGTGAAATCAAACTGTCCACTTAGGAAGCAACACTGATTGACAATAAATGTCACATGCTGTTGTGCAAATGGAATAGACAACAGGTGGAAATTATAGGCAATTAGCAAGACACCCCCAATAAAGGAGTGGTTCTGCAGGTGGTAACCACAGACCACTTCTCAGTTCCTATGCTTTCTGGCTGATGTTTCGGTCACTTTTGAATGCTGGCGGTGCTTTCACTCTAGTGCTAGCATGAGACGGAGTCTACAACCCACACAAGTGGCTCAGTTAGTGCAGCTCATCCAGGATGGCACATCAATGCGAGCTGTGGCAAGAAGGTTTGTTGTGTCTGTCAGCATTGTGTCCACAGCATGGAGGCGCTACCAGGAGACAGGCCAGTACATCAGGAGACGTGGAGGAGGCCGTAGGAGGGCAACAACCCAGCAGCAGGACCGCTACCTCCGCCTTTGTGCAAGGAGGAGCAGGAGGAGCACTGCCAGAGCCCTGCAAAATGACCTCCAGCAGGTCACAAATGTGCATGTGTCTGCTCAAATGGTCAGAAACAGACTCCATGAGGGTGGTATGAGGGCCCGACGTCCACAGGTGGGGGTTGTGCTTACAGCCCAACACCGTGCAGGACGTTTGGCATTTGCCAGAGAACACCAAGATTGGCAAATTTGCCACTGGCGCCCTGTGCTCTTCACAGATGAAAGCAGGTTCACACTGAGCACATGTGACAGACGTGACAGTCTGGAGACACCGTGGAGAACATTCTGCTGCCTGCAACATCCTCCAGCATGACCGGTTTGGCGGTGGGTCAGTCATGGTGTGGGGTGGCATTTCTTTGGGGGGCCGCACAGCCCTCCATGTGCTCGCCAGAGGTAGCCTGACTGCCATTAGGTACCGAGATGAGATCCTCAGACCCCTTGTGAGACCATATGCTGGTGCTGTTGGGTTCCTCCTAATGCAAGACAATGCTAGACCTCATGTGGCTGGAGTGTGTCAGCAGTTCCTGCAAGAGGAAGGCATTGATGCTATGGACTGGCCCGCCCGTTCCCCAGACCTGAACCCAATTGAGCACATCTGGGACATCATGTCTCGCTCCATCCACCAACGCCACGTTGCACCACAGACTGTCCAGGAGTTGGTGGATGCTTTAGTCCAGGTCTGGGAGGAGATCCCTCAGGAGACCATCCGCCACCTCATCAGGAGCATGCCCAGGCGTTGTAGGGAGGTCATACAGGCACGTGGAGGCCACACACACTACTGAGCCTCATTTTGACTTGTTTTAAGGACATTACATCAAAGTTGGATCAGCCTGTAGTGTGGTTTTCCACTTTAATTTTGAGTGTGACTCCAAATCCAGACCTCCATGGGTTGATAAATTGGATTTCCATTGATTATTTTTGTGTGATTTTGTTGTCAGCACATTCAACTATGTAAAGATAAAAGTATTTAATAAGATTATTTCATTCATTCAGATCTAGGATGTGTTATTTTAGTGTTCCCTTAATTTTTTTGAGCAGTGTATATCTGCCAATGCCTATTGTGTTAGGCTGAGGCCTACAGAAAAGTGGCGACTGCCGTGGTCCAGCATCTAGAAGAACTCTCTAATTGAGTGACTGTCATCTACTGTGTCGGACAACTGGACAACTAGTAATCTACAGAAAATAGACCAGAACACTGCACTTCTCCTTATCCCCCACTGTTGCCGCAGAGTCTGCAGAAATCCATGGTATCTGATCCGGTTACATGTGTATATATTACATACTTACTCTATTGAATGATGTACAGTATATTGGGCTTTCATTGTTGTGACAGTGATAACATTATGTTCAGTTTCAATCTGTCTCTTCAAACCGGTGAGTATTCAATATATAGATTGTGTTCAGTCTGATGTTCAAATACAAGTTTAATTTAAGCCTTGAGACCACAATGTACAGTCCACAGTAAACTCATTGATTGTTATTTTTATCCTAATGTCACGGTTGTTGTCGGTGAATGAGGACCAAAACGCAGCAGGTACGTGAATGCTCATCTTGCTTTTTAATTATCTTTCAAAACGAACATACAAAATAACAAAAACACGAACGATCAACAAAAACAGTCTGGTAAGGCACAAGGCGAAACACAGAACAATCACCCACAAATCACACATACAAACACACCCTAATATATGGAACTCTCAATCAAAGGCAGATAGACAACACCTGCCTTCAACTGAGAGTCCCAACCCCAATCAACCAAACATAGAAACACACAACCTAGACTAACCATAGAATTACTAAACATAAACCAAAACCCGGAATTACTAAATTAAACACCCTTTACACAAACACACCACCCCGAACCACAGAAAACAAATACCCCCTGCCACGCCCTGACCAAACTACAAAACAATTAACCTTATATACTGGCCAGGACGTGACACCTAAAGCATAAGGTGAAAATAAAGGAATGCTTTGGTTGTATGTTGTTTTTTACTTGATGCCTGGTGAGTTGTGCTTTTATTTTTTAAATAATATTTACACAATCTTCCATCTTCATGAAATGCAACATGTTACTAAGTCAGAGATTAAAATAAACAACCTACTATGGCCCACTTGACTTGGAAGCCTAATAAGAGTTGCAGTTACTCTCTATAAACACCTGGTGGCACTGCATATCCAATCAAACATCCCACTTCCCCAACCACCAGTCATATCAGCCTGGTCTCATAGACTAGATGTAACATATTGAATGTAAATCTGGGACACTCAAATTAGTATGATATGTTACGTTTGGTATGCTTACATGAGACAGAAGGTTACTTAAGGCAATAACTAAAGTAGGGTGGCTGGTCAGGCGTATAACGTGAACATTTAGCAAACCTAAAGATTGCATGTTCGAATCTCATCATGGACGACTTCAGCATTTTAGCTAATTAGCAACTTTGCAACTACTTACTACTGTATAGCTACTTTGCAAGTAATTAGCATGTTAGCTACCCCTAGCCTAGTTAACCTTAGTCACTTAGATAACATTAGCGACAACAAATAGAAATTCATAACATATCTCGTTTTTCATATGTGAAACATTTTGTACAAATTGGTTTTCGGAACAACATATTGTACTAATTGCAATTCGTAACATATACGAATTTACAATTTTTTACATATACGAAATGGATTATGGACATCCACAAATTAATACATACCATACAAATCGTAACATATCAAACTAATTGGACTTTCTCTGATTTACATTTACTATGTTATGTCTACCCATGAGTCCAGGTTGGTGAAATGTATTTCCTCAGCCTGAGTGGGATGAGCACTCTGTGACATGCATCAACAGGACTACTTCCCGCATATTTCTGTCACTCCCTAGACTCATCTAACTACAGCAGCTGTTTCACTTTCAACCAACCCAACTGTCATGAAAGCCAAGCCAGACAGCTCAGTGTCTTATCAGGTCAATGAGCATTGAACATTTATTGCTGTTCCTGTGTAGCTGTGGTTATTCATTTGCATGCTGTTCTATATTTTAGGAACAGAATATGACTGCGTTTATATAGGCAGCCCAATTCTGATATTTGTTTCACTAATTGGTCTTTTGACCAATCAGATCAACTCTGAAAAAGCTCTGATGTGATAGGTATACTTAAGTATCAAAAGTTAAAGTATTAATAATTTCAAATGTCTTATACAGTATTAAGTAGTACTTTAAAGTATTCTTTGCTAAGTACTTTACACCACTGCTGAGGCCTGTCCTGTGTCTGGAGACACTGGCTGGGGTTGAGACTGGTTGTTCATAGGATGCACTTCTGCTTAGATGGTCCCCATTAAAGAGGAAGGCCCACTAGTGCAGCCATCTATTTGTGGTTCTGTTTAAAGAACTGAACAGTATTGTGGTCAATTTATTTCCATTCAAGTCCTGTTTTCAGTTCTGTACACTTATTTCACCTCAACTTGACCTTCATTTTTAGGGACATGGATCAACATGATATTGTCTTTAATCCCATACAATGCATTCGGAAAGTATTCAGATCCCTTGACTTTTTCAACATTTTGTTATGTTACACCCTTATTCTAAAATGTATTAAACAAATTAAAAAATGTGCCTAATTAAATAAAGGTAAAATAAAATAAAAGATTGGTGGAGTGCTGCAGAGATGGTTGTCCTTCTGAAAGGTTCTCCTATCTCCACAGAGGAACTCTGGAGCTGTTTCAGAGTGACCATCGGGTTCTTGGCTCTGACATGCACTGTCAACTATGGAACCTTATATAGACAGGTGTGTACCTTTCCAAATCATGTCCAATCAATTGAATTTTCCACAGGTGGACTCCAATCAAGTTGTAGAAACATCTCAAGGATGATCAATGTAAATAGGATGCACCCGAGCTCAATTTCGAGTCTCATAGCAAAGGGTGTGAATACTTATGTGAATGTGATATTTCAGTTATTATTTTTTATACATTTGCAAACATTTCTACAAACCTGTTTTTGCTTTGTCATTTTAGGATATTTTGTGTAGATTGATGAGTGAACATAAAAAAAAATATATTTTAGAATAAAATTAGCAAAATGTGGAAAAAATCAAGGAGTCAGAATACTTTCCGAACACACTGTCTATACTGTACAAACCAACGTCCATTGACTTTAGGTCAACTTTCGGTATAATGCTAGTTGATCCCCAAAATATCATTACAACAACCATATAATAAATAACAAAATCAGGCAGTATATAATTTGTTTGTGTCCATCAGAAAAGCACAAGTTCCTCTAAAAATAAAAATCTCCCTCCAGTAAGTCTAGATGTATTCCTGAAAGGGGAACAGTGTAAAGCGAAGACGGAGAAGTGAGACTTAGAGAAACATGAAAGGTGGCTGTAACAAATTAGGTGAAATGAAGGAGATACTGCAGGGCAGACTTGTTAGTTCAAGGCTACACAGTCACACTCCCAACACACTCACACCTGACAACACCAGCACTGAGGAGGAAAAAGCAAAAGGGTCCAAAATGATGACTCCTGTGTACAGTAATTATTGGTGTGCCATGGATCTTACAGACACCGGACAGGTTGGATGCTTTACAGATGAAAAGGACGTGTAGAGGATGGCCTCGTTTGCCAAGTTCTTCCTCCAGATTTCTTTCTCTGACAGATAGAGGGTGTGTATGTGTGTGTATTTGTGGGAGAGAGAGAGTGGGAGAAATCCATTCAGTGAGTATGTGATTCAGTACTGAGTGGCTCCTTAGTGACTGGCACTCTTCCCTATGGGCAGCTGCCAGCGGCTCTTGCCCAGACATGCAGTGCTTTTCTAGGCAGAGAGACGCAAGGTATTCCCATACAAACACAACAGCATAGTTAAACATAGGTCAGCTGACTTAAATTATCTCCCTCTCTAGGTGGGGGATTTCTCTCTGTCTCAGTGTGCACACTATTCCCTTTTTAGTGCACTATTTTTAACCAGGGCCTATACTGCAATAAACATACCATGATACAAAGACCGATAAAGTCACTGACCGTCAGATATCCGTACTTACGGAATGAACTATGGTACTTCCTGAAGAAAAATCTAGAATGAAATCTGGAAATCATGGAGAGGGGGGGGTGTCTGGTGTCAGTGACACCTGAGCCCCAAGAAAATATATTGATTGTGAATTTATGTTCGTAAAACAGATTCTCAATTGTAATTTTATAAAGTGTAAGTAAAATAAAATGAATATGTGTGTGTCTAAAGAGTTTGAAAATGTCATAACCTCATAACATGCTATGCACTCCATTAAAGTGCTAAAAAATGCAAGATGTAAAAATAAGTCTTCATGCTGTATATTTATTGCTGTAAATCATCCTAAGTGAAAACATAAATTCTACACGAGACATACATATTTTATTGATTAAGGTTATGTTAAGTTGTTTTATTTCTTTGAGCGCTATACTTTTAGAAAAATAGTTTACCCTATGGTTAGTTTTGAAAATCTCTGATTGAAAAGATGGTTTGTCTTTTCCGTTAAATAAACCCATGAATTCAGTTGGTTGTCATTCCAACAGTTCGCTCTGCTTCTGTCAGCAACTAAATGAACTATAACTCTCTATTGTTGTATAAGCCACATCCTGCATTACAAAATTGGAGAAGAATGGATTTTCAGAGACCAAAAAAAAAAAACAAAAAAAAAAAAAACATCTGCGATTTTTTTGCACTCTGTAGGCAGGGATACTTTCACTTTCTAAAATCAGTTACTAAACCTGCCGTTCAAAATACAGAGCCCTGCTATTGCTGTATGCCGTGACCTAGAAAAAAACTTGTCTTTGAACTTATTATCAGACAGATTCATATCATGAAAAAACAATCTCCAGTCCTCATCATCCCAATTAGATAAAGCTTAGGATTGTACGTAGCCACAGGGTAGGATGGAGTTGGTGTTCATGGTGGTGGTGGATGAAGTCTCTCACACTCCAGCTCTAGGCAATCTCCCCACTCCTTATCCCCCCCATCCCCCCCCTTTCCCCCCTATCCATGGCCCCATCTCCCTTGACCTTGGGGTCCCTGCCCTGCCTGGCAGGCCCTAGCGCTGATCCATTGCCATGCCAATGCAGCTACGGCAGGGCTCTGGGTAAACAGCAGCAGCTGGTTGCAATTGTGCTGTGTCACTGGGAGGGCATGTATTGGCTCAGAACAGGAGTGAAGGGGTGGGGGAGGTAGGGTGGAGGGAGGCGGAGGGGGACTGCAGCAGCACCCCCACACACTCTAGTCATCTGTCTTCCTGTTCGGCTCTCTGCATACTGCTGAGAGCTCTAGAACTTTGCAGACTCAACGCAGCTAACAGAGCTGAAAAACAACATGCAGACTCAACACACTGCTAGCAGAGCTGAAAAACGACATGCAGACTCAACACACTGATAACAGAGCTGAAAAACGACATGCAGACTCAACACACTGCTAACAGAGCTGGAAAATGACATGCAGACTCAACACACTGCTAACAGAGCTGAAAAACGACATGCAGACTCAACACACTGCTAACAGAGCTGAAAAACGACTTGCAGACTCAACACACTGCTAGCAGAACTGAAAAACGACATGCAGACTCAACACACTGCTAGCAGAGCTGGAAAACTACATGCAGACTCATCACACTGCTAACAGAGCTGAAAAATGACATGCAGATTCAAAACACTAGTAGCAGAGATGAAAAATGACATGCAGACTCAACACACTGCTAGCAGAGCTGAAAAACGACATGCATACTCAACACACTGCTAACAGAGCTGAAAAATGGCATGCAGACTCAACACACTGCTAACAGAGCTGAAAAATGACATGCAGACTCAACACACTGTTAACAGAGCTGAAAAACGACATGCAGACTCAACACACTGCTAACAGAGCTGAAAAACGACTTGCAGACTCAACACACTGCTAGCAGAGCTGAAAAACGACATGTAGAATCAACACACTGCTAACAGAGCTGAAAAACGACATGCAGACTCAACACACTGCTAGCAGAGCTGAAAAACGACATGCAGACTCAACACACTGCTAGCAGAGCTGAAAAACTCCTTGCTTTCAGAGCCTAGGATCGCTGTTCAGTGCACAACAGGGGAAACGATCCATGGAAATTGGATGATATCCTAGGCCTAGGACACAGCAGTGTCAGATACACATTGGAAATACAAATACTGCTTTCTTTGGTATCAGGATACACATTCTTTACTCTCCTTTGAGTCAGATTTGATTCAGTTGTTTCAATTTGGAGTTCTTTATTTCAGTGTCAAGCCTGGTTTTGAGCTTATTAGGGCTCACCTCTTCCCCTGCAGCTCCAGAGTAAACAAGGGACCAAAGAGCCCAGTGAGGCTCAGGCTAAGATGTAGAGGGACTCTCAAACACAACTGGCAGGAGACTGTAGATCTGAGGAGATAAAGAGGGAGATTTGAGGGTTGGGGAGGTGAATAATTCATGATTGTGGAGAAGGAGATATTAGATGAAGCAGGGGTACTGTGTAGAGACGGGACCATACAGTATTGCGATACTCATTAGTATTGTGGCAAGGAAACAAAACAGAAAGTGGTTGTAACTTTTTTAGGAAAACAGCCCTAGAGAGACAGACAGAAGAAAGCTGGGGTATTGGCCTGCAGCTGGGGTTTTGATGTCTGGGCGGGCATGCCCATAGAAATGTAATTCTTAGAATGGGGTCCCCCATTCCAGTCAATAGGTGGGTGCTGAGGAGGCATTCAAATTGATGTGGTCTGAGGGGCTAAGTCCATTATAGGAATGTTATGTCTATGGGCATGGCTGGGTGGTGTGTGAGACTTGGTCTGGGCGCATCAACGTCTTTACCTTGCTCTCTGTGTCTGCTGCTGAAGGACGTGTGTCTGAGGCATGGGCCAGTGGTGGGGATGGATGAAATGGAGGAGCTCACTAATGTTGCCTCGCCTCAGGGTTCAATTAAAAATAAAGCTTAGGTTGCTATAGTAATAGGTAGCAACTGCACCATCAGCTCTCAAGGATATCCGCTTCTGTACCAGGACTTGATCCAAGCAAAAAAATAAATCCAATATGCCTTTATTTTTCCAAAACGTAGAGGTGATTATACACTGTACATCGGTTTGAGGGGAATTTTATCTATGAGTGTTTGTTTGACAACCTTTCAAGCCTATAGAAAAAGAGATATAGCACACACTTGCCGTAAATGACATCATTATCTTCAGATTAATAACTTATCCACATAGTCACTGTAGTTTCAATAGCGATAGCAAGAAGGCAGTCAATATAGTATGAAGTGTTCTGCATTGTTTTAAGGCCTATTCTTGAGACAGATGGCTGGACCTTACGATTATTAAGACAGATATGATGGTGGTGGTTATTCTAGTGGCTCCTTGTATAAAGCCTACAGTATGTTATGTTTCAGCCAAAATACTAATGCACTATAAGTGCTGTACTGGATGTTACAAGAAATGCCCCCCATCTCTCCCAGGAAGCTATAGCCTTTTGAAACTTAAGTAGATAATAGTTATAGATCAGAAATAATGCCAAACATTGACCATTAGAAATCAGCATCACCACAACACAAAGCTACAGGGATTAATCAAGCTTTGTTTACACTGTGTGTAACGGTTGTCCAAAGGAGTAGACCAAGGTGCAGCGTGCTAAGTGTTCATCTTGATATTTATTTTTACTCAGAACACTTAAACAAAATAATAAACAATGGTAAACAACCGTCACGTCTTGCAGGCTTACCGAGCAGTACAAAAATAAGATCCCACAACTCAAGGAGGGAAAAAGGGCTGCCTAAGTATGGTTCCCAATCAGAGACAACGATAGGCAGCTGCCTCTGATTGGAAACCATACTTGGCCAAAACATAGAAATATAAACCATAGAATGCCCACCCCACACCCTGACCTAACAAAATAGAGAAATAAACCGTCTCTCTCAGGTCAGGGCGTGACACTGTGAGACTGTTTCCTCGGCTGAACACTGCTTTCTATTCACATGCTGTGGCCTTCCTGGCTAATGCACAGAAAAAAACGTTTTAGTCTTGTTTCCTTCCACCTGTTAGCTAAAAGGACATATAAATACATGGATGTGACAGGTGGCTTGATGGCTACAAGCAGCTACCTCCCTGTTTGCCATCTACACAAGCAGTGCAGACTGAGGTTAAATGGAGGCGACAGACCATTTCTCTCAGGTGATCAAGGGTCCAATTGATAGTGAAGTCTCACCGACGCCTTGACCTGCAGACAGAGAGCATGAAGACACCATTGTTGTGAATTGAACACAAACACTCACTAACACAGACAGACTTGAAGCTGGTAGTAGCTTCAACCCTTAGTGCCCCCCCCCCCCCCCTAAGCACAACTGAACATCGAAGGGTTGTTGTGAGTTGTTTTCATTGAGGCACTTGCATTTTCCTGACTAATTTGTCATCTGTTTCAAATGTATAAAAGCATACGTTTTATAATGCAGACTAAGACCTGTTACTGAAAATGACAGAACTATTTGGATGCTGTGAGTTTTCTCCTGTACAGGCTGTACTGTAGTGTCATTGATGTTTAATACACATGCATGGTGTTGTGCTGACAGGAATATATGCAGTATAGAATAACATCCCATCCCCATCCTAAGAATAATTAATTTTTTGGGGCATTTGCCCAAAAAATCTGTAAAAAGGACTAGGAAAACTAGAACACCCCCCTAGTCACGCTCTGACCTAAACACCATAGAGAACCGAGGGCTCTCTATGGTCAGGGCATGACAGTACCCCCCCCCCCCCCAAAGGTGCGGACTCCGGCGGCAAAACCTGAAACCAAATGGATTGGGGGGGTGACTAGTGTCGGTGGCGGCTCCGGTGCGAGTCCTAGCCCCCGCCCAGACCCCGGATCAGGCCATGGCGCCGGGCTGAACGCCGTGCCTGGACTGGGCATCGGTGCAGAGGAAGGTTCCCGCCACGGAGCAGGACTGGACACCGTGCCTGGACTGGCCACCGGCGCAGAGGAAGGCTCCTGCCCTGGAGCTGGAATGGATGCCGTGCCTCTCCGGACCGTTGACCGTCCCCGGAAGCTCCGGACCGTTGACCGTCGCTGAAGGCTCCGGACGGTGACCATAGCCAAAGGCTCCGGACCGTTGACCGTCGCCGGAGGTTCCGGACCGTTGACCGTCGCCAGAGGCTCCGGACCGTTGACCTTTGCCGGAGGTTCCGGACCGTTGACCGTCGCCGGAGGCTCCGGACCGTTGACCGTCGCCGGAGGCTCCGGACCGTTGACCGTCGCCCGAGGTTCCGCACCGTTGACCGTCCCCGGAGGCTCCGGACCGTTGACCGACGCCGGAGGTTCCAGACACAGGACGTACCGGACTGGGGAGGCGCACTGGAGGCCTGATGCGTGGGGCCGGCACAGGTTGCACCGGACTGGTGACACGCTCTTCAGGGCGAGTGCGGGGAGCTGGCACAGGACGTACCGGACTGGGGAGGCGTACTGGAGGCCAGATGCGTGGAGCAGGCCCAGGTTGCACCAGACTGCTAACCGGATCCTCTGCTGGATCTTACTTTGCTACCTGACAGTTTTTTACTTTTTCATTACCGTATATTTTTACTTTTTCCCTCACTCAACTTTTTTCATTCATATTTTTACTTTTTCCCTCACTCAACTTTTCTCATTCAACTTTTTCACCCCGGAGGTTTTATCTGGACATGGTTCGTCAGGACTTCAAACAGCCGAAGCTAAGTAACATTAACATGATGCCTTCTAATTGCAGTCGTTGTACTTATAATATACAGGAGAACGATCGCCTTACGGCAAGGATAGCTGTGCTGCAAGCCCAGCTTCAGGCGCAATCGTTAGGCATGGGTAATTTCAGTGTAGGAAAGGATGAAACAGCGTCTGTGCCACCAGTAAGTACAGATAGTAACGTTAGTATAAACCCCCTCGCACGGTCCCCGCAGCCGGACAACTTTCTCATGGCTTCTGGAGGGAAACGCTGTAGGAATGCTCAACCGGTATCGCTTATTCAGCCGACAGAAACTTTCAACCGGTTCTCCCCATTAAGCGAGTCGGAGTCGGAGGCCGAGACTTCTCTGGTCTCTACTCCTCCCGTTGTGGGGTCTGAGACGCCGACGGCTCCCACCATTAGCTCTGACAAATTGAAAACCCTAGTCATTGGCGACTCCATTACCCGCAGTATTAGACTTAAAACTAATCATCCAGCGATCATACACTGTTTACCAGGGGGCAGGGCTACCGACGTTAAGGCTAATCTAAAGACGGTGCTGGCTAAAGCTAAAACTGGCGAGTGTAGAGAATATAGAGATATTGTTATCCACGTCGGCACCAACGATGTTAGGATGAAACAGTCAGAGGTCACCAAGCGCAACATAGCTTCAGCGTGTAAATCAGCTAGAAAGATGTGTCGGCATCGATTAATTGTCTCTGGCCCCCTCCCAGTTAGGGGGAGTGATGAGCTCTACAGCAGAGTCTCACAACTCAATCGCTGGTTGAAAACTGTTTTCTGCCCCTCCCAAAAGATAGAATTTGTAGATAATTGGCCCTCTTTCTGGGACTCACCCACAAACAGGACCAAGCCTGGCCTGTTGAGGAGTGACGGACTCCATCCTAGCTGGAGGGGTCTAACTCCTCTAGCTCCACAATGAAATAGGGTGCAGGCCAGGCAGCAGGCTGTTAGCCAGCCTGCCAGCTTAGTGGAGTCTGCCACTAACACAGTCAGCGTAGTCAGCTCAGCTTTCCCCATTGAGACCGTGTCTGTGCCTCGATCTAGGTTGGGCAAAATTAAAAATGGCGGTGTTCGCTTTAGCAATCTCACTAGTATAAAGACCTCCTCCATTCCTGCCATTATTGAAAGAGATTGTGATACCTCAAATCTCAAAATTGGGTTACTTAATGTTAGATCCCTCACTTCCAAGGCAGTTATAGTCAATGAACTAATCACTGATAATAATCTTGATGTGATTGGCCTGACTGAAACATGGCTTAAGCCTGATGAATTTACTGTGTTAAATGAGGCCTCACCCCCGGTTACACTAGTGACCATACCCCCCGTGCATCCGGCAAAGGCGGAGGTGTTGCTAACATTTACGATAGCAAATTTCAATTTACAAAAAAAAAAACAATGACGTTTTCGTCTTTTGAGCTTCTAGTCATGAAATCTATGCAGCCTACTCACTCACTTTTTATAGCTACTGTTTACAGGCCTCCTGGGCCATATGCAGTGTTCCTCACTGAGTTCCCTGAATTCCTATCGGATCTTGTAGTCATAGCAGATAATATTCAAATTTTTGGTGACTTTAACATTCACATGGAAAAGTCCACAGACCCACTCCAAAAGGCTTTCGGAGCCATCATCGATTCAGTGGGTTTTGTCCAACATGTCTCTGGACCTACTCACTGCCACAGTCATACTCTGGACCTAGTTTTGTCCCATGGAATAAATGTTGTGGATCTTAATGTTTTTCCTCATAATCCCGGACTATCGGACCATCATTTTATTACGTTTGCAATTGCAACAAATAATCTGCTCAGACCCCAACCAAGGAGCATTAAAAGTCGTGCTATAAATTCTCAGACAACCCAAAGATTCCTTGATGCCTTTCCAGACTGCCTCTGCCTACCCAAGGACGTCAGAGGACAAAAATCAGTTAACCACCTAACCGAGGAACTCAATTTAACCTTGCGCAATACCCTAGATGCAGTTGCACCCCTAAAAACTAAAAACATCTGTCATAAGAAACTAGCTCCCTGGTATACAGAAAATACACGAGCTCTGAAGCAAGCATCCAGAAAATTTAAACGGAAATGGCGCCAGACCAAACTGGAAGTCTTCCGACTAGCTTGGAAAGACAGTACCGTGCAGTATCGAAGAGCCCTCACTGGTGCTCGATCATCCTATTTTTCCAACTTAATTGAGGAAAATAAGAACAATCCGAAATTTCTTTTTGATACTGTCGCAAAGCTAACTAAAAAGCAGCCTTCGCAAATGGAGGATGGCTTTCACTTCAGCAGTAATACATTTATGAACTTCTTTGAGGAAAAGATCATGATCAAGCCTTCCCTGTAGCTCAGTTGGTAGAGCATGGTGTTTGCAACGCCAGGGTTGTGGGTTTGATTCCCACGGGGGGCCAGCACAGAAAAAAAAATAAAAAATAAAAAAAAAAATGTATGAAATTGTATGAAATGTATGCATTCACTACTGTAAGTCGCTCTGGATAAGAGCGTCTGCTAAAAATGACTATAATGTAATCATTAGAAAGCAAATTACAGACTCCTCTTTAAATCTGGGTATTCCTCCATTGTCCTGAGTCTACACAACTCTGCCAGGACCCATGATCACGGGAGATACTAAAGTGTTTTAGTACTATATCTCTTGACACAATGATGAAAATAATCATGGCCTCCAAACCCTCAAGCTGCATACTGGACCCTATTCCAACTAAACTACTGAAAGAGCTGCTTCCTGTGCTTGGCCCTCCTATGTTGAACATAATAAACGGCTCTCTATCCACCGGATGTGTACCAAGCTCACTAAAAGTGGCAGTAATAAAGCCTCTCTTGAAAAAGCCGAATCTTGATCCAGAAATTATAAAAAACTAATCGGCCTATATCGAATCTTCCATTCCTCTCAACATTTTGAGAAAAAGCTGTTGCACAGCAACTCACTGCCTTCCTGAAGACAAACAATGTATACGAAACACTTCAGTCTGGTTTTAGACCCCATCATAGCACTGAGACTGCACTTGTGAAGGTGGTAAATGACCTTTTAATGATGTCAGACCGAGGCTCTGCATCTGTCCTCGTGCTCCTAGATCTTAGTGCCGCTTTTGATACCATCGATCACCACATTCTTTTGGAGAGATTGGAAACCCAAATTGGTCTACATGGACAAGTTCTGGCCTGGTTTAGATCTTATCTGTCGGAAAGATATCAGTTTGTCTCTGTGAATGGTTTGTCCTCTGACAAATCAATTGTAAATTTCGGTGTTCCTCAAGGTTCCGTTTTAGGACCACTATTGTTTTCACTATATATTTTACCTCTTGGGGATGTCATTCGAAAACATAATGTTAAATTTCACTGCTATGCGGACGACACACAGCTGTACATTTCAATGAAACATGGTGAAGCCCCAAAATTGCCCTCGCTAGAAGCCTGTGTTTCAGACATAAAGAAGTGGATGGCTGCAAACGTTCTACTTTTAAACTCGGACAAAACAGAGATGCTTGTTCTAGGTCCCAAGAAACAAAGAGATCTTCTGTTGAATCTGACAATTAATCTGGATGGTTGTACAGTCGTCTCAAATAAAACTGTGAAGGACCTCGGCGTTATTCTGGACCCTGATCTCTCTTTTGAAGAACATATCAAGACTGTTTCAAGGACAGCTTTTTTCCATCTACGTAACATTGCAAAAATCAGAAACTTTCTGTCCAAAAATGACGCAGAAAAATGAATCCATGCTTTTGTTACTTCTAGGCTGGACTACTGCAATGCTCTACTTTCCGGCTACCCGGATAAAGCACTAAATAAACTTCAGTAGTGCTAAATACGGCTGCTAGAATCCTGACTAGAACCAAAAAATTTGATCATATTACTCCAGTGCTAGCCTCCCTACACTGGCTTCCTGTTAAGGCAAGGGCTGATTTCAAGGTTTTACTGCTAACCTACAAAGCATTACATGGGCTTGCTCCTACCTATCTTTCCAATTTGGTCCTGCCGTACATACCTACACGTACGCTACGGTCACAAGACGCAGGCCTCCTAATTGTCCCTAGAATTTCTAAGCAAACGGCTGGAGGTAGGGCTTTCTCCTATAGAGCTCCATTTTTATGGAATAGTCTGCCTACCCATGTGAGAGACGCAGACTCAGTCTCAACCTTTAAGTCTTTACTGAAGACTTATCTCTTCAGTAGGTCCTATGATTAAGTATAGTCTGGCCCAGGAGTGTGAAGGTGAACGGAAAGGCTGGAGCAATGAACCGCCCTTGCTGTCTCTGCCTTGCCGGTTCCCCTCTTTCCACTGGGATTCTCTGCCTCTAACCCTTTTACAGTGGCTGAGTCACTGGCTTACTGGTGTTCTTCCATGCCGTCCATGGGAGGGGTGCGTCACTTGAGTGGGTTGAGTCACTGACGTGGTCTTCCTGTCTGGGTTGGCGCCCCCCCCTTGGGTTGTGCCATGGCGGAGATCGTTGTGGGCTATACTCGGCCTTGTCTTAGGACGGTAAGTTGGTGGTTGGAGACATCCCTCTAGTGGTGTGGGGGCTGTGCTTTGGCAAAGTGGGTGGGGTTATATCCTGCCTGTTTGGCCCTGTCCGGGGGTATCATCGGATGGGGCCACAGTGTCTTCTGATCCCTCCTGTCTCAGCCTCCAGTATTTATGCTGCAGTAGTTTATGTGTCGGGGGGCTAGTGTCAGTCTGTTACATCTGGAGTATTTCTCTTGTCTTATCCGGTGTCCTGTGTGAATTTAAATATGCTCTCTCTAATTCTCTCTTTCTGTCTTTCTCTCGGAGGACCTGAGCCCTAGGACCATGCCTCAGGACTACCTGGTATGATGACTCCTTGCTGTCCCCAGTCCACCTGGCCGTGCTGCTGCTCCAGTTTCAACTGTTCTGCCTGCGGCTATGGAACCCTGACCTGTTCACCGGACGTGCTTGTTGCACCCTCGACAACTACTATGATTATTATTATTTGACCATGCTGGTCATTTCTGAACATTTTAACATTTTAACATCTTGACCATGTTCTGTTATAATATCCACCCTGCACAGCCAGAAGAGGACTAGGTTTTTGGCCTAGGTTTTTGGCCTTTCTAGGGAGTTTTTCCTAGGGAGTTTTTCCTAGGGAGTTTTTCCTAGCCACCGTGCTTCTTTCACATGCTTTGCTTGCTGTTTGGGGTTTTAGGCTGGGTTTCTGTACAGCACTTTGAGATATCAGCTGATGTACGAAGGGCTATATAAAAATAAATTTGATTGATTGATTGATTTGAATGTTGAGCAGAACACACTTGCACAACATCTCTCTCATCTCTCTCTCTGCCAACGTCTCCATCGCCTCCCTGATGGTCTCTGGCTCTTCAGGGCGAGTGCAGGGAGCAGGCACAGGACGTACCGGGCTGGAGAGGCGCACTGGAGATCTGATGTGTGGAGCTGGCACAGGTTTCACAGGACTGATGACATGCTCCTCCAAACGCCTGCATTGCCGCGTACTCCTAGCTAACTCCATTCTCCAGTATCCTTCCTCACACTGTTCCATCGACTCCCAGGCGGACTCTGGCACTGTCCTTGGGTCGACCGACCACTTCTCTATCGCCTCCCTGACGGTCTCTGGCTCTTCCCTCTGCTCAGCCGCCAGCTCCATGTCCCCCCCCCCAAAAAAATCTTGGGGTTTCTGTGGCCGCGGTCCCCGGCGTCGTCGCTGTCTTCCTGTGTCCTCTGCGACTCCCGCCAAGGAAGGGTCTCGTGTCCTCCCATGATCTCCTCCCAGGTCCAACTTACTTTTCCCATCGTTGCACGCTGCTTGGTCCTTGTTTGGTGAGATATTCTGTCATGGTCTTGGAAATGAGTGGACCAAGGCACAGCGTGAATTGAGTTCCACATCTTTTTAATAACAAAGTGAAACTACAAAACAACAAAACTTACAAAGAACGTGACGTCGTAGTGCCCAAAACACACTAACACAAACAATATCCCACAACCCATGTGGGAACAATGGAGAACTTAAGTATGATCCCCAATTAGAGACAACGATAATCAGCTGCCTTTAATTGGGAACCATACCAAGCTCACCAACATAGAACTAGGAAAACTAGAACACCCCCCTAGTCACACTCTGACCTAAACCCCATAGAGAACCGAGGGCTCTCTATGGTAAGGGCGTGACAACCCTGTTGCGCATGGAAAACCCAACTAGTTTTTGCTCAAAGAGGAATTAATTCTTATGGTTCCTTATGATAACACCACTCCGCATCATTGACATGAAGAGGGCCAAAAGCAGAATGAACGGTTATTTAAAGGGTATAGGACTTCATACATTTATAACCCATACATAACACATTCATAAGCAGTACATGAGTGTTTCATAACAACTACAAGACAACGAAAATGTCAACTTACTTATACAGTGCCTTCAGAAAATATTCATACTCCTTGATTTATTCCACATTTTGTTGTGTTACAGCCTGAATTCAAAATGGATTAAATATATATTTTTCTCTCAAACATCTACACACAATACCCTACAATGTTAAAGTTAAAATATGTTTTTAGAATCTTTTGCCAATCTATTGAAACTGAAATACAGAAATATCCCATTTAAATAAGTATTCACACCCCTGAGTCAGGTTGGCAGGTAGACTCAAACTATACTGATCGTGCAGGGTAGCTAAAAGAGAAGGCAATTACCTTGTTGTTCTGAGGACAAGGAGGGTGTAAGGACCAATAGTTGAGACTCTCAACCAACACTTACATCAGATGAGAACACACTACTGTCTGTTGCTAGGAATCATCACATCTATTTACAGGTTGTTGTTGTTCCATCACGAGCTTTGCACTTGCATGGCATGGCAACCTCACACATAGTCTTCTCTTGGAACTGATTTGAATTAAACCATTGGCTAATAAATACGTTGCTTCCTCTTTTTACTACATCACTTGTGACAACAATGACACTGATGACACTGTGTGAAAGTTATATTGATTGACCTTTGACATGTAAGCTGCAAAGCACTGAGAGAGAAAAAAAATTGAGAGAGAGAGAAAAAGATAGAGAGAGAGAGAGAAAGAGAGAGAGATAGAAAGAGTGAGAGAGAGAGGCAGTGAGCCTTTTGGCTCTGAGTCTGTTAAGTTTGTAACTAACTAGTTAAATAAAGGTTCAACTAAGGCTCTGATTCCAATGCCTTGTTCCTGTTCATATTGACAGATGGCAAAGTGCCAACCCAGAAGACTGGGATCCTGTGTGAAACAACTCCCACTTTCTCTCCACCATTCAGCTTTGGTTGGGAGAGAATGCCCACTCTCACTATAATATTTACACTCTGTTTCAGTGTGCCATCATCACAACAACAGTGCATAGAACTATTATAAACACGATTTTAGTTTGAAGGATAACATGAAAATATGAACACTTAACCGACACAAACAATTGGACAAAGCTCCCTCAGCCTTCCTGCTCGTCCCTGGTGTTTTGTGTCGCAACAATTGCAGTGGGACAGCTGAGCCCAAAACAGACCCAGACAATGGAGCTTGGACTCTCAGCTTCACTGCTAAAGGCTATTGCATTATGATGACTGACAATAAAACAGCACAGCGATGTCTGGATTTCCAACTCAATATAGAAAAGGCTTGTATAAAAGGGTTGATAACTTTGTGTCTGTCAGTTGTGAGGGACACACTTTCTTTGATACAACAATCAATCCACTCATAAACTTACTTCCTATCACATTTTTGCATAAGATGCTTGATGCAGATATTTTACATGCACATTACAACATGTAAGTTGAACATCATCATGTACCATCATTGCATATGTATAGTTTATCTACTAGGGCTCTGTCAATCCTAATGGATAAAACCAAATCAGATTGAAATGAATTATACCTCCTGGATAGAACCAAATCAGGTTGAAATGAATTCTACCTCCTGGATAGAACCAAATCAGGTTGAAATGTATTCTACAATGAATTTCAACAGAAGACACTAATGTGTATAGAACAGTGTAAAAAATGTGTAGAAATGTAGGCTATGGTTGAGTGAGAGACAAGCTGTAGGGATTCCCCCTTCCCTCTAAATCAAGATAAAAGCAAGAGATTAACAAACAAGGTTTTGCAAATCTGCCTAGAATCCACTAGCGGAGCATTGAAAGTAAAGGCCTTAGGGTGAGCAGCATATTGTGTAGTATTAAAAACCTGCCGTTGCATTTCTCCAGAGAACTGTACACTATATTTATTAACAAAAACTAGGTTTGTCTGTCATATAAAACCCTCATGAAATATTATTGTAATTCACATGAATGTTACTGAAATTCTTCAGATGGCTTCTTTCAGATGTGCATTTCCCTGTAATAAACTTGTTATAACCATGTAATAACTTGGTTTGGCTCCACACTACAACGTAACAACAAAGATGTGTCAGTAGCCTACTGTATTTGCAAAACTAGATAGTCCAAGCTTATGCACTATTGAACAATGTAGGTTATTACATTCTCTACGTAAATGTTTATTCTGGTTGACAATGTGCCATCTCTTGGACATGATCCCTAATCACTGGTCTCTAATCACAATCACAAAAATAAGCCACCAAATATTCAGGCGTTAGCTAATACTATTTCCAGACATGATTAATTCACACAATTACATAGCAACCATGCGCGAGCATCGCGCCCCTGCTTTGAGCCCTAATGGAAAAGTTACTGGAGAGAGAGAGAGAGAGAGAGAGTGGGTGAGAGCAGGATGTATCAGTCGCCATTACTGACTGGGATAAGAGAGAGAGGAGGGAGCAGGTCTCCGATTACACGCATACCACCAATTAAACAAAATATATAAAAACAAACACATTTGGAATAGAAAGAGGATAAACGGAACGTTCCCCGTGAATTGCAGTGCGCGAGCCGTTGATAAATAGAATTTGCTGGAGTAAAATAATACACTTGGAATGCTACCTTTTTTCGTGGTCTCGGAGCTGGGAGCGACCATGTTAGGTAGGGGAATGTATTTGGAATGGACTGAATCGAATTTCTTCATTAGCTACATCCTGGATAAAATTGTCTGTGTCAAATAAATTCAATTTTTTTCAGTTAAGGATCAAGGGAGGTAACGAAATATTCCGGCAAGGTCATTCGTTTGTATTTTGCGCTGAGTGAAATGTATTATTGTTCGACCAGCTACCACTATTTCGCTAACTAACTAGGCAGTGTTAGCTACAGCTAGCTAGTGGGCTAAGCTCAGCCTGAGACTACTCTGGAAGCAAGCGATTTTAGCTTAGGCCCTTGAGTTGGCTATACAAGTCATTCTTCCAACCAAATGCCATTGATGATGGGGTTATCATTGTCATAGTTCTGATACAATGGCATAGCCAGACGTAACCTTTTATTGCATGGGTTATTATAATTGTAACCATATGCAGATAAAGCAAACCACGTTTGCTAGCAACCTAATTGGAAGTGTGACAGTTTCACTTGCTGGACGTTTCTTGCTTGATAGTTCGCACGCAGTTAATGTTAGCTAGCTAGGACAGGTACATTAGCTAGCTAACTAATGAACCTCAGATTGTTGCAAGATGATAATTGTTTCTGACAAGTTGTCCAGAGCAGCGTCGTGCTTTTGAATAACCTCTACATCTCGTGGTAGAGGATTGCTTTTTAGTTTTCATGGTATGCCTCCCTGGCAATGACATTGTTGGTTGAATACCATTATCATTAATCAATGACCGGGGTTTAGACGGGCGCACCGTTCAGAACGTAGCAGACCGGAAAGAAACGTAAGAACAGCCAGGTACTACAGTGGTTTGCTAGTGATAGGCTACCTTCTCACCTGGGCAGTACTAGTCACACATCTCGATAATAACAAAAAATGCAGTAGATATGCAATAGCTAAATTCCAGTTTAATCCAAAAATGTGGGACCGGTGTAACTACAGTATTATAAATCGGACGTCAAAACTGGACTGTTTGCTTTTTAAGATGTCATTATGATGGGGTGTGTTGCATGATTCTTAGCTGACGAACATGCGAAGTGCAACATATAATAGCCAGTATTGTTGTCAAAAGGTTCAATAATGGCAGGTGCAATAGTTCTCTGGTAACATCTGCAACAATAGTATTGCTGGAGTAAACTGAAATGTAATCTATATTGAATGATGATGAATAGTAGGTTTCTGGGATTTGATAAATAAGTAAATTATGATCTTGTCTCATTACGCTTTTTTTCATTATTTCTAGGTCACTGCCTCCAAGTCTGAAGTTGCATAACATTTTTTATCTTCTGCATAAATTGGATAAAAGGGAGTTTTTTTAATGGAATGGCCAATATCTGGGGGGAAATTACTCATGAAAAGAGTAACTGACACTGAACAAGGAACTTATTTGTTACACTCCTACAGATAGTACAGGATTTATCAACATTTTTATTTGCAGGTTATCGCATTTTATTTAGCAGGTTAACCTCTGTTGTAGGTTATTGCCTCATATGATTGACAGTCTCTAGAGCGGAAATAGCCTACTGTAACTGTTCAGATTTTATCATTAGTCCTGTGGACTGTTTGCAAAAGTTGTTCACTATAAAGGGAATAGGGTGTCATTTGGTACGCAGACCATATTAGGCCTATATGATCTGTTTTTTGTGTTCCTATGTGTGTGTAGTTCAATTATGCACTCTTTCTTTTTCAGGGAGGTCATAATAATGGAGAACCAGTTGCCCTATCCCAGCTCGAGGATCTAGGAGGATAGAGGGATTCACCACTAAAGGGAGAAAGCCATGAATGTGCACCACCACCCTATCTAACCAATTGGAGTGGAATGATAGCTGTGCTGGTAGAAACCTTTCTTGAAATTGACAAAGCAATGACAGGGGGAATATAATGGCCAAGAACAAGGAGGCACGCCCCCCAACATATGCTGTCAGTGTTGTCGGCCTCTCAGGGACAGAGAAGGAGAAGGGCAATTGTGGCGTGGGCAAGTCCTGCCTATGCAACAGATATGTGTGTTCCAACGCTGACGGTTACTACACTGAGCACACGTCTGTGTTGAGCACAATTGACTTTGGAGGTCGCGTGGTGAACAATGATCACTTCCTCTACTGGGGTGAAGTGCCACACCGAAGCGATGACGGGCTCGAGTGTAAAATTCAAATCATTGAACAAACAGAGTTCATTGATGATCAGACTTTCTTGCCACATCGCAGCACAAACCTGCAGCCCTATACTAAAAGGGCTGCAGCCTCCAAGCTACAGTCTGCTGAGAAGCTGATGTACATTTGCACTGACCAGCTTGGCCTGGAGCAGGATTTTGATCAGAAGCAGATGGCTGATGGGAAACTGAACATTGATGGTTTTTTATTGTGCATAGACGTGAGCAAAGGCTGCAATAGGAAATTTGAGGATCAGATGAAATTTGTCAACAGCCTTTATTCTCAAATGGTCAAATCGAAAAAGCCCATCGTCATTGCTGCAACTAAATGTGACGAGTGCATGGAGCAGTATCTAAGGGATCTTCAGGTGTTCGCTGCAAGCAAAAAGAACCTCCTGGTGGTAGAAACGTCAGCTCGATCTAGAATCAATGTAGACTTGTGTTTTAACGCGTTGACCCAGCAGATGGACAAACCACGAGGCAAACCCAAAATCATTCCTTATTTGGAGGCCTATAAAGTTCAGAGACAGTTAGTAGCCACAGTGTCCGACAAGTTTGAAAAGAGGATTGTACAAACCGTCAGAGATTATCACACAAGTTGGAAAACAGTGAGTAACATGTTGAAAAACCACCCCGACTATGAGGAATACATCAACTTGGAAGGCACCCGAAAAGCTAGAAACACCCTCAACAAGCACATTGAACAGCTGAAGCAGGAACATATCAGGAAAAGGAGGGAAGAATACTTCTCGAGCCTGCCAAAAATTCTCAATAACTTGCTCAACAACTTGGAAGAACTCGAGAACCTGAGCTGGTCGGAGGCTCAAAGTATCTTGAAGAGTAGGGCTGAGTTTCATTTCTGGTTTGTGGTGCTGGAGCACACTCCGTGGGATGAGACGGACCAAATTGACAAAGTCAACGACAGAAGAGTGCCCTTTGATCTCCTCAAAACGTTGGAAGGGGAGAAGATTTTTCAGAACCATGTCCAGCATCTGTTCTCAGAGAAAATGCGGTTAGAAATGAAGAATAGATTCAAGAAGACATTAGATAGAGTCCATTTCATCAACCCTGGACAACCCTGGGAAGAGGTCATGTGTTTTGTCATGGAGGACGAGGCCTACAAGTATATCAGTGAATCTGATCACAGGGATGTTTATAGCCAGCATCAGCAGGAAATAGTTGAAAGGGCCAAAGAGGAATTTCAGGAAATGCTTTTTGAACATGCAGAGCTGTTTTATGACCTTGATTTAAACGCCACCCCAAGCTGTGACAAAATGAGCGAGATCCACACTGTGCTTAACGAGGAGCCCAGATACAGAGCCCTGCAGAAACTGGCCCCGGACAGGGAGTCACTTCTTCTCAAGCACATCGGGTTCGTCTACCACCCCACGAAGGAGACGTGTCTGAGCGGACAGAGCTGCGTTGACATGAATGTCGAGCAGGTACTGGCTAACAGGCTAGTTCAGCTGGACCACAGTCGCTCTAATCTCTACTATAACAGTGCCAACATTGATAAAGTCAATTTGTGTCTCTTGGGAAGGGAGGGTCTCGCACAAGAACTTGCAAATGAAATCCGAGCCCAGTCCACAGACGACGAGTACACCCTGGATGGGAAAATCTATGAACTGGAGCTTCTGCCTGTTGATGTCAACTCAACGTTGCTCTTTAGCCATATGTGGGCGTCGACCTTCAAACCTCACGGAATCTTCTGTGTTTTCAGCTCCATAGAGTCGCTAAATTGTATTGGCGACTGCGTAGGGCGAATCAGGGCAGAGATTGCACAGAACAGGAGGGAGAGATACGCTCCGCCATTGCCATTCATTCTAATTCTAGCAAATCAGAGAGACAACGTTTGCAAAAATATGCCTATCTTAAGGCATCAGGGCCAACAGCTTGCAAATAAGCTACAGTGCACCTTTGTAGATATACCTTCTGCTACCTTTCCACGGAAGTTTAACGAGTTCCAAATTAAACAGGCTCTCAGAGGAGTATTAGAAGGACTAAAGCACAACTTTGATGTGATGAGCCCTCTGCCGTCCATAAAAGACATGTCAGAGACCGACTTGAGGATTGTTATGTGTGCTGTGTGTGGGGATCCATTTAGCGTAGACCTCATCCTCTCACCTTTCCTGGATTCACATTCCTGCAGCGCTGGGCAACCTGGCCAAAGTAACACTCTGATCCTCAACAAAATCATCGGCGACAGTCGCAGAAGAATACAGGTCACTGTCCTCTCCTACCACTCCTCCATCGGAATCAGGAAGGACGAGCTCGTCCATGGATACATCCTGGTCTACTCAGCAAAACGCAAGTCCTCCATGGCGATGCTCAGAGCTTTCCTGGCAGAGGTCCAAGATGTCATCCCTGTTCAAATGGTGGCCGTCACAGACAGTCAAGCAGACTTCTTTGAGAATGACCCAATCAAAGACCTCATGACTGAAGGGGAGCACATCGCTACAGAGATAACCGCCAAATTCACAGCTCTCTACTCTCTGTCTCAGTACCATCGTCAGACAGAAGTCTTCACGCCGTTCTTCAACGAGGTGCTAGAGAAGAAGAGCAGCATCGAGAGCGCCTTCATGTTTGACAGCTCTCGAGACTGCACGGGTGCGAGTGAAGATGTCTTCCCCCAGTCTCCCCACAGCCATTCCCCTGCTTACAGTTACTACCCTGACTCAGAGGACGACACCGAGGCTCCTCCGCCCTACAGCCCCATCGGGGACGACGTGCAGCTTCTTCCAACGCTTAGCGAACGTGGAAAGTGCAGGATCGATCTGGAGGGGAACGAGTACCCTGTCCATAGCACACCTATCGGTGACCAAGAGCGCAACCACAGAGTGCCTCCCCCGGTTAGACCCAAGCCTATACTATCCAAGCCCAATGTCAAGAAGTTGGACCCCAATCTCCTGAAGACCATCGAGGCTGGAATGAGGAGCAACAGACGACAACGCAGCCCCATGGCCCAAGGTGAAGACGTCGAGGCGTCCGACAATTACGCAGACCCCGTAGACACTCTCCTGAAATCAAAGGGCTTTACCGACAACATCTACGCTGTCCCGGAGGACACCCACAGCAGGACCCTCAAAATGCGCAACTCGTTTGAGGGGCTTCACGTCTTACACGGGGACGAGGAGAACGGCTTCGACCACAAGGCGCAGGCCAGCAGGAGGCCCTCCAAGTATAAGCACCGCTCCAAAATACTCTTCAGCAAAACCAAGATGTACCACAGACGTGTCCACTCCGACGTCAGCGATGATGAGTCTGGGCCGGCCATGCAGAAGAAGAAGAAGGGCAGGGCCCATCGGGGCAGTGAGGAAGACCCCCTGCTGTCCCCTGCGGACCCCTGGAAGGGAGGGATAGACAACCCTGCCATCACCTCCGATCCAGAGCAGGATGACATGAAGAAGAAAAAGAAGAAAACGCCAAAGACAAAGGAACCTAAAAAGGTAGGCATTCTGATTCATGATTACTATAACACAGATTCAGAATGGTCTGCTCTCATGATTACTATAACACAGATTCAGAATGGTCTGCTCTCATGATTACTATAACACAGATTCAGAATGGTCTGCTCTCATGATTACTATAACACAGATTCAGAATGGTCTGCTCTCATGATTACTATAACACAGATTCAGAATGGTCTGCTCTCATGATTACTATAACACAGATTCAGAATGGTCTGCTCTCATGATTACTATAACACAGATTCAGAATGGTCTGCTCTCATGATTACTATAACACAGATTCAGAATGGTCTGCTCTCATGATTACTATAACACAGATTCAGAATGGTCTGCTCTCATGATTACTATAACACAGATTCAGAATGGTCTGCTCTCATGATTACTATAACACAGATTCAGAATGGTCTGCTCTCATGATTACTATAACACAGATTCAGAATGGTCTGCTCTCATGATTACTATAACACAGATTCAGAATGGTCTGCTCTCATGATTACTATAACACAGATTCAGAATGGTCTGCTCTCATGATTACTATAACACAGATTCAGAATTGTCTGCTCTCATGATTACTATAACACAGATTCAGAATGGTCTGCTCTCATGATTACTATAACACAGATTCAGAATGGTCTGCTCTCATGCATTGAAGAAAATCAATGTTTGAACTATAACACTGAGAGTAAATGTGACTTGTACTTTCTGTTGAATGTTGCAACATCACTTTCTCCTGGACAAGCATGCACTCCCATTCCTTAGCAATTATCATGGGATATAACACAAGCAATGACAACATAATCACGGTTAAATATGACCGCCATAGTTGAGGAGTGAGAGGAGAATTGGGCATCCCACTGTATTGTAGTCTGGTCTGTTAAAGGCATTTGGAGGAAGGCAGGGTTCCCAGGGTGTGGAGGAAGTGCACTGAGGCATGTCCCAAATGTCACCCTATTGTCACCCTATTCCCTATATAGTGTACTACTTTTGACCAGAGACCATAGGGCATTGGTCAAATGTAGTGCACTATATAGGGAATAGGGTGCCATTTGGACCATAAAAGCTGTCCACTTCACATTTTCACTACAGTACTGTACAGTAGGTCCACACTCACAGTGACGTTTCAAGGAGCTTGCTTCATTCTTAATTTTGTAAAATGATTTTGTCTGCACATAACAGGACAATCATACACAAATGTTTTGGCTTAAAGCCAATCTTCATATATTAGAATCCTGAATTGTTTTCACTACAGTAGCACCACTGCCAGTAAGTATACTCTCATTGTTTGAACATTTTGCTGTCTTTGATAATCAGGCAACAGAACATTAACAAAAAAACCTGGGAACAAAATGTTAGTTCTCGCAAGGTGTTTTACACTTTTCTTTTTCAATTAGAGCTTAAGTCTTGTGGAGAATGACAACTCTTTTGAAGAATTGAAATTGAAAGAATGAACTTTATTTCTGTAGTTTGTTTTGAAAACGATGCTATTATGTTTTCCTTCAATTCACAGCCAAAATCCAAGCCCACAAAGCCTTTGTACCCTCCCACACGGAGGAATTGGGAGAGCCATTACTTTGGTGTTCCTCTACAGAACCTGGTCACCCCGGACCGGCCAATCCCCTTGTTCATTGAGAAGTGTGTGGACTACATTGAACGCACTGGTAGGTTATTTTCTATCAGTTCTCCCTCATCCCTGATTTGAGTTGTTGTTACTATTTGACTGTGTGTGGTGTGTGGTGTGTGGTGTGTGGTGTGTGGTGTGTGTGTGTGTGTGTGTGTGTGTGTGTGTGTGTGTGTGTGTGTGTGTGGTGTGTGTGTGTGTGTGTGTGTGTGTGTGTGAGAAAACATAGGCTACCCCAAATATGTATGCTATTTGGTCGGAATTCACTTGAGCCTTTTGTGGCTGCTGCTAACAAAATGTGGCATTCATTCATGCTGCCTTTTCACTAATTAGCTGACAGTTCTTGGGATTTCAGTTGTGTGATAATATGATAACCCCTCTGCTCCAACTGACTGGCATGACCTTTATGACAGAACGTCATTGTGGTTGAGTTTACTGTTATTGCATTACAAACCACTGATTTCCAGAAAGAGAGAGGATTCATTTATTACAGGTATTGTATGATTCCTTTTTAGATTCCCCGCCTGTTTGTATCGACTTAACTTGCGTAACATGTGCTTAAGCTCTTACTTAGCGCACTTGATCCTTTTAATTGTTGGATCTCATGTAATGTTAGGGGTTAATCTAGTGATTCATTCGGCCCATGGGTTTTAAACAAGCGTATACACTGACATGCCAAGCTACATTTGTTCACAATCCTTTAGTAGTTAAACGTAGCATTGTAGCAATATTGTTTCCCCTTGCAGTGACTCAAAGGGCTTGACTCGCCTTAGTTTCTGCAAAGTGCATCAGTCGCCAGATGTAAGCCATGACTGGAGAGAGAAGACTCCTCTAACTGCTTACACACTCAATTGAAGATTTCATTAAACGCTTCCTTTTCCCCCACTAATAAATTGTGTTTAATGGGGGGCAGAAGAGGGGAGGGCGATGACTGGGCATGGTGAATGATTAACTGGAATTTGATGTTGATGCATTTTGAAATCTCATTGGCCATTATTCTCTCAGCACTTAGCCTAATGCTAACGCCGACCAATATTTTGAATGCAGCAGCAGAAATCTCCCTCTAGGTTATTTGTAATGATATCTGATTTGTAAATATGCAGTTTACCGTACTGTCTGGAACTGGAAATGATATAATATCTGACTGCAGTGAACCCTCAATGCAGCATTATTTTTATGTATTTTCTAAATAAAAAAAAGGTGGGCTTTCCATTTATTTTGGGGGGGTTGAAAGTAATCTCTGAACATATGTTAAACCAAGCTCAGTAAAAAGCGGAATATTTTTGTTTGCTATGAAGTCAATGGAATAGAGTAAATTCTTTCCAGTAGTAGTCATTGGCAACTTCCTGCTTGCTAGGCTATTGGTATAAGAGGCATCTTTCCCCCCCTACTTCGAGAGGTGAATCTGCAGGTAAGCATTTCATTGCACTGTGTACTCCATGCATATCATGTGTATATGATGAAAAAACGAACTTGAAACCTGAACATGACCGCCGTGTTCAATGGAAACATTGACTGGTAGGCTACTCATCAATACCCAGTGAGTGAGAAGCCTGAGGTCTCAGACAAGCCAACATTGTGGTGAATATCAAAGAGGTGAATTTCACACAGATCTGAGTAGCCTAGTTTGTGGCAGGTTTACATGCCTTTGAAGCAGTAGGCTGTGTGGCAATGAAACAAGCCCAGCACACTGCTGTGTGGCAATGAAACAAGCCCAGCACACTGCTGTGTGGCAATGAAACAAGCCCAGCAGACTGCTGTGTGGCAATGAAACAAGCCCAGCACACTGCTGTGTGGCAATGAAACAAGCCCAGCACACTGCTGTGTGGCAATGAAACAAGCCCAGCACACTGCTGTGTGGCAATGAAACAAGCCCAGCAGACTGCTGTGTGGCAATGAAACAAGCCCAGCACACTGCTGTGTGGCAATGAAACAAGCCCAGCACACTGCTGTGTGGCAATGAAACAAGCCCAGCACACTGCTGTGTGGCAATGAGACAAGCCCAGCACACTGCTGTGTGGCAATGAAACAAGCCCAGCTCACTGCTGTGTGGCAATGAGACAAGCCCAGCACACTGCTGTGTGGCAATGAAACAAGCCCAGCACACTGCTGTGTGGCAATGAAACAAGCCCAGCACACTGCTGTGTGGCAATGAGACAAGCCCAGCACACTGCTGTGTGGCAATGAGACAAGCCCAGCACACTGCTGTGTGGCAATGAAACAAGCCCAGCACACTGCTGTGTGGCAATGAAACAAGCCCAGCACACTGCTGTGTGGCAATGAGACAAGCCCAGCACACTGCTGTGTGGCAATGAAACAAGCCCAGCTCACTGCTGTGTGGCAATGAAACAAGCCCAGCACACTGCTGTGTGGCAATGAAACAAGCCCAGCGCACTGCTGTGTGGCAATGAAACAAGCCCAGCGCACTGCTGTGTGGCAATGAAACAAGCCCAGCACACTGCTGTGTGGCAATGAAACAAGCCCAGCACACTGCTGTGTGGCAATGAAACAAGCCCAGCGGTGGCGATGGTTATAGACTTTTAAAACATTTCAATCAGTTTTTTTGTATCGTATTTTGGACCAGAGTGAGGCTCTCTCTCAACTAGCCTACCTTTTGTCCCTTGCAGTGAGTAGGATTCACCATCTTCATCGAATGTTTTCATCATTTATCTGCAGATAGTTGCCAAAAAGCCTACCAGTGTGCAAATTAGGGAGCCAAATAAACGTCTCTCTTACCGATGCAATTCGATAGGCTACTGACGAGTTACTCACTTTAACGTCACTGTCTGGCAAGTCCTGATGGACTTCATATCGAAATTACAAAAGAGATCTTTAGCTCACATGTCCCGATGTGATACCATGGACATATAACTAAGTTGTATGATTTATGAATGGCAAGGATGTATATGAGATTGACTTTATTCAGTCAGTTCAACACCATTTATAAACTAGTCAAGCTTACTGTTCGTCAATCAAAGCACAGTAAGCCTACGTGCAAGCACATCGTGGCTGCATATGAAACACGCAAAAGAAAATAGATGAATGTGCCAGAAAACAATAGGCTATGTCGATTTCGACATTATATGGGACATGCAAATTGACTCACATAGATAATGAAGGAGCATGGTGCTCTCTCCCTCCGTGTAAAGACATTTGACTGTACAGCTGAAAATGAGTGTGTAACTGGCGGTATAGCTGACAGCCGGCGCTAGTGGAAAACACTGTCATACATCTTCACGTGTCAGTCATTGTGTCTAGTTTCTAAATGTTTTCTTTCTCTACCTGAAGAGACTACTCATTCAACAAGTTTGCTTGTTTCTTGCTGTCTGTGTGACCCTCACTTGATTGTAGTGACTGGGGGATGAGGGGCTTTGCATGGTGTTGTGGACACTAGAACTGGTAGAATGGGGATGGAGACCTGAGAGAGAGGCCCTGCTGCTGCTGCTGCTGCTTTAATGTCTGTTTCCCTACAGACCAGGCTCACCCAAATACTGTGACTTCTATTAGTTTTAAATGACAAGGGCCTGACATGACTCAGACAGGGCCTGGATTTAGCTCTGGGGGCCTTAGTTTCAACTGGACTGGAAGTTCTGTGCTAATAAAATAGTTCTTATAGGTATTAGGCTATCATCGTATCACTGAACATAACATACAACAGCACAGTGCTGCAGAGTGCAGGAAGAGGGCAGCTGGCTTCATCAAGAGTCTGAGGAATGCTGAAGCAAAATGAGCAATCACATTCAATTAACAGACACCCGTTGCTTCCCATTTTCTCTCTCCATGTCTCTCTCTCGCTCTCTCTTGCATTTTCTCTCTCTCCTGCCGCTATGGACGTTCTCATCTCTCCACATCACAAAATGGAGGAAAGGAAAAGAGAATGAAATAATGACTGACTGCACATATGTGCATAAGAAGCATGTTCAGACGGACACGCAGACTAGTAGTTAGGCTTGGGTCACAGAGAGAGAGAGCAGAATAGAAAGAGGATTGGGAGGCCCCGGTGAACAACTGAGCAAGAGGACAAGTACATTAGAGTGTCTAGTTTGATAAACAGATGCCTCACAACTCCTCAACTGGCAGCTTCATTAAATAGTACCCGCAAAACACCAGTCTCAACGTCAACAGTGACAAGGCAAAGAAAAAGCCATATCTCAGACTGGCCAATAAAAAGAAAAGATTAAGTTGGGCAACTCTGCCGAGAAGGCCAGCATCCAACATCCTGGAGTCGCCTCTTCGCTGTTGACATTGAGACTGATGTTTTGTGGGTACTATTTAATGAAGGACTTGTGAGGCGTTTGTTTCTCAAACTAGACACTCTAATGTACTTGTCCTCTTGCTCAGTTGTGCACCGGGGCCTCCCACTCCTCTTTCTGTTCTGGTTAGAGCCAGTTGGCTCTGTTCTGTGAAGGGAGTAGTACACTGCGTTATACGAGATCTTCAGTTTCTTGGCAATTTCTCGCATGGAATAGCCTTCATTACTCAGAACAAGAATAGACTGATGAGTTTCAGAAGAAAGTTCTTTGTTTCTAGCCATTTTGAGCCTGTAATCGAACCCATAAATGCAGATGCTCCAGATACTCAACTAGTCTAAAGAAGGTCAGTTTTATTGCTTCTTTAATCAGGACAACAGTTTTCAGCTGTGCTAACATAATTGCAAAAGGGTTTTCTAATGATCAATTAGCCTTTTAAAACGATAAACTTGGATTAGCTAGCACAACGTGCCATTGGAACACAGGAGTGATGGTTGCTGATAATGGGCCTCTACATGTCACGCCCTGACCATAGAGAGTATTTTATTCTCTATGTTGGTTAGATCGGGGTGTGACTAGGGTGGGTGATCTAGGTTGTTTTATTTCTATGTTGGCCTGGTATGGTTCCCAATCAGAGGCAGCCGTTTATCGTTGTCTCTGATTGGGGATCATATTTAGGCAGCCATTTTTAGGCAGCCATCTTGTTTTCTTTTTGTGTAGTTGCCTGTGAGCACTCCAGAACGTCACGTTTCGTTTGTTCGTTTATTGTTTTGTATTTGCTGAAGTTTCACTTTATAATAAAGATGTGGAACGCTACGTACGCTGCGCCTTGGTCCAGTTCGTACGACGATCGTGACAATACACCTATGTAGATATTTCATAAATAGATCAGCCTTTTCCAGCTACAATAGTTAACAATGTCTACAATATATTTCTGATAAATGTTATGTTATTTTAATGGACAAAAAAATAGCTTTTCTTTCAAAAACAAGGACATCTCAAAGTGAACCCAAATCTTTGGAAAGGTAGTGTACATGTGTGATGGGATGTATAGAAATTATAGAAATTATAGACATAATGGACAGTATGTGGATAGAATATTTAGTATATCTGTAGAATACATTGGATAGAATAGTGTATATACACAGCAATAGTTGAATAGGATGGCAATGACTAGAATACAGTATATACATATGAAATTAATAATACAGTATGTAAACATTATTAAAGTGACCAGTGTCCCATTATTAAGGTGAGCAGCCTCTTAAGGTGCAGGGTTGAGTAACCGGGCAGTAGCCAGCTAGTGATGGCTATTTAACAGTCTGAAGCCTTGAGATAGAAGATGTTTTTTAGTCTCTTGTCCCCAGCGTTGATGCACCTGTATGGACCTCGCCTTCTGGAAGATAGTGGGGGTGAACAGGCCGTGGCTCAGGTGGTTGATGTGTCCTTCCTGTGACATCAGGTGCTGTAGGTGTCCTGGAAGGCAGGTAGTGTGCCTCCGGTGATGCTTTGGGCAGACCGCACCACCCTCTGAAGAGCCCTGCGGTTGCGGGCGGTGCAGTTGCCGTACCAGGCGGTGACACAGCCCAACAGGATGCTCTCAGTGGTGTATCTGTAAAAGTTTGTGAGGGTCTTAGGGGGCTTAGCTTAATTTCTTCAGCCTCCTGAGGTTGAAGAGGCGCTGTTTCGCCTTCTTTACCACACTGTCTGTGTGGGTGGACTATTTCAGATTATCAGAGATGTGTACACTGAGAAACTTGAAGCTTTTCACCTTCTCCACTGCGGCCCCGTCGATGTGTGGATGGGGCATGCTCACTCGGCTGTCTCCTGAGGTCCACGATCAGCTCCTTTGTTTTGTTGACGTTGAGTGAGAGGTTATTTTCCTGGCACCACTCTCTCAGGTCCCTCACTACCTCCTTGTAGGCTGTCTCGTCATTGTTGGTAATCAGGCCTACTACTGTTATGTCGTCTACAAACTTGATGATTGAGTTGGAGGCATGCATGGCCATGCAGTCATGGGTGAACAGGGAGTACAGGAGGGGGCTGAGAACGCACCCTTGTGGGGCCCCTGTGCTGAGGATCAGCGAAGTGGTGTTGTCACCACCCGGGGGCGGCCCGTCAGGAAGTCCAGGACCCAGTTGCACAGGGTGGGGTTCAAACCCAGGGCCTCGAGCGTAATGATGAGCTTGGAGGGTACTATGGTGTTGAAGGCTGAGCTGTAGTCAATGAACAGCATTCTTACATAGGTATTCCTCTTGTCCAGATGGGATTGGGCAGTGTGCAGTGCAGTGGCGATTGCATCGTCTGTGGATCTATTTGGACGGTATGCAAATTGAAGTGGGCCTAGGGTGTCAGGTAGGGTGGAGGTGATAGGATCCTTGACTAGTCTCTCAAAGCACTTCATGATGACAGAAGTGAGTGCTACGGGGCGATAGTCATTTAGCTCAGTTACCTTTGCTTTCTTGGGTACAGGAACAATGGTGGATATCTTGAAGCAAGTGGGGACAGCAGACTGGGATATGTCTGAAAAACACTCCAGCCAGCTGGTCTGCACGTGCTCTGAGGACGCGGCTAGGGATTCCATCTGGGCTGGCAGCACTGCGAGGGTTAACATGCTTAAATATCTTACTCACGTCGGCCTCGGAGAACGAGAGCCCACAGTCCTCGGGAGCGACATGCGTCGGTGGCACTGTGTTATATAACACAAAAGAGATTATTTCACAGAAAATAATGTTTGTTGAGTTTTGTCATAGTTTAAAGTGATGCTCTCATGTCTCGTCATTGAGCAGCCCAAGCGGAGCCGTTGCTTACACACACAGAGCACATGCAGCCTGCAGGGAGCGGGTGACACAGTGAGGAGCAGCGAATAGATTTACTAATGCAGTTATTTCAAATGTTGGTTTTCGGAACAGAAGCAATTGGGCCTGGGTAGGGTACGGCCTGAACGTCGCGGGCATGGGCTCTACGAAACATAGAAGATCATTTTAATTACACGCTCACCGTCGGTTGTACAGAGCAAGAGGTAGAGTCAGCTAGAGTGTGCAGCTTTCTGAGAATCACTGGCATAGAAGGGCAGGTTCGAAGTGCAAAGTCTTGTATGGTGATTTGACGAGGCTATGCAACTTTTTTACAGACGGGGTGTTTCGATAGCTATGATGCAACCGTACAGTAAATTATGATATTTGGAGACTAGAAATACACGTGAACATTTATTTGGTGTAAAATTCCCCTTTAACCCACAACAGATGGATGAGGGGTCACAATACAGGACAACTGTCTTCTCTAAGTAACATTTGTGTACATAAAACGTAGGTTATACAGTAAGTAAAGGAGATGAGTGCATTGGTATTCCGTGAGCATAACGGATTTACTCCTACATTTGTTACACACAAGTAACTGAGACCAAACTTTATTTTGAAATATTGACCTGGTTAGCGCTTCTGTATCAGCCTTCATGTTGAGGCCTCACCTCAGTATGTCCTGATCAGTAGGGTCTCAGAACAGATCACCGGTATTGTAATGTTACTAACAGACACCAGGCAAGATGCTGATCAGTAGGGTCTCAGAACAGATCACCGGTATTGTAACGTTACTAACAGACACCAGGCAAGATGCTGATCAGTAGGGTCTCAGAACAGATCACCGGTATTGTAACGTTACTAACAGACACCAGGCAAGATGCTGATCAGTAGGGTCTCAGAACAGATCACCGGTATTGTAACGTTACTAACAGACACCAGGCAAGATGCTGATCAGTAGGGTCTCAGAACAGATCACCGGTATTGTAACGTTACTAACAGACACCAGGCAAGATGCTGATCAGTAGGGTCTCAGAACAGATCACCGGTATTGTAATGTTACTAACAGACACCAGGCAAGATGCTGATCAGTAGGGTCTCAGAACAGATCACCGGTATTGTAACGTTACTAACAGACACCAGGCAAGATGCTGATCAGTAGGGTCTCAGAACAGATCACCGGTATTGTAATGTTACTAACAGACACCAGGCAAGATGCTGATCAGTAGGGTCTCAGAACAGATCACTGGTATTGTAACGTTACTAACAGACACCAGGCAAGAGGCTGAGCAGAGAGAGGACTCAGAGCAGTTCACAGATACATTATTAGACTGTAGTAGTGATTTAAATAGTTGGATGGCTCACAACTTCCGAGGTACTTATTGTTGGAGCCAAAGCACAGAGAGAGAATCTGCCGCACATTTTAATTCACAGGCAATAAAGATATAACACCAGGTAAAAAAAAACCTAGGCGTTATTTTAGATTCTGAACTAAATTTCAAATCACACATTAGGAATGTGAACAAAATAGCTTTTTACCACCTGAGGAACATTGCCAAGGTGCAGCCGTTTCTCTCTCAGGCTGATACAGAGAGACTCATCCATGATTTTATTACAAGCAGGCTTGACTACTGTAATGCTCTCCTGTCTGGTCTACCCAAGAAAGCCATTGGTCAACTACAAAACATACAGAATGCTGCAGCACGGGTACTGACCAAGACCAGATGGACAGGACATATTACACCGGTTTTAAGGTCTCTGCACTGGCCGCCTTTGAGTTTTAGAATTCATTTTAAGATTCTTCTAAGAGGCCTGCAGAGGCCTTTAGTTATTATGCCCCAGCCTCTGGAATAGCCTGCCAGAGAACCTGAGGGGGGCCGACACTGTGGACATATATAAAAGAGATCTTAAAACATATCTTTTTAGCTTTGCTTTTCCTTAGGGTGCTTTTAATCGTTCAGTTTTTGTCATTCTTTGGGATTTTATTTTATGTTTGTTGTGTGGTAAATATTTCAGCTTTTATTTTCATAGTTTTTTCCTGTGAAGCACGTTGCGTTGCATTCCATTTCTGAAATGTGCTGTATAAATAAAGCTTGATTTGATTTGATGCAGTTAAAATGACCATATGCTTTTTCAGGATTCAAAGTGACTTTATGCTGAGTGGAAAAGCATCAGTCAGCTCTTTCACAATAGTGTATGCATGAGTGTGTGCACACTTAGCCTCTGGATCTGAAGATGGGGCTGCGGCTTCCTGTTTAGCATTCTCTTCAGCCTCAGGGATTACTCTGCTCCTCAATGGGTCAATGATTGTCAGGCCCCAGTCATGCTAGTCTCTGAGTTAATCACGCTAGCCGTCAATGTCAAACAACAGATTTCGCCCTCAAGAACACTCACTGTACTACAGTCAATATTGAATAGGAAATAGTCAAATGTTTTAAATATATATTGTAACTTATTCTTATCTAGGTTTATTATATATTTTGTTAGTCTTCTGTCTCTGTCTCACTCTCTCTCTCTCTCTCTCTCTCTCTCTCTCTCTCTCTCTCTCTCTGTGTCTCTGTGTCTCTTTCTCTCTCTTTCTCTGTCTCTCTCTCTGTCTATCGCTTTCTTCTCTCGCTCTCTCTCTCTCCCCATAATGCCCTGCAGCACATTGCCGTTGAGCCTCGGTGGAATTAGATGTTCAGGTGATTTGTTACGGCCCATCCAGGCAGGAGTTTTCAGGTAGGGCCTCAGTAAGCCAGACCCAGGGGAGAGGGAGGAGCTGTGGAGCCATGTTTCCTGGTTAGTGGTGAGCCAGGCCCAGGAGAATAGAGCTGGAGGGAGGAGCACTAGTAGGGCCATGATCAGATCTATTAGCCAAGCCTCCCTTTGATTCCAGCTCCAGCAGTAGCCTCTGGGGCTTGTTAAGCTTCATTGCAGGCCTTGTGCTCTGGTACTGAGACTGGGCTCTGCTCTGTGGGGTAGGGCTCTGCTCTGTGGGGCTAGGCTCTGCTCGTGGGGTGGGCCGCCGTGGGGAGGGCCGCCGTGGGGCTGGCTCTGCCTGGGGGTAGGGCTCTGCTCTGTGGGGCTAGGCTCTGCTCTGTGGGGCTGGGCTCTGCTCTGTGGGGTTGGGCTCTGCTCTGTGGGGCTGGGCTCTGCTCTGTGGGGCTAGGCTCTGCTCTGTGGGGTAGGGCTCTGCTCTGTGGGGCTAGGCTCTGCTCTGTGGGGCTGGGCTCTGCTCTGTGGGGTTGGGCTCTGCTCTGTGGGGCTGGGCTCTGCTCTGTGGGGCTGGGCTCTGCTCTGTGGGGTTGGGCTCTGCTCTGTGGGGTTGAGCTCTGCTCTGTGGGGCTCTGCTCTGTGGGGCTGGGCTCTGCTCTGTGGGGTTGGGCTCTGCTCTGTGGGGATGGGCTCTGCTCTGTGGGGTTGAGCTCTGCTCTGTGGGGCTCTGCTCTGTGGGGCTGGTCCTGCCGTGGGCTCTGCTCAGTGTGGTTGGTCCTCTGCTCTGTGTGGTTGGTCTCTGCTCTGTGTGGTTGGTCTCTGCTCTGTGTGGTTGGTCTCTGCTCAGTGTGGTTGGTCTCTGCTCTGTGTGGTTGGTCTCTGCTCTGTGTGGTTGGTCTCTGCTCAGTGTGGTTGGTCTCTGCTCTGTGTGGTTGGTCTCTGCTCTGTGTGGTTGGTCTCTGCTCTGTGTGGTTGGTCTCTGCTCTGTGTGGTTGGTCTCTGCTCTGTGTGGGTGGACTCTGGTCTGTGGAGTTGGGCATGACATGGCAGGCCCTGTGCTCCAGATAGCAGCCTCTGGGGCATTGCTCTGCCCTGTGCTGTGCCTGTAAGTACCACCTGCCTGGCTCTCTTCCCTCCTGTCAGATGGGCTAAGACTCACTTCCTGCTCTGCTGACTCTCCCCTCCATCCCTTCCTCCCTCCATCTACTCTTACCCCCCCACACCTCCTATGACACTAGGGATCTGTGTCCCACCAGACTGATTGATTTGTCATTTGACACAAACAACAATCATTTATGCATGGGGCTTCTCTCTCTAAACTAATACTGGAACTGACGATCTGACCTCTGCTTTGCTGCTGTTGTGTTGTCACTTTTCTTCCCCTGACGGATGTTACTCAAGCACCTTGCTGCAGACCAGCTGCAGCTGGGGAAGTTGTGATGATGCGGCAGGCTGCTTTATCAAGGTCTTGGCAGACAGGGCGAACGCTTAGCTGTCCATGTTGAACAAAACAATCTCCTGTTATTCCCTTTGGCAGTGTGTTCTGCTTTCTCCCCTCAGTGTGGGGCCAGGGAATGTCACAGAGGGAGCTTGAGTGAGTTGGATATGACAGAGCTGTCGACTCTACACAAATCAGGTCCCGTTCTTCTCTAGCTGTGGCTGCAAGCAAGCTGGGCTGGCTGGTGATAGGCACTCCTCCACCTCCACCTCCTCTAGCCTGGTGCTGGCCCTAGGAGGCCCCGGTGTATAACAGCAGGCATGGGTCTTGTTCAGTAGAACACACAACGCAAAACAAAAATCTATATTCCTATTGCACAAGATCAAGTGGTGCCCCCTTGTTTCACTCCTATTCAAAACATTTTCTCCCTACGGAACACAACCCTGTTCTAAGCTGCCTGCCAGTGCCACCGTCCCTCCCACAGGCACCGGGGGGGGGGGGGGGGGGCTCCGCTGCCTCTTCTGCTGCCCATCACGTCAGCCTCATAATGGCAGAACAACACAACACTGCCTGAACAGAATACTCCCTGCAACAGGCGCTAAACACTGGCTTATGTTCCAAATGGCACCATGTTCCCTACATAGTGTACTAATTGTAACCAGAGCCCTGGTCAAAAGTGGTGCACTACATATGGAATAGGGTGCCATTTGGGACGCAGTAACTGTACTGTGGCTCCATCAGTTCCTGTTCTCTGTTCTTCAACAATTGTTGGTATGTCAGCCAGGGCCAAATAACCCTGAGCGATGTACTAACACACGCTCACACACACACTGATACACTATAGAACATGTATTCTTGTTTATGTAACAGTTTTCATGGCTCTATGCTTGAAGTTGAGGGGCCCTGGCATCGTGGCTTGACTTGTAGTCCTTCCCATATCACACAGTTAGCCAGCATAGCTACTTCACCCCAGGTATGAATGCTTCTCAGGGATGCTGGAGTGAAGTGCTTGAATGTGCGGATCATTGTGTTATACGCCTCTCTAACACTCCTAACGTGATTAGCGTTAGACCTGTGTGTGTGTGTGTGTGTGTGTGTGTGTGTGTGTGTGTGTGTGTGTGTGTGTGTGTGTGTGTGTGTGTGTGTGTGTGTGTGTGTGTGTGAATGAGAGAGTACATTTGGCACTTTTCAGACAAATCCACCAAACTACTCAAATCAAAGTTTAACAGGTGTCGACCTTACAGTGAAATGCTTACTTACAGGCTCATACTTTTCTAAGCTGCCAGCAAAAAAGAAAAGTATTGAGAAAGTTTAAGGAAGCAAAAGAATGTAGCCTAGCTGTTAATCAGAAAGTCATTCTGTCAATGTGACGTCAACGTCAATATCTATGGCTAATGTCATCAAAACATGAAGTATATTCCCCTGTAGATTATCAGCAAGGCCTTATCATACACTGTGTTCCTATTAGGTCAACTTTAATAAACTGTTTAGAAGAATTCAGATTTGTCTTATTACAAGCCTTTTTTGTTGCTAGCATAATAATCCATCACATTCTATCCCATTATATCCAGGCCAGGATTTTTAATGGGCCACACAGCTGTTCATCTTTTACAATAAGACAACTCATGTAGCTTTGGTTTTCTACTGCTGTCCCTGGTGAGAGAAGAGAGGTAGAGAGAGAGAGAAAGATAGGGAAAGAGAGAGAGGGACAGAGCGAGAGAGGGACAGAGAGAGAGAGAGAGGTGTAAGGAAAGTGGAACAGTGATGTACATCTTTCTCATTTACTGTCACACACACACACACACACACACACACACTGCAAATTATTATGCAATTGCTACAGTTTGAGAAGTAAAGGGTCTATTTTTAAAATGTGCCCCATCTGTTCATGATAAATTTGAGATGAGTTGAATCAAATGATGCGATGGTGGTTGTGTCAGTTTGGCTCAGAGAGGGGGAGATGTCCACCACTACAGTCTGGCAGGAGGAGGAGGAGCTGTCTGACTGCATGCATCTTAAATGGCACCCTATTGCCTACATAGTGCACTCACTACTTTTGACCAGAGCCCGTAGGGTTTGACCATAATGAAAAGTAGTGCACTTATAGGGAATAGGGTCTGACTGACCGTAGTCTCACTTGAGGATTGGTCCCAGGCTAACACCTCAGACAAGCTCCAGTGATCACAACAACACACAACAACAAGCCACTGGAAAACTTCATGAACACTTAGTTAATTGATAGACTATGCCTTGATCCCAAATGGCACCCTATACCCTACATAGTGCACTACTTTTGACCAGAGCCCTATGACACAGCCTATACAGCAACTAGAATATGATTTTACACTGACGACTGGCCTGGAGCTCAACAATTTGCTCAGTTCTTCTACCCTGGTCAGCTTACCAGACTTCTCATTATGGATTCCGTTACCCATCTCTCTTCCTTCCTCTCATGATTAGCCAGTCTCTGCCCAGGTTTCCTGTATAGCTGAGTCAGTCCAGACAGCCCTGTATCATCCCTGACAGAGAGAGGGAGGGAGAGAGAGAAAAAGAGGGAGGAGAGAGAGAGAGAGAGAGAGACAAGTAGGGGTAGAGAGATGAAGAGAGGATAGGGGGAGAGAGAGAAAAAGAGGGAGGAGAGAGAGAGAGACAAGTAGAGGTAGAGAGATGAAGAGAGGATAGGGGGAGAGAGAGAAAAAGAGGGAGGAGAGAGAGAGAGACAAGTAGAGGTAGAGAGATGAAGAGAGAAAGGGAGATAGAAGAAGTTCATGATAATGACTGCCTCCTCTCCTCTAGTCAGAGCAGTAGCAGCATGAGGGACAGCACTGTGCTGCAGGCCCCAGATAAGAGCTGCTGTGCCTCCTCTCCTCCCTCCATCCCTCCCTCCTTCTGCTTAATCTTCTCCGGTGCCAGTGGAGCTGCTTTCTTACAGCCCGCTCCGCTGTATCTGTACACATTCCTGTGTGATAACACCTTACGTCCACAGACAGACAGACACTCAGACAGACAGCGCTCTGCTCTGGCAACTGGGCTTGACGTCTATGAGCTCATCCTTCACTCCTTTACTCTGCTGCTACCTCCCAAATGGCTCTGGATAAAAGTAGTGCACTATATAGGGAATAGGGTGCCATATGGAATGCAAACTGGATTAGGGTGTGTTCACTCAGCCCCAGCGAGGAGAGAAGCAGTCATGTGTCTTGTCTATCCAAGCTTGTGGTCCAAGTTTAAATTGTTTCAACACTGGCCTGCTGGGTTATTTGACCATTTTACTACAAACGGTAGAGACCAAATGGCATTTGATAATCAATGATGAGGTAATCTTGCTTTGCTCGAATGACAAAAGACTCCAGCTAGGACGCTTAGTTCTAATTGTGCCTACTAGAAGAGTCCTGTCTGGCTGGTCCTGGATATTGAGTCAGTGTGGCTTTAGTGGAGTTGAAGGTGTGTGTGAGGAATGGGTGTCTGGATATTGAGTCAGTGTTGAAGGTGTGTGTGAGGAATGGGTGTCTGGATATTGAGTCAGTGTTGAAGGTGTGTGTGAGGAATGGGTGTCTGGATAATGAGTCAGTGTTGAAGGTGTGTGTGAGGAATGGGTGTCTGGATATTGAGTCAGTGTTGAAGGTGTGTGCGAGGAATGGGTGTCTGGATATTGAGTCAGTGTTGAAGGTGTGTGCGAGGAATGGGTGTCTGGATATTGAGTCAGTGTTGAAGGTGTGTGTGAGGAATGGGTGTCTGGATATTGAGTCAGTGTTGAAGGTGTGTGAGGAATGGGTGTCTGGATATTGAGTCAGTGTTGAAGGTGTGTGTGAGGAATGGGTGTCTGGATATTGAGTCAGTGTTGAAGGTGTGTGTGAGGAATGGGTGTCTGGATATTGAGTCAGTGTTGAAGGTGTGTGTGAGGAATGGGTGTCTGGATATTGAGTCAGTGTTGAAGGTGTGTGCGAGGAATGGGTGTCTGGATATTGAGTCAGTGTTGAAGGTGTGTGTGAGGAATGGGTGTCTGGATATTGAGTCAGTGTTGAAGGTGTGTGTGAGAAATGGGTGTCTGGTTGCTCATCTATTCCCTTTAAAATGCACTACTGTTGCCCAAAGCCCTAGCACTACGTCAGAAGTAGTGCACTATATAGGGAATAGGGTGCCATTTGGGACACAGACTAGTCCCCCCCTCCCCCGCATTGCATCTTGGGCTGGTGATTTATGGGCACAGAGGGCTGCAAGGAAGGACAGTTATTAATGCACTAGGCTGGAAATTGATGAGTCGGCTCGGATGCTCTGGTCTCTTGACACAGTGCAGTTACTGTTAGTGCTGCTGGAGGATGGGCTACTACTGTAATTATGCCTGCCAGGCCTTTTGGCCCTGCTCAGAAGTAAGTATATGAAATAAGGTGCTATTTAGGATACACAAAGCACTAGCCTGAGCCTCCGCCTCTCACCGCGGAGGATGGAATAGGGCTCCTAGACTATTCCACACATGATAGATGACAGAGTAGATACTACCTACAAACAACCAGAACATTGCAATAGATTTGGCTGTGATGTTTGGGTTCAGTCACCACCACAACAGTCAAGGTCATTTGGGCGATAGTAGCTTCCTTGTTTTATTTCTCTGACTGAATTAGTTGAGGCCTTGTGATGAATGGATTTAATAAAACACAGTTTATTTTTAAACCAATTTCCTGTGGAGTGTGGATGGGAATCTGTGGGCTGCTGCTGCTACTGGTGTAGGATAGCATTAGATCAGGAGGATGGGGAACGCGGGCAGTGATAGTGAAGACCCAATTTGCTCAACCCTGTCCCCTGACTGGTTTTACACAGCATATTTCTCATACCATTGTTACCTAGAAGAGTTTGGCTTCTATTTGGTTTCAATTAACAGTTTTGATGCCGCATTTGTTTGGCCTGGAATTGAAACTAGGGGGATTACTGACAAGCCTACAGGCTACATTATTTAAGCCTAAACTCTATATATATATATTTGTGTTCAACAACATTATGGAAGCAGTGGTAGAGTACATCTCTAGCTAACTGCTGACCTTTTGTACTAGCATCATGTGACAAGCAGAGGCCAGGTTAGTGGATTGTATTGTTTCCGTTGCAGCAGATAAAAGTTAGTCATCAAACAATCCAGGCAGCTGCCCGGCAGTTAAACTAAACGCTTTAGTGGATTGTTCCACTGTTTCTAGGACGTTATGACGTTGTGAGGAACTACCGGTCACGCCCATCCAAAAGGATATCAGAAGTTTATCTACCGCTGGAGGTCAGATTTTGAAATGCAAAGATTCTAGTGCTGCCATCAGTCTGCTACACTATTTACGAAAGTTGTAGTTGTAAGGAGAGCTTATGTTCTGTACTAGCCTGGTCCCAGATCTGTTTGGGCTGTCTTGCACCTGCCAACTCCTGACAATGAACATAGGAGTTAGCATTGGCAAGATGGCAAAAACAGATCTGGGACCAGGCTAACTTTATATAGTGATATGTAGAACATGATGCTAATCACTTAATCAAGTGCTCTGACTCCTAGACAGAGACATAATGGGAGTAGTAGTATTGGTAGTGGTAGTAGTATTGGTAGTGGTAGTGGTAACAGCAGCCTAGTGGGGCGGCAGGTAGTCTAGTGGTTAGAGCATTGGGCCAATGACCGAAAGGTTGCTAGATCGAATCCCTGAGCTGACAAGGTAAAAATCTGTCATTCTGCCCCTGAACAAGGCAGTTAACCCACTGTTCATAGGCCGTCATTGTAAATGAGAATTTGTTCTTAACTGACTTGCCTAGTTAAATAAAAAAGGTAGTAGTAGTAGTAGTAGTGGTAGTAGTGGTAGTAGTAGTAGTAGTAGTAGTGGTAGTGGTAGTAGTGGTATTTGTGGTGGTTGTGGAGGTATTAGTAGTAGTAGTGGTAGTGGTGGTAGTAGTACTGGAGGTGGTGGTGGTAGTGGTAGTAGTAGTGGAGGTGGTGGTAGTAGTACTGGAGGTTGTACATTTAAGTCATTTAGCAGACGCTCTTATCCAGAGCGACTTACAAATTTCACTCTTTCTCACCTCACCGTGGGCGCCAGTCATGCTTGGCATGTCATGACCCTTTGCTTCCCTGAGGTAATACTTTGGAGTTTGAGTCTTTGGTGGCAGGAGTCCTCTGTTCCTCTGAGACCCTACTAGAGCTAGCCTCCTGCTTGTCCTTCCTCTCCTTCCAGCCTTGCTTGTTCAGGCTCAGGTGGCTCATCATGGTCATGGACAGCCGTGTGTCAGAGAAGCGTGACCATTCCACAAAGAGAGGCTCTACCACGTACGCCATGAAGCCAATCTGTATATTGGCAACCGAGTTGGATTGCCTGTCACAGAGTGGGGTTACTTCAAGATTATGTTTCCGCTCAATGTCACCTTGGTGGAAGAACTCCTCCGTCACTTTCTCGCTCCACTGTTTGCTGAGTTTCCACGGGCGGCAGGGGTTGCAGATGTCCGCACACTTCAGAGCCATCTGAAGGATAAAGTGTCGATGTCCTCCGTTAGTGAGGCAGAGCTCTCCCTTGTCCAAGTGTGTCCTGAACTCTGAAAGATAGTCATTCTGCCTGCTGATGTCCGTAGCCAGAATCAGGGATCCAAGCCTCTCCTCCATGTTCAATCTGTCTTCAGTGGGGAGGTGGGACAGCAGGTCTGATTCACGGAGCAGGCCCACCGCAGACTTCCAGTGGTGATTCTCCAAAACTGAGCTATTCTTGTACAGTGCTGCAAGGTAATGGTCCGTTTTGATGAGGAAAGGCTGGTTGACACCTGGATGGTCCAGATCATGGGTGGCAGCAGCAAGCAGACCCAGCAGGATATCACAGGAGGTCAGCGTCTCAGCAAGCTTGGGCTCCTGCAAGTAGCAATACATGGCCTGAGTCACATCTGCAGCGTGGACTGCATTGTGGTAGGGGTTCTGGCAGTGGTAGTCCTCTTGAATCATGACTAAAAATCTCCTAAGTTTAACCATGTCCAACTGGAAGAGCTCAATTAACCCATACGTGTTGAATAAGTGAAAGGTCAGGTTGACGAGGCTGTTCCGTTCGTAAGTCTGTCAAACAGGAAAATATCAAAGTTCCAGTTTCCAACCTTCTGCAGCATTAACTTGGCTTGACCTGTGAAGTCATCGTCAAGGATGTAGCCTAGAGGGTTGGAGGCTGGGATGCCGTGAAAGAACCGTGACGAGTGGAGGTACCTCTGAAAGCTCAGCAGCCTTCGGACATTCCTGGCAGACACAGGCCGCGCAGCCTCAGGTCGGGCTATGGAAACATAAGTACAGAACCATTTACATTAGCTATGGTTGAAATGCACTGACTTTCTTTTAAAGCTAAGCCAAGTTTATATAGCTAACAACTGAATCCATTTCCAGTAAGAGTAACATCATGCTTTGTTGCATTATCTTTCAAGAAGATGTCTATATTTTCTTTATTTTCCATAAAGTCTACTTTCAAGTTGCAGTTAGCTAGCTAGGTCACATGTTGTAGTAGTGGAGGTGGTGGTAGTAGTAGTGGTGGTAGTAGTACTGGAGGTTGTAGTAGTGGAGGTGGTGTTAGTAGTAGTGGTAGTAGTAGTGGTAGTAGTGGTATTAGTGGTAGTAGTAGTGGTAGTAGTGGTATTAGTGGTAGTAGTAGTGGTATTAGTGGTAGTAGTGGTGGTAGTAGTAGTGGAGGTGGTGGTAGTATTAGTGGTGGTATTAGTGGTAGTAGTAGTGGTAGTAGTGGTAGTAGTAGTGGTAGTAGTGGTGGTAGTAGTGGTATTAGTGGTGGTAGTAGTAGTCGTATTAGTGGAGGTAGTAGTAGTGGAGGTAGTAGTAGTGGAGGTGGTGGTAGTAGTAGTGGTGGTATTAATGGTGGTAGTAGTGGTATTAGTGGTGGTAGTAGTAGTGGTATTAGTGGTGGTAGTAGTGGTAGTAGTAGTGGTAGTAGTAGTGGTAGTAGTAGTGGTAGTAGTAGTGGTATTAGTGGTGGTAGTAGTAGTGGTATTAGTGGTGGTAGTAGTAGTGGAGGTAGTAGTAGTGGAGGTGGTAGTAGTGGAGATAGTAGTTTTGTTCTTATTGTCTTTGGCTGCAACCTTCTTCCCAGTTATTTGACTAAAGTGCAGGCAGGGTCACTTCCAGTCAAAAACCTTGGCCCATTTTTGGACATCGATTTTGGCCGATTACGTGGAGGTAGTAGTAGTGGAGATAGTAGTAGTGGAGGTGGTAGTAGTAGTGGAGGTGGTAGTAGTAGTGGAGGTAGTAGTAGTGGAGGTAGTAGTAGTGGAGGTGGTAGTAGTGGAGATAGTAGTAGTGGAGGTGGTAGTAGTAGTGGAGGTGGTAGTAGTAGTGGAGGTGGTAGTAGTAGTGGAGGTAGTAGTAGTGGAGGTGGTAGTAGTGGAGATAGTAGTAGTGGAGGTGGTAGTAGTGGAGATAGTAGTAGTGGAGGTGGTAGTAGTAGTGGAGGTGGTAGTGGTAGTGGAGGTAGTAGTAGTAGTGGAGGTAGTAGTAGTGGAGGTAGTAGTAGTGGAGGTAGTAGTAGTGGAGGTAGTAGTAGTGGAGATAGTAGTAGTGGAGGTGGTAGTAGTAGTGGAGGTGGTAGTAGTGGAGATAGTAGTAGTGGAGGTGGTAGTAGTAGTGGAGGTGGTAGTAGTAGTGGAGGTAGTAGTAGTGGAGGTGGTAGTAGTGGAGGTAGTAGTAGTGGAGGTAGTAGTAGTGGAGGTGGTAGTAGTGGAGGTGGTAGTAGTGGAGATAGTAGTAGTGGAGGTGGTAGTAGTAGTGGAGGTGATGTTCAATTAATGTGTAGTTAGGGAGCAGGACAATGGAACATCCGGCTTGTAGAACACATCTAAATTCGGATAACTTCCCTATTGTGCTTCCCTCCCTCAGTTGAGTTCATTTTGTTCTTATTGTCTTTGGCTGCAACCTTCTTCCCAGTTATTTGACTAAAGTGCAGGCAGGGTCACTTCCAGTCAAAAACCTTGGCCCATTTTTGGACACCGATTTTGGACGATTACATTGCACTCCATGAGGAGACTGCGTGTCAGGCTGTTACGCAAGTTTAGCAAGAAGCCAAGGTAAGTTGCAAGCTAGGATTAAACTTATCTTATAAAAAACAATCAATCTTAACATAATCACTAGTTAACTACACATGGTTTATGATATTACTAGTTTATCTAGCTTGTCCTGCGTTGAATATAATCAATGCGGTGCCTGTTCATTTCTCATCGAATCACAGCCTACTTCGCCAAACGGGTGATGATTTAACAAGCGCATTCACGAAAAAGCACTGTCGTTGCATCAATGTGTACCTAACCATAAATGCCTTTCTTTAAAATCAATACACAAGTATATATTTTTAAACCTGCATATTTAGTTAATATTGCCTGCTAACATGAATTTATTTTAACTAGGGAAATTTTGTCACTTCTCTTGCGTTCTGTGCAAGCAGTCAGGGTATATGCAGCAGTTTGGGCCGGCTGGCTCGTTGCGAACTGTGTGAATACCTTTTTTTCCTAACAAAGACCGTAATTAATTTGCCAGAATTGTACATAATATTGACATAACATTGAAGGTTGTGCAATGTAACAGCAATATTTAGACTTATGGATGCCACCCGTTAGATAAAATACGGAACGGTTCCGTATTTCACTGAAAGAATAAACGTTTTGTTTTCAAAATGATAGTTTCCGGATTTGACCATATTAATGACCTAAGGCTCGTATTTCTGTGCGTTATGTTATAATTAAGTCTATGATTTGATATTTGATAGAGCAGTCTGACTGAGCAGTGGTAGGCAGCAGCAGGCTCGTTAACGTTCATTCAAACAGCACTTTCCTGCATTTGCCAGCAGCTCTTCGCTGTGCTTCAAGCATTGAGCTGTTTATGACTTCAAGCCTATCAACTCCTGAGATTAGGCTGGTGTAACCGATGTGAAATTGCTCGCTAGTTAGCGGGGTGCTCGCTAATAGTGTTTCAATCGGTAACGTCACTCGCTCTGAGACCTTGAAGTAGTTGTTTGCTGCGGCTTTTGTGGAGCGATGGGTAACGCTGCTTCAAGGTTGGCTGTTGTCGATGTGTTCCTGGTTCGAGCCCAGGTAGGAGCGAGGAGAGGGACGGAAGCTATACTGTTACACTGGCAATACTATAGTGCCTATAAGAACATCCAATAGTCAAAGGTATATGAAATACAAATGGTAGAGAGAGAAATAGTCCTATAATTCCTATAATAACTACAACCTAAAACTTCTTACCTGGGAATATTAAAGACTCATGTTAAAAGGAACCACCAGCTTTCATATGTTCCCATGTTCTGAGCAAGGCACTTAAACGTTAGCTTTTTTACATGGCACATATTGCACTTTTACTTTCTTCGCCAACACTTTGTTTTTGCTTTATTTAAACCAAATTCAACATGTTTCATTATTTATTTGAGGCTAAATAGATTTTATTGATGTATCATATTAAGTTAAAATAAAGTGTTCATTCAGTATTGTTGTAATTGTCATTATTACAGATAAATAAATTGTCTGATTAATCGGTATCGGCTTTTTTGGGTCCTCCAATAATCGGTATCGGCGTTGAAAAATCATAATTGGTCGACCTCTAGAACTGACAGGTGCTGTGAACATAGAAATATAATGAGTAGAACATGATTATGCTAGATAGATTCTATGGCTGTGACCTGCATGTCTGTATCTACAGTAAGTCGTTAGACTGGGCTATTTAGCCCTAGCTCTGTCTTAGTATGATGCCTTTGGTCGCTTCTCAGAATAGACCCTAACAAACATTGAATGGCTTTTTAGTTGCTTCTAATAGTGGTTACAGGAAACATAGCTTAACTGGCTTCTAATGAAATAGTAGTTACAGGAAATATGAACATAAGTCATGAATGACAGCATTAAGAGGGAGTCAGTGTTACACTCTGCACTATAAAGTAGAAGCTCTTATCTCTATCTTATCATGCATGGAAATGTCCCCAGTGCTTCTCGTAAAGCAGCTGCTCTTGTGTAGTGTTTTCTGTGTGTGTGTCAGGAGGGGCCTAACACCACACACACACACACACACACACACACACACACACACACACACACACACACACACACACACACACACACACACACACACACACACACACAAATACACACTCTTTCAAACAAATTGCACAAGGGCCGTTTGGGGAGGAAATTTACGCTTTCCATTCCCATAAGACACTGCTGTTCATTTCATAACTAAGCTTGGGCCGTGTCCCAAATGATCAAAAATAATGCACTATATAGGGAATAGGGAGTGTGGGATTCATCTGGATTTCCACTTGCCATTTATCGTTCCCCTCTACCTGTACCCCTGTGCTTCACTATATATTACATTCAGCTCCTACCGTTCCCCTCTACCTGTACCCCTGTGTTTTACTATATATTACATTCAGCTCCTACCGTTCCCCTCTACCTGTACCCCTGTGCTTTACTATATATTACATTCAGCTCCTACCGTTCCCCTCTACCTGTACCCCTGTGCTTTACTATATATTAAATTCAGCTCCTACCGTTCCCCTCTACCTGTACCCCTGTGTTTTACTATATATTACATTCAGCTCCTACCGTTCCCCTCTACCTGTACCCCTGTGCTTTACTATATATTACATTCAGCTCCTACCGTTCCCCTCTACCTGTACCCCTGTGTTTTACTATATATTACATTCAGCTCCTACCGTTCCCCTCTACCTGTACCCCTGTGCTTTACTATATATTACATTCAGCTCCTACCGTTCCCCTCTACCTGTACCCCTGTGCTTTACTATATATTACATTCAGCTCCTACCGTTCCCCTCTACCTGTACCCCTGTGCATTACTATATATTACATTCAGCTCCTACCGTTCCCCTCTACCTGTACCCCTGTGTTTTACTATATATTACATTCAGCTCCTACCGTTCCCCTCTACCTGTACCCCTGTGCTTTACTATATATTACATTCAGCTCCTACCGTTCCCCTCTACCTGTACCCCTGTGTTTTACTATATATTACATTCAGCTCCTACCGTTCCCCTCTACCTGTACCCCTGTGTTTTACTATATATTACATTCAGCTCCTACCGTTCCCCTCTACCTGTACCCCTGTGTTTTACTATATATTACATTCAGCTCCTACCGTTCCCCTCTACCTGTACCCCTGTGTTTTACTATATATTACATTCAGCTCCTACCGTTCCCCTCTACCTGTACCCCTGTGCTTTACTATATATTACATTCAGCTCCTACCGTTCCCCTCTACCTGTACCCCTGTGCTTTACTATATATTACATTCAGCTCCTACCGTTCCCCTCTACCTGTACCCCTGTGTTTTACTATATATTACATTCAGCTCCTACCGTTCCCCTCTACCTGTACTCCTGTGTTTTACTATATATTACATTCAGCTCCTACCGTTCCCCTCTACCTGTACCCCTGTGCTTCACTATATATTACATTCAGCTCCTACCGTTCCCCTCTACCTGTACCCCTGTGCTTTACTATATATTACATTCAGCTCCTACCGTTCCCCTCTACCTGTACCCCTGTGTTTTACTATATATTACATTCAGCTCCTACCGTTCCCCTCTACCTGTACCCCTGTGTTTTACTATATATTACATTCAGCTCCTACCGTTCCCCTCTACCTGTACCCCTGTGCTTCACTATATAAAATGATTATATAAACACACTGTGCCATCACATCAGTAGTCTAAGAGAGGACCTGCTCTGACATGTTGTAGCATCTCAGGAATGTGTACTGTAGCTAGCTAGTCCCACACTGTGTGTGTGCCTGTGTGTGTGTGTGTGTGTGTGTGTGTGTGTGTGTGTGTGTGTGTGTGTGTGTGTGTGTGTGTGTGTGTGTGTGTGTGTGTGTGTGTGTGTGTGTGTGTGTGTGTGTGTGTGTGTGTGTGCCTGTGTGTGTGTGCCTGTGTGTGTGTGTGCCTGTGTGTCCGTGCCTGTGTGTGTGTGTGTGTCCGTGCCTGTGTGTGTGTCCCTGTGTGTGTGTGTGCCTGTGTGTGTGTGTGTGTGTGCCTGTGTATCCGTGCCTGTGTGTGTGTACTATAAACTGCCTCAACGCTGCTCAGCTCTGTGTCTGAGACGCGCACACACACACACACACACACACACCACACACACACACACACACACACAGTGCCTGCATTATTCTGCTGGTCAGATGCTCCCCAAGTGCTGTCCCCAGATTAGCTGTTGAGACTGACAACTATCCAACCGGCAAACTGATACTGCAAACACGCTATTGTGTCTCATCATGCAATGATGAATAGAAACATGAACCATGAATATATTATGGACAATGTGAGGGGAGTTGAGATTGTATAGACAGGTTAGCTGACAACGTCATGAAAACAATGCACACGCTTAAGTGGGGCAGAAGGCTGTGTGCTGCTGTGATTCTGGATGGCCAGATAGCTAGCAACAATGACAACAAACTGCCATGTGGAGAATAGTAGGTGGCTCATTTCAGTTAGTTATATCTTGTTCTTGATTCAATGTCTTGTTTACAATAAACATTGGACACTAAATATAATTGACATGTTGTCAACAGTCTAAGCCAACCCCGTCTGTTTTGCCCCATAGTTGCGCAATGCGTCGGTTTTGTTGCTAAACAACCAACCTGTCCTATAACACTTAGAGTACTGTCCAATTATATGGTCAATCCCTGGTCCTATCACACTTAGAGTACTGTCCAATTATATGGTCAATCCCTGGTCCTATCACACTTAGAGTACTGTCCAGTTATATGGTCAATCCCTGGTCCTATCACACTTAGAGTACTGTCCAGTTATATGGTCAATCCCTGGTCCTATCACACTTAGAGTACTGTCCAATTATATGGTCAATCCCTGGTCCTATCACACTTAGAGTACTGTCCAGTTATATGGTCAATCCCTGGTCCTATCACACTTAGAGTACTGTCCAATTATATGGTCAATCCCTGGTCCTATCACACTTAGAGTACTGTCCAATTATATGGTCAATCCCTGGTCCTATCACACTTAGAGTACTGTCCAATTATATGGTCAATCCCTGGTCCTATCACACTTAGAGTACTGTCCAGTTATATGGTCAATCCCTGGTCCTATCACACTTAGAGTACTGTCCAATTATATGGTCAATCCCTGGTCCTATCACACTTAGAGTACTGTCCAATTATATGGTCAATCCCTGGTCCTATCACACTTAGAGTACTGTCCAGTTATATGGTCAATCCCTGGTCCTATCACACTTAGAGTACTGTCCAGTTATATGGTCAATCCCTGGTCCTATCACACTTAGAGTACTGTCCAATTATATGGTCAATCCCTGGTCCTATCACACTTAGAGTACTGTCCAGTTATATGGTCAATCCCTGGTCCTATCACACTTAGAGTACTGTCCAATTATATGGTCAATCCCTGGTCCTATCACACTTAGAGTACTGTCCAGTTATATGGTCAATCCCTGGTAGATATAAAAAAGCTCCAAATGGCTCAGAACAGGGCTGCTGTAACGGCCGTTGCAGAGAGTAGACCAAGGCGCAGCGTGGTGAGTGCTCATCATGTATTTATTATAGAACACTTAAACAAAGAAACAAGAAACCGACAGCCAAACAGTTCTGACAGGTTAGCAACAAAACAAAGAAAACAAAGAAATACAAATCATAGTAAAAAGGACATAGAATGCCCACCCTGGCCTAACCAAAATAGAGAATAAAACCCTCTCTATGGCCAGGGCGTGACAGTACCCCCCCCCCCCCCCCTCCCCCAAAGGTGCGGACTCCGGCCGCAAAACCTGACTCTAAAGGGGAGGGTCCGGGTGGGCCTTCCTTACGGCGGCGGCTCTGGTGCGGGACGTGGACCCCGCTCCACCTTCGGCTTGGCCCACTTAGGTGGCGCCTCTGGAGTGGGGACCCTCGCCGCCGACCCCGGACTGGGGACCCTCGCAGCGGGCCCGGACAGGCGGGCGACTCTGGCGGCTCCCGACTGGCGGGCGACTCTGGCGGTTCCGGACTGGCGGGCGACTCTGGCGGCTCCGGACAGGCGGCAGGCACAGGACTCACCAGGCTGGGGAGACATGCAGGAGGCCTGGCTCTGGGAGCAGGCACAGGACTCACCAGGCTGTGGAGACTTGAAGGAGGCCTGGCTCTGGGAGCAGGCACAGGACTCACCAGGCTGAGGAGACTTGCAGGAGGCCTGGCTCTGGGAGCAGGCACAGGACTCACCAGGCTGGGGAGACTTGAAGGAGGCCTGGCTCTGGGAGCAGGCACAAGACTCACCAGGCTGGGGAGACTTGCAGGAGGCCTGGCTCTGGGAGCAGGCACAGGACTCACCAGGCTGGGGAGACTTGAAGGAGGCCTGGCTCTGGGCGCAGACACATGACTCACCAGGCTGGGGAGACTTGCAGGAGGCCTGGCTCTGGGCGCAGACACAGGACTCACCAGGCTGGGGAGACTTGAAGGAGGCCTGGCTCTGGGCGCAGACACAGGACTCACCAGGCTGAGGAGACTTGAAGGAGGCCTGGCTCTGGGAGCAGGCACAGGACTCACCAGGCTGAGGAGACTTGAAGGAGGCCTGGCTCTGGGCGCAGGCACAGGACTCACCAGGCTGGTGAGACTTGCAGGACGCCTGGCTCTGGGCGCAGGCACAGGACTCACCAGGCTGGGGAGACATGCAGGAGGCCTGGCTTTGGGAGCAGGCACCGGATAGACCGGGTCCTGGAGACGCACTGGCGGTCTGGAGCGCACGGCCTGCACAACCCGTCCTGGCTGAGTTGTCACTGTAGCCCGGCACGGGCGAAGCGCTGGCACAGGGCGAACTGGGCTGTGCTGGAGATTGAGGGCTGCCGTGCGTAGAGCAGGCGCAGGGAAGGCTGGACCTAGGAGACGCACTGGTGGCCACATGTGCTGCGCCGGCGTACTTCTCCCTGGCTGGATGCCCACTCTAGCACGGCACTTGCGGGGGGCTGGTATCGACCGCACCGGACGGTGCATGCGGATGGGCGAGACCGTGCGCACTTCCGCATAGCACGGTGCTCTCCACATCAACCGCTCCCCACGGTAAGCACGGGGAGTTGGCTCAGGTCTATTGCCTGACTCCGCCAATCTCCCCATGTGCCCCCCCCACATTTTTGGGGGGGGCTGCCTCTCGTGCCTGCTTTGTTGATTTGCCTGTTCCTCCCAGTATCGCCGTTCTGCCTTCGCTGCCTCGATCTCCCACTGCGGGCGGCGATACTCCCCAGGCGTTGTCCAGGGTCCCTTTCCGTCCCAAATCATCTCCCACGTCCAGGAGTCTATAACCCTCTGTTCCTCCATACCACGCTGCTTGGTCTTCTTGTGGTGGGTGGTTCTGTAACGGCCGTTGCAGAGAGTAGACCAAGGCGCAGCGTGGTGAGTGCTCATCATGTATTTATTATAGAACACTTAAACAAAGAAACAAGAAACCGACAGCCAAACAGTTCTGTCAGGTTAGCAACACTAAACAGAAATTAACCACCCACAAAACCCAAAGGAAAACAGGATACCTAAGTATGGCTCCCAATCAGAGACAACGATATACAGCTGTCCCTGATTGAGAACCATACCCAAAACAAAGAAATACAAAACAGAAAAAAAGACATAGAATGCCCACCCTGGCCTAACTAAAATAGAGAATAAAACCCTCTCTATGGCCAGGGCGTGACAGCTGCCAGATTAGCTCTTCATTGATCAATCTATATGAATCTTATCCAAATGCATCAGAGTCTCTCATGGCTTCACGTTGAAAACAAATTACTATCCAGTCTTCTGATTTTCTTTAGTAATATTATATTTTTCAAAAAAACAGTATTTTTCAGACCAGTTAGTACATACTAGCAGCACGCATAACCACCAAACCAGACAGGCAAATTCAGGGCAGCTAAGACAACCTAAGCCAAGGACAAATCATCTTAAATCGACATTTTTATGTAGGGCCATAGCTGAATGGAACTCTTTACCAATACATATTTCTCAGGCAAAAAGTAAATCCACCTTCAAGAAAAACAAAAGAACATCTAATGCTATAGTCCATATGACTGGACAGGAAGTAGAAAGAACATCTAATGCTATAGACCATATGACTGGACAGGAAATAGAAAGCATCAACTGAATGTTAAATGTGTTTCCTGTCAGGTATTTTAATTGTCTGTATTGTCTACTTTTGAAAGTAGGTTTGGTTTGGTTAGGTTAGGTTTGGTTAGATTAGGTTAGGTTTGGTTAGGTTTGGTTAGATTCGGTTAGGTTTGGTTAGGTTTGGTCTGGTCTTGTTAGGTCTGGTTTGGTTAGGTTTGGTTAGGTTAGGTTTGGTTAGGTTAGGTTTGGTTAGGTCTGGTTAGGTTTGGTTAGGTTTGGTTAGGTTAGGTTTGGTCTGGTCTGGTTAGGTCTGGTTTGGTTAGGTTTGGTTAGATTCGGTTAGGTTTGGTTAGGTTTGGTTTGGTTAGGTTAGGTTTGGTTAGGTCTGGTTAGGTTTGGTTAGGTTTGGTTAGGTTAGGTTTGGTTAGGTTTGGCTTGGTTAGGTTAGGTTTGGATTGGTTAGATTAGGTTTGGAGGTGCTGCTTACTGTATCCCAGGGCCAGGGCCTGTGTTTCCTCTACCCCTCAAAACTGACAGCCTTTTCCTCCACCTCCTCCACAGTGTGTGTGTGTGTGTGTGTGTGTGTGTGTGTGTGTGTGTGTGTGTGTGTGTGTGTGTGTGTGTGTGTGTGTGTGTGTGTGTGTGTGTGTGTGTGTGTGTGTGTGTGTGTGTGTGTGTGTGTGTGTGTGTAAAAATCGTCTCGGGCCATGCTTAATATCACGGTGGTTGTGTCTGTGTTTTATTTTTCTCTGATCTGAAATCATTGCTAAACGGAAAAGTGTCTTTAAACTTCTCCTGCCCTTTTCACAGTGGAACCATGTTGATAGCAGGTCAAGTAGTAGATTCACACTGCCTGTACTTATGCTCTAAATATGTCTGTTCTTTTGTCCTCCAGGACTTACAACAGAGGGCCTGTATCGCGTGAGTGGGAACAAGACTGATCAAGACAATATCCAGAAGCAGTTTGATCAAGGTAAAACACAGCTGCAGTTGTCAACTCACTATTTTACCTACGATATTCTCCTAGAAATGTATTTTTTCTTTACAAGCTCAATGTTTTCCTTATTATCTTTACAAGCTCAGTTTTCATTATTATCTTTACAAGTTCTCTGTTTTCCTTATTATCTTTACAATCTCACTGTTTTCCTTATTATCTTTATAAGCTCTCTGTTTTCCTTATTATCTTTACAAGCCCACTGTTTACCAAGCTCTCTGTTTTCCTTATTATCTTTATAAGTTCTCTGTTTTCCTTATTATCTTTATAAGTTCTCTGTTTTCCTTATTGTCTTTACAAGCTCACTGCTTTCCTTATTATCTTTACAAGCTCTCTGTTTTCCTTATTATCTTTACAAGTTCTCTGTTTTCCTTATTATCTTTACAAGCTCACTGCTTTCCTTATTATCTTTACAAGCTCAGTGTTTTCCTTATTATCTTTACAAGCTCTCTGTTTTCCTTATTATCATTACAAGCTCTCTGTTTTCCTTATTATCTTTACAAGCTCACTGCTTTCCATATTATCTTTACAAGCTCTCTGTTTTCCTTATTATCTTTACAAGTTCTCTGTTTTCCTTATTATCTTTACTAGCTCAGGGTTTTCCTTATTATCTTTACAAGCTCTCTGTTTTCCTTATTATCTTTACAAGATCCCTGTTTTCCTTATTATCTTTACAAGATCCCTGTTTTATCTTTACAAGCTCTCTGTTTTTCTTATTATCTTTACAAGTTCTCTGTTTTCCTTATTATCTTTACTAGCTCAGGGTTTTCCTTATTATCTTTACAAGCTCTCTGTTTTCCTTATTATCTTTACAAGATCCCTGTTTTCCTTATTATCTTTACAAGATCCCTGTTTTATCTTTACAAGCTCTCTGTTTTCCTTATTATCTTTACAAGCTCTCTGTTTTCCTTATTATCTCTCCAAGCTTTCTGTTTTCCTTATTGTCTTTACAAGCTCTCTTGTTTTCCTTATTGTCTTTACAAGCTCAGTGTTTTCCTTATTATCTTTACAAGCTCTCTGTTTTCCTTATTATCTCTCCAAGCTCTCTGTTTTCCTTATTATCTTTACAAGCTCTCTGTTTTCCTTATTATCTCTCCAAGCTCTCTGTTTTCCTTATTATCTTTACAAGCTCTCTGTTTTCCTTATTATCTTTACAAGCTCTCTGTTTTCCTTATTGTGTTTACAAGCTCTCTGTTTTCCTTATTATCTTTACAAGCTCTCTGTTTTCCTTATTATCTTTACAAGCTCTCTGTTTTCCTTATTGTCTTTACAAGCTCTCTGTTTTCCTTATTATCTTTACAAGCTCTCTGTTTTCCTTATTATCTTTACAAGCTCTCTGTTTTCCTTATTATCTTTACAAGCTATCTGTTTTCCTTATTATCTTTACAAGCTCTCTGTTTTCCTTATTATCTTTACAAGCTCTCTGTTTTCCTTATTATCTTTACAAGCTCACTGTTTTCCTTATTAGTTTTATAAGCTCTCTGTTTTCCTTATTATCTTTACAAGCTCAGTGTTTTCCTTATTATTGTTACAAGCTCAGTGTTTTTCTTATTATCTTTACAAGCTCAGTGTTTTCCTTATTATCTCAACAAGCTCTCTGTTTTCCTTATTATCTTTTCAAGCTCGCTGTTTTCCTTATTATCTTTACAAGCTCACTGTTTTCCTTATTATTTTTACAAGCTTTCTGTTTTCCTTATCTTTACAAGCTCAGTGTTTTTCTTATTATCTTTACAAGCACTCTGTTTTCCTTATTATCTCTACAAGCTCTCTGTTTTCCTTATTAACTTTACAAGCTCGCTGTTTTCCTTATTATATTTACAAGCTCACTGTTTTCCTTATTATCTTCACAAGCTCTCTGTTTTCCTTATTATCTTTACAAGCTCACTGTTTTCCTTATTAGTTTTATAAGCTCTCTGTTTTCCTTATTATCTTTACAAGCTCAGTGTTTTCCTTATTATTGTTACAAGCTCAGTGTTTTTCTTATTATCTTTACAAGCTCAGTGTTTTCCTTATTATCTCAACAAGCTCTCTGTTTTCCTTATTATCTTTTCAAGCTCGCTGTTTTCCTTATTATCTTTACAAGCTCACTGTTTTCCTTATTATTTTTACAAGCTCTCTGTTTTCCTTATCTTTACAAGCTCAGTGTTTTTCTTATTATCTTTACAAGCACTCTTTTTTCCTTATTATCTCTACAATCTCTCTGTTTTCCTTATTAACTTTACAAGCTCGCTGTTTTCCTTATTATATTTACAAGCTCACTGTTTTCCTTATTATCTTCACAAGCTCTCTGTTTTCCTTATTGTCTTTACAAGCTCAATGTTTTCCTTATTATCTTTACAAGCTTTCTGTTTTCCTTATTATCTTTACAAGCTCTCTGTTTTCCTTATTATCTCTCCAAGCTCTCTGTTTTCCTTATTGTCTTTACAAGCTCTCTGTTTTCCTTATTATCTTTACAAGCTCAGTGTTTTCCTTATTGTCTTTACAAGCTCTCTGTTTTCCTTATTATCTTCACAAGCTCTCTGTTTTCCTTATTGTCTTTACAAGCTCAGTGTTTTCCTTATTGTCTTTACAAGCTCTCTGTTTTCCTTATTATCTTTACAAGTTCTCTGTTTTCCTTATTATCTTTACAAGCCCTCTGTTTTCCTTATTATCTCCCCAAGCTCTCTGTTTTCCTTATTGTCTTTACAAGCTCTCTGTTTTCCTTATTGTCTTTACAAGCTGTCACGATTGTCGTTGGAAGAAACGGACCAAAGTGCAGTGTGTGTGTCGTTCCACATTTTATTTACTCTGTGAAACTATGCGATACATCAAATAACTGAATAGAGAAAACAACAAACCGTGACGCATAGGAGAAACAAACACTACTCAAAAATAATCACCCACAAAACCCAGGAAGAAAAACCCCTACTTAAGTATGATCTCCAATTAGAGACAACGAGGACCAGCTGCCTCTCATGGGAGATCATCCCAAACAAACCATCATAGAAATACAAAAACTAGAACCTAAGAACATAGAAATAGAACACATAGAATAAACCCCCCTGTCACACCCTGACCTACTCTACCATAGAAAATAACAGCTTACCATGGTCAGGATGTGACACAAGCTCTCTGTTTTCCTTATTATCTCTACAAGCTCTCTGTTTTCCTTATTATCTCTACAAGCTCTCTGTTTTCCTTATTATCTCTACAAGCTCTCTGTTTTCCTTATTATCTCTACAAGTTCTCTGTTTTCCTTATTATCTCTACAAGCTCTCTGTTTTCCTTATTATCTTTACAAGCTCTCTGTTTTCCTTATTGTCTTTACAAGCTCTCTGTTTTCCTTATTATCTCTACAAGCTCTCTGTTTTCCTTATTATCTCTACAAGCTCTCTGTTTTCCTTATTATCTCTACAAGCTCTCTGTTTTCCTTATTATCTCTACAAGCTCTCTGTTTTCCTTATTATCTCTACAAGCTCTCTGTTTTCCTTATTATCTTTACAAGCTCTCTGTTTTCCTTATTGTCTTTACAAGCTCTCTGTTTTCCTTATTATCTTTACAAGCTCTCTGTTTTCCTTATTGTCTTTACAAGCTCTCTGTTTTCCTTATTGTCTTTACAAGCTCTCTGTTTTCCTTATTGTCTTTACAAGCTCTCTGTTTTCCTTATTATCTCTACAAGCTCTCTGTTTTCCTTATTGTCTTTACAAGCTCTCTGTTTTCCTTATTGTCTTTACAAGCTCTCTGTTTTCCTTATTATCTCTACAAGCTCTCTGTTTTCCTTATTGTCTTTACAAGCTCTCTGTTTTCCTTATTATCTCTACAAGCTCTCTGTTTTCCTTATTGTCTTTACAAGCTCTCTGTTTTCCTTATTGTCTTTACAAGCTCTCTGTTTTCCTTATTGTCTTTACAAGCTCTCTGTTTTCCTTATTGTCTTTACAAGCTCTCTGTTTTCCTTATTATCTTTACAAGCTCTCTGTTTTCCTTATTGTCTTTACAAGCTCACTGCTTTCCTTATTATCTTTACAAGCTCAGTGTTTTCCTTATTATCTTTACAAGCTCTCTGTTTTCCTTATTATCATTACAAGCTCTCTGTTTTCCTTATTATCTTTACAAGCTCACTGCTTTCCATATTATCTTTACAAGCTCTCTGTTTTCCTTATTATCTTTACAAGTTCTCTGTTTTCCTTATTATCTTTACTAGCTCAGGGTTTTCCTTATTATCTTTACAAGCTCTCTGTTTTCCTTATTATCTTTACAAGATCCCTGTTTTCCTTATTATCTTTACAAGATCCCTGTTTTATCTTTACAAGCTCTCTGTTTTCCTTATTATCTTTACAAGTTCTCTGTTTTCCTTATTATCTTTACTAGCTCAGGGTTTTCCTTATTATCTTTACAAGCTCTCTGTTTTCCTTATTATCTTTACAAGATCCCTGTTTTCCTTATTATCTTTACAAGATCCCTGTTTTATCTTTACAAGCTCTCTGTTTTCCTTATTATCTTTACAAGCTCTCTGTTTTCCTTATTATCTCTCCAAGCTTTCTGTTTTCCTTATTGTCTTTACAAGCTCTCTTGTTTTCCTTATTGTCTTTACAAGCTCAGTGTTTTCCTTATTATCTTTACAAGCTCTCTGTTTTCCTTATTATCTCTCCAAGCTCTCTGTTTTCCTTATTATCTTTACAAGCTCTCTGTTTTCCTTATTATCTCTCCAAGCTCTCTGTTTTCCTTATTATCTTTACAAGCTGTCTGTTTTCTTTATTATCTTTACAAGCTCTCTGTTTTCCTTATCTTTACAAGCTCTCTGTTTTCCTTATTATCTTTACAAGCTCTCTGTTTTCCTTATTGTCTTTACAAGCTCTCTGTTTTCCTTATTATCTTTACAAGCTCTCTGTTTTCCTTATTATCTTTACAAGCTCTCTGTTTTCCTTATTGTGTTTACAAGCTCTCTGTTTTCCTTATTATCTTTACAAGCTCTCTGTTTTCCTTATTATCTTTACAAGCTCTCTGTTTTCCTTATTGTCTTTACAAGCTCTCTGTTTTCCTTATTATCTTTACAAGCTCTCTGTTTTCCTTATTATCTTTACAAGCTCTCTGTTTTCCTTATTATCTTTACAAGCTATCTGTTTTCCTTATTATCTTTACAAGCTCTCTGTTTTCCTTATTATCTTTACAAGCTCTCTGTTTTCCTTATTATCTTTACAAGCTCACTGTTTTCCTTATTAGTTTTATAAGCTCTCTGTTTTCCTTATTATCTTTACAAGCTCAGTGTTTTCCTTATTATTGTTACAAGCTCAGTGTTTTTCTTATTATCTTTACAAGCTCAGTGTTTTCCTTATTATCTCAACAAGCTCTCTGTTTTCCTTATTATCTTTTCAAGCTCGCTGTTTTCCTTATTATCTTTACAAGCTCACTGTTTTCCTTATTATTTTTACAAGCTTTCTGTTTTCCTTATCTTTACAAGCTCAGTGTTTTTCTTTTTATCTTTACAAGCACTCTGTTTTCCTTATTATCTCTACAAGCTCTCTGTTTTCCTTATTAACTTTACAAGCTCGCTGTTTTCCTTATTATATTTACAAGCTCACTGTTTTCCTTATTATCTTCACAAGCTCTCTGTTTTCCTTATTATCTTTACAAGCTCACTGTTTTCCTTATTAGTTTTATAAGCTCTCTGTTTTCCTTATTATCTTTACAAGCTCAGTGTTTTCCTTATTATTGTTACAAGCTCAGTGTTTTTCTTATTATCTTTACATGCTCAGTGTTTTCCTTATTATCTCAACAAGCTCTCTGTTTTCCTTATTATCTTTTCAAGCTCGCTGTTTTCCTTATTATCTCTACAACCCCACTGTTTTCCTTATTATTTTTACAAGCTCTCTGTTTTCCTTATCTTTACAAGCTCAGTGTTTTTCTTATTATCTTTACAAGCACTCTTTTTTCCTTATTATCTCTACAAGCTCTCTGTTTTCCTTATTAACTTTACAAGCTCGCTGTTTTCCTTATTATATTTACAAGCTCACTGTTTTCCTTATTATCTTCACAAGCTCTCTGTTTTCCTTATTGTCTTTACAAGCTCTCTGTTTTCCTTATTATCTTTACAAGCTTTCTGTTTTCCTTATTATCTTTACAAGCTCTCTGTTTTCGTTATTATCTCTCCAAGCTCTCTGTTTTCCTTATTGTCTTTACAAGCTCTCTGTTTTCCTTATTATCTTTACAAGCTCAGTGTTTTCCTTATTGTCTTTACAAGCTCTCTGTTTTCCTTATTATCTTCACAAGCTCTCTGTTTTCCTTATTGTCTTTACAAGCTCAGTGTTTTCCTTATTGTCTTTACAAGCTCTCTGTTTTCCTTATTATCTTTACAAGTTCTCTGTTTTCCTTATTATCTTTACAAGCCCTCTGTTTTCCTTATTATCTCTCCAAGCTCTCTGTTTTCCTTATTGTCTTTACAAGCTCTCTGTTTTCCTTATTGTCTTTACAAGCTGTCACGATTGTCGTTGGAAGAAACGGACCAAAGTGCAGTGTGTGTGTCGTTCCACATTTTATTTACTCTGTGAAACTATGCGATACATCAAATAACTGAATAGAGAAAACAACAAACCGTGACGCATAGGAGAAACAAACACTACTCAAAAATAATCACCCACAAAACCCAGGAAGAAAAACCCCTACTTAAGTATGATCTCCAATTAGAGACAACGAGGACCAGCTGCCTCTCATGGGAGATCATCCCAAACAAACCATCATAGAAATACAAAAACTAGAACCTAAGAACATAGAAATAGAACACATAGAATAAACCCCCCTGTCACACCCTGACCTACTCTACCATAGAAAATAACAGCTTACCATGGTCAGGACGTGACACTAGCTCTCTGTTCTCCTTATTATCTCTACAAGCTCTCTGTTTTCCTTATTATCTCTACAAGCTCTCTGTTTTCCTTATTATCTCTACAAGCTCTCTGTTTTCCTTATTATCTCTACAAGCTCTCTGTTTTCCTTATTATCTTTACAAGCTCTCTGTTTTCCTTATTGTCTTTACAAGCTCTCTGTTTTCCTTATTATCTCTACAAGCTCTCTGTTTTCCTTATTATCTCTACAAGCTCTCTGTTTTCCTTATTATCTCTACAAGCTCTCTGTTTTCCTTATTATCTCTACAAGCTCTCTGTTTTCCTTATTATCTCTACAAGCTCTCTGTTTTCCTTATTATCTTTACAAGCTCTCTGTTTTCCTTATTGTCTTTACAAGCTCTCTGTTTTCCTTATTATCTTTACAAGCTCTCTGTTTTCCTTATTGTCTTTACAAGCTCTCTGTTTTCCTTATTGTCTTTACAAGCTCTCTGTTTTCCTTATTGTCTTTACAAGCTCTCTGTTTTCCTTATTATCTCTACAAGCTCTCTGTTTTCCTTATTGTCTTTACAATCTCTCTGTTTTCCTTATTGTCTTTACAAGCTCTCTGTTTTCCTTATTATCTTTACAAGCTCTCTGTTTTCCTTATTATCTTTACAAGCTCTCTGTTTTCCTTATTGTGTTTACAAGCTCTCTGTTTTCCTTATTATCTTTACAAGCTCTCTGTTTTCCTTATTATCTTTACAAGCTCTCTGTTTTCCTTATTGTCTTTACAAGCTCTCTGTTTTCCTTATTATCTTTACAAGCTCTCTGTTTTCCTTATTATCTTTACAAGCTCTCTGTTTTCCTTATTATCTTTACAAGCTATCTGTTTTCCTTATTATCTTTACAAGCTCTCTGTTTTCCTTATTATCTTTACAAGCTCTCTGTTTTCCTTATTATCTTTACAAGCTCACTGTTTTCCTTATTAGTTTTATAAGCTCTCTGTTTTCCTTATTATCTTTACAAGCTCAGTGTTTTCCTTATTATTGTTACAAGCTCAGTGTTTTTCTTATTATCTTTACAAGCTCAGTGTTTTCCTTATTATCTCAACAAGCCCTCTGTTTTCCTTATTATCTTTTCAAGCTCGCTGTTTTCCTTATTATCTTTACAAGCTCACTGTTTTCCTTATTATTTTTACAAGCTCTCTGTTTTCCTTATCTTTACAAGCTCAGTGTTTTTCTTATTATCTTTACAAGCACTCTTTTTTCCTTATTATCTCTACAAGCTCTCTGTTTTCCTTATTAACTTTACAAGCTCGCTGTTTTCCTTATTATATTTACAAGCTCACTGTTTTCCTTATTATCTTCACAAGCTCTCTGTTTTCCTTATTGTCTTTACAAGCTCAATGTTTTCCTTATTATCTTTACAAGCTTTCTGTTTTCCTTATTATCTTTACAAGCTCTCTGTTTTCCTTATTATCTCTCCAAGCTCTCTGTTTTCCTTATTGTCTTTACAAGCTCTCTGTTTTCCTTATTATCTTTACAAGCTCAGTGTTTTCCTTATTGTCTTTACAAGCTCTCTGTTTTCCTTATTATCTTCACAAGCTCTCTGTTTTCCTTATTGTCTTTACAAGCTCAGTGTTTTCCTTATTGTCTTTACAAGCTCTCTGTTTTCCTTATTATCTTTACAAGTTCTCTGTTTTCCTTATTATCTTTACAAGCCCTCTGTTTTCCTTATTATCTCTCCAAGCTCTCTGTTTTCCTTATTGTCTTTACAAGCTCTCTGTTTTCCTTATTGTCTTTACAAGCTGTCACGATTGTCGTTGGAAGAAACGGACCAAAGTGCAGTGTGTGTGTCGTTCCACATTTTATTTACTCTGTGAAACTATGCGATACATCAAATAACTGAATAGAGAAAACAACAAACCGTGACGCATAGGAGAAACAAACACTACTCAAAAATAATCACCCACAAAACCCAGGAAGAAAAACCCCTACTTAAGTATGATCTCCAATTAGAGACAACGAGGACCAGCTGCCTCTCATGGGAGATCATCCCAAACAAACCATCATAGAAATACAAAAACTAGAACCTAAGAACATAGAAATAGAACACATAGAATAAACCCCCCTGTCACACCCTGACCTACTCTACCATAGAAAATAACAGCTTACCATGGTCAGGACGTGACACTAGCTCTCTGTTCTCCTTATTATCTCTACAAGCTCTCTGTTTTCCTTATTATCTCTACAAGCTCTCTGTTTTCCTTATTATCTCTACAAGCTCTCTGTTTTCCTTATTATCTCTACAAGCTCTCTGTTTTCCTTATTATCTTTACAAGCTCTCTGTTTTCCTTATTGTCTTTACAAGCTCTCTGTTTTCCTTATTATCTCTACAAGCTCTCTGTTTTCCTTATTATCTCTACAAGCTCTCTGTTTTCCTTATTATCTCTACAAGCTCTCTGTTTTCCTTATTATCTCTACAAGCTCTCTGTTTTCCTTATTATCTCTACAAGCTCTCTGTTTTCCTTATTATCTTTACAAGCTCTCTGTTTTCCTTATTGTCTTTACAAGCTCTCTGTTTTCCTTATTATCTTTACAAGCTCTCTGTTTTCCTTATTGTCTTTACAAGCTCTCTGTTTTCCTTATTGTCTTTACAAGCTCTCTGTTTTCCTTATTGTCTTTACAAGCTCTCTGTTTTCCTTATTATCTCTACAAGCTCTCTGTTTTCCTTATTGTCTTTACAATCTCTCTGTTTTCCTTATTGTCTTTACAAGCTCTCTGTTTTCCTTATTATCTCTACAAGCTCTCTGTTTTCCTTATTGTCTTTACAAGCTCTCTGTTTTCCTTATTATCTCTACAAGCTCTCTGTTTTCCTTATTGTCTTTACAAGCTCTCTGTTTTCCTTATTGTCTTTACAAGCTCTCTGTTTTCCTTATTGTCTTTACAAGCTCTCTGTTTTCCTTATTGTCTTTACAAGCTCTCTGTTTTCCTTATTATCTTTACAAGCTCTCTGTTTTCCTTATTGTCTTTACAAGCTCTCTGTTTTCCTTATTGTCTTTACAAGCTCTCTGTTTTCCTTATTATCTTTACAAGCTCTCTGTTTTTCTTATTGTCTTTACAAGCTCTCTGTTTTCCTTATTATCTTTACAAGCTCTCTGTTTTCCTTATTATCTTTACAAGCTCTCTGTTTTCCTTATTGTCTTTACAAGCTCTCTGTTTTCCTTATTATCTTTACAAGCTCTCTGTTTTCCTTATTGTCTTTACAAGCTCTCTGTTTTCCTTATTATCTTTACAAGCTCTCTGTTTTCCTTATTGTCTTTACAAGCTCTCTGTTTTCCTTATTGTCTTTACAAGCTCTCTGTTTTCCTTATTATCTTTACAAGCTTTCTGTTTTCCTTATTACCTTTACGAGCTGTCACGATTGTCGTTGGAAGAAACGGACCAAAGTGCAGTGTGTGTGTCGTTCCACATTTTATTTACTCTGTGAAACTATGCGATACATCAAATAACTGAATAGAGAAAACAACAAACCGTGACGCATAGGAGAAACAAACACTAATCAAAAATAATCACCCACAAAACCCAGGAAGAAAAACCCCTACTTAAGTATGATCTCCAATTAGAGACAACGAGGACCAGCTGCCTCTCATGGGAGATCATCCCAAACAAACCATCATAGAAATACAAAAACTAGAACCTAAGAACATAGAAATAGAACACATAGAATAAACCCCCCTGTCACACCCTGACCTACTCTACCATAGAAAATAACAGCTTACCATGGTCAGGACGTGACACAAGCTCTCTGTTTTCCTTATTATCTCTACAAGCTCTCTGTTTTCCTTATTATCTTTACAAGCTCTCTGTTTTCCTTATTGTCTTTACAAGCTCTCTGTTTTCCTTATTATCTCTACAAGCTCTCTGTTTTCCTTATTATCTCTACAAGCTCTCTGTTTTCCTTATTATCTCTACAAGCTCTCTGTTTTCCTTATTATCTCTACAAGCTCTCTGTTTTCCTTATTATCTTTACAAGCTCTCTGTTTTCCTTATTGTCTTTACAAGCTCTCTGTTTTCCTTATTATCTTTACAAGCTCTCTGTTTTCCTTATTATCTTTACAAGTTCTCTGTTTTCCTTATTGTATTTACAAGCTATCTGTTTTCCTTATTATCTTTGCAAGCTCTCTGTTTTCCTTATTATCTCTACAAGCTCTCTGTTTTCCTTATTATCTCTACAAGCTCTCTGTTTTCCTTATTATCTCTACAAGCTCTCTGTTTTCCTTATTATCTTTACAAGCTCTCTGTTTTCCTTATTGTCTTTACAAGCTCTCTGTTTTCCTTATTATCTTTACAAGCTCTCTGTTTTCCTTATTATCTTTACAAGCTCTCTGTTTTCCTTATTGTCTTTACAAGCTCTCTGTTTTCCTTATTATCTTTACAAGCTCTCTGTTTTCCTTATTGTCTTTACAAGCTCTCTGTTTTCCTTATTATCTTTACAAGCTCTCTGTTTTCCTTATTATCTTTACAAGCTCTCTGTTTTCCTTATTATCTTTACAAGCTATCTGTTTTCCTTATTATCTTTACAAGCTCTCTGTTTTCCTTATTATCTTTACAAGCTCACTGTTTTCCTTATTATTTTTATAAGCTCTCTGTTTTCCTTATTATCTTTACAAGCTCAGTGTTTTCCTTATTATCGTTACAAGCTCAGTGTTTTTCTTATGATCTTTACAAGCTCAGTGTTTTCCTTATTATCTCAACAAGCTCTCTGTTTTCCTTATTATCTTTTCAAGCTCGCTGTTTTCCTTATTATCTTTACAAGCTCACTGTTTTCCTTATTATTTTTACAAGCTCTCTGTTTTCCTTATCTTTACAAGCTCAGTGTTTTTCTTATTATCTTTACAAGCTCTCTGTTTTCCTTATTATCTCTACAAGCTCTCTGTTTTCCTTATTAACTTTACAAGCTCGCTGTTTTCCTTATTATATTTACAAGCTCACTGTTTTCCTTATTATCTTCACAAGCTCTCTGTTTTCCTTATTGTCTTTACAAGCTCAATGTTTTCCTTATTATCTTTACAAGCTTTCTGTTTTCCTTATTATCTTTACAAGCTCTCTGTTTTCCTTATTATCTCTCCAAGCTCTCTGTTTTCCTTATTGTCTTTACAAGCTCTCTGTTTTCCTTATTATCTTTACAAGCTCAGTGTTTTCCTTATTGTCTTTACAAGCTCTCTGTTTTCCTTATTATCTTCACAAGCTCTCTGTTTTCCTTATTGTCTTTACAAGCTCAGTGTTTTCCTTATTGTCTTTACAAGCTCTCTGTTTTCCTTATTATCTTTACAAGTTCTCTGTTTTCCTTATTATCTTTACAAGCCCTCTGTTTTCCTTATTATCTCTCCAAGCTCTCTGTTTTCCTTATTGTCTTTACAAGCTCTCTGTTTTCCTTATTGTCTTTACAAGCTCTTTGTTTTCCTTATTATCTTTACAAGCTCTCTGTTTTCCTTATTATCTTTACAAGTTTTCTGTTTTCCTTATTATCTTTACAAGCTGTCACGATTGTCGTTGGAAGAAACGGACCAAAGTGCAGTGTGTGTGTCGTTCCACATTTTATTTACTCTGTGAAACTATGCGATACATCAAATAACTGAATAGACAAAACAACAAACCGTGAAGCAGAGGAGAAACAAACACTACTCAAAAATAATCACCCACAAAACCCAGGAAGAAAAACCCCTACTTAAGTATGATCTCCAATTAGAGACAACGAGGACCAGCTGCCTCTCATGGGAGATCATCCCAAACAAACCATCATAGAAATACAAAAACTAGAACCTAAGAACATAGAAATAGAACACATAGAATAAACCCCCCTGTCACACCCTGACCTACTCTACCATAGAAAATAACAGCTTACCATGGTCAGGACGTGACACAAGCTCTCTGTTTTCCTTATTATCTCTACAAGCTCTCTGTTTTCCTTATTATCTCTACAAGCTCTCTGTTTTCCTTATTATCTCTACAAGTTCTCTGTTTTCCTTATTATCTCTACAAGCTCTCTGTTTTCCTTATTATCTCTACAAGCTCTCTGTTTTCCTTATTATCTCTACAAGCTCTCCGTTTTCCTTATTATCTTTACAAGCTCTCTGTTTTCCTTATTGTCTTTACAAGCTCTCTGTTTTCCTTATTATCTCTACAAGCTCTCTGTTTTCCTTATTATCTCTACAAGCTCTCTGTTTTCCTTATTATCTCTACAAGCTCTCTGTTTTCCTTATTATCTCTACAAGCTCTCTGTTTTTCTTATTATCTCTACAAGCTCTCTGTTTTCCTCATTATCTTTACAAGCTGTCTGTTTTCCTTATTATCTTTACAAGCTCTCTGTTTTCCTTATTATCTCTCCAAGCTCTCTGTTTTCCTTATTGTCTTTACAAGCTCTCTGTTTTCCTTATTATCTTTACAAGCTCAGTGTTTTTCTTATTATCTTTACAAGCTCTCTGTTTTCCTTATTATCTCTACAAGCTCTCTGTTTTCCTTATTAACTTTACAAGCTTGCTGTTTTCCTTATTATCTCTACAAGCTCTCTGTTTTCCTTATTATCTCTACAAGCTATCTGTTTTCCTTATTATCTTTACAAGCTCTCTGTTTTCCTTATTATCTTTACAAGCTCAGTGTTTTTCTTATTATCTTTACAAGCTCAGTGTTTTCCTTATTATCTCAACAAGCTCTCTGTTTTCCTTATTATCTTTTCAAGCTCGCTGTTTTCCTTATTATCTTTACAAGCTCACTGTTTTCCTTATTATTTTTACAAGCTCTCTGTTTTCCTTATCTTTACAAGCTCAGTGTTTTTCTTATTATCTTTACAAGCTCTCTGTTTTCCTTATTATCTCTACAAGCTCTCTGTTTTCCTTATTAACTTTACAAGCTTGCTGTTTTCCTTATTATATTTACAAGCTCACTGTTTTCCTTATTATCTTCACAAGCTCTCTGTTTTCCTTATTGTCTTTACAAGCTCAATGTTTTCCTTATTATCTTTACAAGCTTTCTGTTTTCCTTATTATCTTTACAAGCTCTCTGTTTTCCTTATTATCTCTCCAAGCTCTCTGTTTTCCTTATTGTCTTTACAAGCTCTCTGTTTTCCTTATTGACTTTACAAGCTCAGTGTTTTCCTTATTGTCTTTACAAGCTCTCTGTTTTCCTTATTATCTTTACAAGTTCTCTGTTTTCCTTATTATCTTTACAAGCCCTCTGTTTTCCTTATTATCTCTCCAAGCTCTCTGTTTTCCTTATTGTCTTTACAAGCTCTCTGTTTTCCTTATTGTCTTTACAAGCTCTCTGTTTTCCTTATTGTCTTTACAAGCTCTCTGTTTTCCTTATTATCTTTACAAGCTCTCTGTTTTCCTTATTATCTTTACAAGCTTTCTGTTTTCCTTATTATCTTTACGAGCTGTCACGATTGTCGTTGGAAGAAACGGACCAAAGTGCAGTGTGTGTGTCGTTCCACATTTTATTTACTCTGTGAAACTATGCGATACATCAAATAACTGAATAGAGAAAACAACAAACCGTGACGCATAGGAGAAACAAACACTACTCAAAAATAATTACCCACAAAACCCAGGAAGAAAAACCCCTACTTAAGTATGATCTCCAATTAGAGACAACGAGGACCAGCTGCCTCTCATGGGAGATCATCCCAAACAAACCATCATAGAAATACAAAAACTAGAACCTAAGAACATAGAAATAGAACACATAGAATAAACCCCCCTGTCACACCCTGACCTACTCTACCATAGAAAATAACAGCTTACCATGGTCAGGACGTGACACTAGCTCTCTGTTCTCCTTATTATCTCTACAAGCTCTCTGTTTTCCTTATTATCTCTACAAGCTCTCTGTTTTCCTTATTATCTCTACAAGCTCTCTGTTTTCCTTATTATCTCTACAAGCTCTCTGTTTTCCTTATTATCTTTACAAGCTCTCTGTTTTCCTTATTGTCTTTACAAGCTCTCTGTTTTCCTTATTATCTCTACAAGCTCTCTGTTTTCCTTATTATCTCTACAAGCTCTCTGTTTTCCTTATTATCTCTACAAGCTCTCTGTTTTCCTTATTATCTCTACAAGCTCTCTGTTTTCCTTATTATCTCTACAAGCTCTCTGTTTTCCTTATTATCTTTACAAGCTCTCTGTTTTCCTTATTGTCTTTACAAGCTCTCTGTTTTCCTTATTATCTTTACAAGCTCTCTGTTTTCCTTATTGTCTTTACAAGCTCTCTGTTTTCCTTATTGTCTTTACAAGCTCTCTGTTTTCCTTATTGTCTTTACAAGCTCTCTGTTTTCCTTATTGTCTTTACAAGCTCTCTGTTTTCCTTATTATCTTTACAAGCTCTCTGTTTTCCTTATTATCTTTACAAGCTTTCTGTTTTCCTTATTATCTTTACGAGCTGTCACGATTGTCGTTGGAAGAAACGGACCAAAGTGCAGTGTGTGTGTCGTTCCACATTTTATTTACTCTGTGAAACTATGCGATACATCAAATAACTGAATAGAGAAAACAACAAACCGTGACGCATAGGAGAAACAAACACTAATCAAAAATAATCACCCACAAAACCCAGGAAGAAAAACCCCTACTTAAGTATGATCTCCAATTAGAGACAACGAGGACCAGCTGCCTCTCATGGGAGATCATCCCAAACAAACCATCATAGAAATACAAAAACTAGAACCTAAGAACATAGAAATAGAACACATAGAATAAACCCCCCTGTCACACCCTGACCTACTCTACCATAGAAAATAACAGCTTACCATGGTCAGGACGTGACACAAGCTCTCTGTTTTCCTTATTATCTCTACAAGCTCTCTGTTTTCCTTATTATCTTTACAAGCTCTCTGTTTTCCTTATTGTCTTTACAAGCTCTCTGTTTTCCTTATTATCTCTACAAGCTCTCTGTTTTCCTTATTATCTCTACAAGCTCTCTGTTTTCCTTATTATCTCTACAAGCTCTCTGTTTTCCTTATTATCTCTACAAGCTCTCTGTTTTCCTTATTATCTTTACAAGCTCTCTGTTTTCCTTATTATCTTTACAAGCTCTCTGTTTTCCTTATTGTCTTTACAAGCTCTCTGTTTTCCTTATTATCTTTACAAGCTCTCTGTTTTCCTTATTATCTTTACAAGTTCTCTGTTTTCCTTATTGTATTTACAAGCTATCTGTTTTCCTTATTATCTTTGCAAGCTCTCTGTTTTCCTTATTATCTCTACAAGCTCTCTGTTTTCCTTATTATCTCTACAAGCTCTCTGTTTTCCTTATTATCTCTACAAGCTCTCTGTTTTCCTTATTATCTTTACAAGCTCTCTGTTTTCCTTATTGTCTTTACAAGCTCTCTGTTTTCCTTATTATCTTTACAAGCTCTCTGTTTTCCTTATTATCTTTACAAGCTCTCTGTTTTCCTTATTGTCTTTACAAGCTCTCTGTTTTCCTTATTATCTTTACAAGCTCTCTGTTTTCCTTATTGTCTTTACAAGCTCTCTGTTTTCCTTATTATCTTTACAAGCTCTCTGTTTTCCTTATTATCTTTACAAGCTCTCTGTTTTCCTTATTATCTTTACAAGCTATCTGTTTTCCTTATTATCTTTACAAGCTCTCTGTTTTCCTTATTATCTTTACAAGCTCACTGTTTTCCTTATTATTTTTATAAGCTCTCTGTTTTCCTTATTATCTTTACAAGCTCAGTGTTTTCCTTATTATCGTTACAAGCTCAGTGTTTTTCTTATGATCTTTACAAGCTCAGTGTTTTCCTTATTATCTCAACAAGCTCTCTGTTTTCCTTATTATCTTTTCAAGCTCGCTGTTTTCCTTATTATCTTTACAAGCTCACTGTTTTCCTTATTATTTTTACAAGCTCTCTGTTTTCCTTATCTTTACAAGCTCAGTGTTTTTCTTATTATCTTTACAAGCTCTCTGTTTTCCTTATTATCTCTACAAGCTCTCTGTTTTCCTTATTAACTTTACAAGCTCGCTGTTTTCCTTATTATATTTACAAGCTCACTGTTTTCCTTATTATCTTCACAAGCTCTCTGTTTTCCTTATTGTCTTTACAAGCTCAATGTTTTCCTTATTATCTTTACAAGCTTTCTGTTTTCCTTATTATCTTTACAAGCTCTCTGTTTTCCTTATTATCTCTCCAAGCTCTCTGTTTTCCTTATTGTCTTTACAAGCTCTCTGTTTTCCTTATTGTCTTTACAAGCTCTCTGTTTTCCTTATTATCTTTACAAGCTCTCTGTTTTCCTTATTATCTTTACAAGCTTTCTGTTTTCCTTATTATCTTTACGAGCTGTCACGATTGTCGTTGGAAGAAACGGACCAAAGTGCAGTGTGTGTGTCGTTCCACATTTTATTTACTCTGTGAAACTATGCGATACATCAAATAACTGAATAGAGAAAACAACAAACCGTGACGCATAGGAGAAACAAACACTACTCAAAAATAATCACCCACAAAACCCAGGAAGAAAAACCCCTACTTAAGTATGATCTCCAATTAGAGACAACAAGGACCAGCTGCCTCTCATGGGAGATCATCCCAAACAAACCATCATAGAAATACAAAAACTAGAACCTAAGAACATAGAAATAGAACACATAGAATAAACCCCCCTGTCACACCCTGACCTACTCTACCATAGAAAATAACAGCTTACCATAGTCAGGACGTGACACAAGCTCTCTGTTTTCCTTATTATCTCTACAAGCTCTCTGTTTTCCTTATTATCTTTACAAGCTCTCTGTTTTCCTTATTGTCTTTACAAGCTCTCTGTTTTCCTTATTATCTCTACAAGCTCTCTGTTTTCCTTATTATCTCTACAAGCTCTCTGTTTTCCTTATTATCTCTACAAGCTCTCTGTTTTCCTTATTATCTCTACAAGCTCTCTGTTTTCCTTATTATCTTTACAAGCTCAGTGTTTTTCTTATTATCTTTACAAGCTCTCTGTTTTCCTTATTATCTTTACAAGCTCAGTGTTTTTCTTATTATCTTTACAAGCTCAGTGTTTTCCTTATTATCTCAACAAGCTCTCTGTTTTCCTTATTATCTTTTCAAGCTCGCTGTTTTCCTTATTATCTTTACAAGCTCACTGTTTTCCTTATTATTTTTACAAGCTCTCTGTTTTCCTTATCTTTACAAGCTCAGTGTTTTTCTTATTATCTTTACAAGCTCTCTGTTTTCCTTATTATCTCTACAAGCTCTCTGTTTTCCTTATTAACTTTACAAGCTCGCTGTTTTCCTTATTATATTTACAAGCTCACTGTTTTCCTTATTATCTTCACAAGCTCTCTGTTTTCCTTATTGTCTTTACAAGCTCAATGTTTTCCTTATTATCTTTACAAGCTTTCTGTTTTCCTTATTATCTTTACAAGCTCTCTGTTTTCCTTATTATCTCTCCAAGCTCTCTGTTTTCCTTATTGTCTTTACAAGCTCTCTGTTTTCCTTATTGTCTTTACAAGCTCTCTGTTTTCCTTATTATCTTTACAAGCTCTCTGTTTTCCTTATTATCTTTACAAGCTTTCTGTTTTCCTTATTATCTTTACGAGCTGTCACGATTGTCGTTGGAAGAAACGGACCAAAGTGCAGTGTGTGTGTCGTTCCACATTTTATTTACTCTGTGAAACTATGCGATACATCAAATAACTGAATAGACAAAACAACAAACCGTGACGCAGAGGAGAAACAAACACTACTCAAAAATAATCACCCACAAAACCCAGGAAGAAAAACCCCTACTTAAGTATGATCTCCAATTAGAGACAACAAGGACCAGCTGCCTCTCATGGGAGATCATCCCAAACAAACCATCATAGAAATACAAAAACTAGAACCTAAGAACATAGAAATAGAACACATAGAATAAACCCCCCTGTCACACCCTGACCTACTCTACCATAGAAAATAACAGCTTACCATGGTCAGGACGTGACACAAGCTCTCTGTTTTCCTTATTATCTCTACAAGCTCTCTGTTTTCCTTATTATCTTTACAAGCTCTCTGTTTTCCTTATTGTCTTTACAAGCTCTCTGTTTTCCTTATTATCTCTACAAGCTCTCTGTTTTCCTTATTATCTCTACAAGCTCTCTGTTTTCCTTATTATCTCTACAAGCTCTCTGTTTTCCTTATTATCTCTACAAGCTCTCTGTTTTCCTTATTATCTTTACAAGCTCTCTGTTTTCCTTATTATCTTTACAAGCTTTCTGTTTTCCTTATTATCTTTACGAGCTGTCACGATTGTCGTTGGAAGAAACGGACCAAAGTGCAGTGTGTGTGTCGTTCCACATTTTATTTACTCTGTGAAACTATGCGATACATCAAATAACTGAATAGAGAAAACAACAAACCGTGACGCATAGGAGAAACAAACACTACTCAAAAATAATCACCCACAAAACCCAGGAAGAAAAACCCCTACTTAAGTATGATCTCCAATTAGAGACAACGAGGACCAGCTGCCTCTCATGGGAGATCATCCCAAACAAACCATCATAGAAATACAAAAACTAGAACCTAAGAACATAGAAATAGAACACATAGAATAAACCCCCCTGTCACACCCTGACCTACTCTACCATAGAAAATAACAGCTTACCATGGTCAGGACGTGACACAAGCTCTCTGTTTTCCTTATTATCTCTACAAGCTCTCTGTTTTCCTTATTATCTCTACAAGCTCTCTGTTTTCCTTATTATCTCTACAAGCTCTCTGTTTTCCTTATTATCTCTACAAGTTCTCTGTTTTCCTTATTGTCTTTACAAGCTCTCTGTTTTCCTTATTATCTCTACAAGCTCTCTGTTTTCCTTATTATCTCTACAAGCTCTCTGTTTTCCTTATTATCTCTACAAGCTCTCTGTTTTCCTTATTATCTCTACAAGCTCTCTGTTTTTCTTATTATCTCTACAAGCTCTCTGTTTTCCTCATTATCTTTACAAGCTGTCTGTTTTCCTTATTATCTTTACAAGCTCTCTGTTTTCCTTATTATCTCTCCAAGCTCTCTGTTTTCCTTATTGTCTTTACAAGCTCTCTGTTTTCCTTATTATCTTTACAAGCTCAGTGTTTTTCTTATTATCTTTACAAGCTCAGTGTTTTCCTTATTATCTCAACAAGCTCTCTGTTTTCCTTATTATCTTTTCAAGCTCGCTGTTTTCCTTATTATCTTTACAAGCTCACTGTTTTCCTTATTATTTTTACAAGCTCTCTGTTTTCCTTATCTTTACAAGCTCAGTGTTTTTCTTATTATCTTTACAAGCTCTCTGTTTTCCTTATTATCTCTACAAGCTCTCTGTTTTCCTTATTAACTTTACAAGCTCGCTGTTTTCCTTATTATATTTACAAGCTCACTGTTTTCCTTATTATCTTCACAAGCTCTCTGTTTTCCTTATTGTCTTTACAAGCTCAATGTTTTCCTTATTATCTTTACAAGCTTTCTGTTTTCCTTATTATCTTTACAAGCTCTCTGTTTTCCTTATTATCTCTCCAAGCTCTCTGTTTTCCTTATTGTCTTTACAAGCTCTCTGTTTTCCTTATTGTCTTTACAAGCTCTCTGTTTTCCTTATTATCTTTACAAGCTCTCTGTTTTCCTTATTATCTTTACAAGCTTTCTGTTTTCCTTATTATCTTTACGAGCTGTCACGATTGTCGTTGGAAGAAACGGACCAAAGTGCAGTGTGTGTGTCGTTCCACATTTTATTTACTCTGTGAAACTATGCGATACATCAAATAACTGAATAGAGAAAACAACAAACCGTGACGCATAGGAGAAACAAACACTACTCAAAAATAATCACCCACAAAACCCAGGAAGAAAAACCCCTACTTAAGTATGATCTCCAATTAGAGACAACGAGGACCAGCTGCCTCTCATGGGAGATCATCCCAAACAAACCATCATAGAAATACAAAAACTAGAACCTAAGAACATAGAAATAGAACACATAGAATAAACCCCCCTGTCACACCCTGACCTACTCTACCATAGAAAATAACAGCTTACCATGGTCAGGACGTGACACAAGCTCTCTGTTTTCCTTATTATCTCTACAAGCTCTCTGTTTTCCTTATTATCTCTACAAGCTCTCTGTTTTCCTTATTATCTCTACAAGCTCTCTGTTTTCCTTATTATCTCTACAAGTTCTCTGTTTTCCTTATTGTCTTTACAAGCTCTCTGTTTTCCTTATTATCTCTACAAGCTCTCTGTTTTCCTTATTATCTCTACAAGCTCTCTGTTTTCCTTATTATCTCTACAAGCTCTCTGTTTTCCTTATTATCTCTACAAGCTCTCTGTTTTTCTTATTATCTCTACAAGCTCTCTGTTTTCCTCATTATCTTTACAAGCTGTCTGTTTTCCTTATTATCTTTACAAGCTCTCTGTTTTCCTTATTATCTCTCCAAGCTCTCTGTTTTCCTTATTGTCTTTACAAGCTCTCTGTTTTCCTTATTATCTTTACAAGCTCAGTGTTTTTCTTATTATCTTTACAAGCTCAGTGTTTTCCTTATTATCTCAACAAGCTCTCTGTTTTCCTTATTATCTTTTCAAGCTCGCTGTTTTCCTTATTATCTTTACAAGCTCACTGTTTTCCTTATTATTTTTACAAGCTCTCTGTTTTCCTTATCTTTACAAGCTCAGTGTTTTTCTTATTATCTTTACAAGCTCTCTGTTTTCCTTATTATCTCTACAAGCTCTCTGTTTTCCTTATTAACTTTACAAGCTCGCTGTTTTCCTTATTATATTTACAAGCTCACTGTTTTCCTTATTATCTTCACAAGCTCTCTGTTTTCCTTATTGTCTTTACAAGCTCAATGTTTTCCTTATTATCTTTACAAGCTTTCTGTTTTCCTTATTATCTTTACAAGCTCTCTGTTTTCCTTATTATCTCTCCAAGCTCTCTGTTTTCCTTATTGTCTTTACAAGCTCTCTGTTTTCCTTATTGTCTTTACAAGCTCTCTGTTTTCCTTATTATCTTTACAAGCTCTCTGTTTTCCTTATTATCTTTACAAGCTTTCTGTTTTCCTTATTATCTTTACGAGCTGTCACGATTGTCGTTGGAAGAAACGGACCAAAGTGCAGTGTGTGTGTCGTTCCACATTTTATTTACTCTGTGAAACTATGCGATACATCAAATAACTGAATAGAGAAAACAACAAACCGTGACGCATAGGAGAAACAAACACTACTCAAAAATAATCACCCACAAAACCCAGGAAGAAAAACCCCTACTTAAGTATGATCTCCAATTAGAGACAACAAGGACCAGCTGCCTCTCATGGGAGATCATCCCAAACAAACCATCATAGAAATACAAAAACTAGAACCTAAGAACATAGAAATAGAACACATAGAATAAACCCCCCTGTCACACCCTGACCTACTCTACCATAGAAAATAACAGCTTACCATGGTCAGGACGTGACACAAGCTCTCTGTTTTCCTTATTATCTCTACAAGCTCTCTGTTTTCCTTATTATCTTTACAAGCTCTCTGTTTTCCTTATTGTCTTTACAAGCTCTCTGTTTTCCTTATTATCTCTACAAGCTCTCTGTTTTCCTTATTATCTCTACAAGCTCTCTGTTTTCCTTATTATCTCTACAAGCTCTCTGTTTTCCTTATTATCTCTACAAGCTCTCTGTTTTCCTTATTATCTTTACAAGCTCAGTGTTTTTCTTATTATCTTTACAAGCTCTCTGTTTTCCTTATTATCTTTACAAGCTCAGTGTTTTTCTTATTATCTTTACAAGCTCAGTGTTTTCCTTATTATCTCAACAAGCTCTCTGTTTTCCTTATTATCTTTTCAAGCTCGCTGTTTTCCTTATTATCTTTACAAGCTCACTGTTTTCCTTATTATTTTTACAAGCTCTCTGTTTTCCTTATCTTTACAAGCTCAGTGTTTTTCTTATTATCTTTACAAGCTCTCTGTTTTCCTTATTATCTCTACAAGCTCTCTGTTTTCCTTATTAACTTTACAAGCTCGCTGTTTTCCTTATTATATTTACAAGCTCACTGTTTTCCTTATTATCTTCACAAGCTCTCTGTTTTCCTTATTGTCTTTACAAGCTCAATGTTTTCCTTATTATCTTTACAAGCTTTCTGTTTTCCTTATTATCTTTACAAGCTCTCTGTTTTCCTTATTATCTCTCCAAGCTCTCTGTTTTCCTTATTGTCTTTACAAGCTCTCTGTTTTCCTTATTGTCTTTACAAGCTCTCTGTTTTCCTTATTATCTTTACAAGCTCTCTGTTTTCCTTATTATCTTTACAAGCTTTCTGTTTTCCTTATTATCTTTACGAGCTGTCACGATTGTCGTTGGAAGAAACGGACCAAAGTGCAGTGTGTGTGTCGTTCCACATTTTATTTACTCTGTGAAACTATGCGATACATCAAATAACTGAATAGACAAAACAACAAACCGTGACGCAGAGGAGAAACAAACACTACTCAAAAATAATCACCCACAAAACCCAGGAAGAAAAACCCCTACTTAAGTATGATCTCCAATTAGAGACAACAAGGACCAGCTGCCTCTCATGGGAGATCATCCCAAACAAACCATCATAGAAATACAAAAACTAGAACCTAAGAACATAGAAATAGAACACATAGAATAAACCCCCCTGTCACACCCTGACCTACTCTACCATAGAAAATAACAGCTTACCATGGTCAGGACGTGACACAAGCTCTCTGTTTTCCTTATTATCTCTACAAGCTCTCTGTTTTCCTTATTATCTTTACAAGCTCTCTGTTTTCCTTATTGTCTTTACAAGCTCTCTGTTTTCCTTATTATCTCTACAAGCTCTCTGTTTTCCTTATTATCTCTACAAGCTCTCTGTTTTCCTTATTATCTCTACAAGCTCTCTGTTTTCCTTATTATCTCTACAAGCTCTCTGTTTTCCTTATTATCTCTACAAGCTCTCTGTTTTCCTTATTATCTTTACAAGCTCTCTGTTTTCCTTATTATCTTTACAAGCTCTCTGTTTTCCTTATTGTCTTTACAAGCTCTCTGTTTTCCTTATTATCTTTACAAGCTCTCTGTTTTCCTTATTATCTTTACAAGTTCTCTGTTTTCCTTATTGTATTTACAAGCTATCTGTTTTCCTTATTATCTTTGCAAGCTCTCTGTTTTCCTTATTATCTCTACAAGCTCTCTGTTTTCCTTATTATCTCTACAAGCTCTCTGTTTTCCTTATTATCTCTACAAGCTCTCTGTTTTCCTTATTATCTTTACAAGCTCTCTGTTTTCCTTATTGTCTTTACAAGCTCTCTGTTTTCCTTATTATCTTTACAAGCTCTCTGTTTTCCTTATTATCTTTACAAGCTCTCTGTTTTCCTTATTGTCTTTACAAGCTCTCTGTTTTCCTTATTATCTTTACAAGCTCTCTGTTTTCCTTATTATCTTTACAAGCTCTCTGTTTTCCTTATTATCTTTACAAGCTATCTGTTTTCCTTATTATCTTTACAAGCTCTCTGTTTTCCTTATTATCTTTACAAGCTCACTGTTTTCCTTATTATTTTTATAAGCTCTCTGTTTTCCTTATTATCTTTACAAGCTCAGTGTTTTCCTTATTATCGTTACAAGCTCAGTGTTTTTCTTATGATCTTTACAAGCTCAGTGTTTTCCTTATTATCTCAACAAGCTCTCTGTTTTCCTTATTATCTTTTCAAGCTCGCTGTTTTCCTTATTATCTTTACAAGCTCACTGTTTTCCTTATTATTTTTACAAGCTCTCTGTTTTCCTTATCTTTACAAGCTCAGTGTTTTTCTTATTATCTTTACAAGCTCTCTGTTTTCCTTATTATCTCTACAAGCTCTCTGTTTTCCTTATTAACTTTACAAGCTCGCTGTTTTCCTTATTATATTTACAAGCTCACTGTTTTCCTTATTATCTTCACAAGCTCTCTGTTTTCCTTATTGTCTTTACAAGCTCAATGTTTTCCTTATTATCTTTACAAGCTTTCTGTTTTCCTTATTATCTTTACAAGCTCTCTGTTTTCCTTATTATCTCTCCAAGCTCTCTGTTTTCCTTATTGTCTTTACAAGCTCTCTGTTTTCCTTATTATCTTTACAAGCTCAGTGTTTTCCTTATTGTCTTTACAAGCTCTCTGTTTTCCTTATTATCTTCACAAGCTCTCTGTTTTCCTTATTGTCTTTACAAGCTCAGTGTTTTCCTTATTGTCTTTACAAGCTCTCTGTTTTCCTTATTATCTTTACAAGTTCTCTGTTTTCCTTATTATCTTTACAAGCCCTCTGTTTTCCTTATTATCTCTCCAAGCTCTCTGTTTTCCTTATTGTCTTTACAAGCTCTCTGTTTTCCTTATTGTCTTTACAAGCTCTTTGTTTTCCTTATTATCTTTACAAGCTCTCTGTTTTCCTTATTATCTTTACAAGTTTTCTGTTTTCCTTATTATCTTTACAAGCTGTCACGATTGTCGTTGGAAGAAACGGACCAAAGTGCATTGTGTGTGTCGTTCCACATTTTATTTACTCTGTGAAACTATGCGATACATCAAATAACTGAATAGACAAAACAACAAACCGTGAAGCAGAGGAGAAACAAACACTACTCAAAAATAATCACCCACAAAACCCAGGAAGAAAAACCCCTACTTAAGTATGATCTCCAATTAGAGACAACGAGGACCAGCTGCCTCTCATGGGAGATCATCCCAAACAAACCATCATAGAAATACAAAAACTAGAACCTAAGAACATAGAAATAGAACACATAGAATAAACCCCCCTGTCACACCCTGACCTACTCTACCATAGAAAATAACAGCTTACCATGGTCAGGACGTGACACAAGCTCTCTGTTTTCCTTATTATCTCTACAAGCTCTCTGTTTTCCTTATTATCTCTACAAGCTCTCTGTTTTCCTTATTATCTCTACAAGCTCTCTGTTTTCCTTATTATCTCTACAAGCTCTCTGTTTTCCTTATTATCTCTACAAGCTCTCCGTTTTCCTTATTATCTTTACAAGCTCTCTGTTTTCCTTATTGTCTTTACAAGCTCTCTGTTTTCCTTATTATCTCTACAAGCTCTCTGTTTTCCTTATTATCTCTACAAGCTCTCTGTTTTCCTTATTATCTCTACAAGCTCTCTGTTTTCCTTATTATCTCTACAAGCTCTCTGTTTTTCTTATTATCTCTACAAGCTCTCTGTTTTCCTCATTATCTTTACAAGCTGTCTGTTTTCCTTATTATCTTTACAAGCTCTCTGTTTTCCTTATTATCTCTCCAAGCTCTCTGTTTTCCTTATTGTCTTTACAAGCTCTCTGTTTTCCTTATTATCTTTACAAGCTCAGTGTTTTTCTTATAATCTTTACAAGCTCTCTGTTTTCCTTATTATCTCTACAAGCTCTCTGTTTTCCTTATTAACTTTACAAGCTTGCTGTTTTCCTTATTATCTCTACAAGCTCTCTGTTTTCCTTATTATCTCTACAAGCTATCTGTTTTCCTTATTATCTTTACAAGCTCTCTGTTTTCCTTATTATCTTTACAAGCTCAGTGTTTTTCTTATTATCTTTACAAGCTCAGTGTTTTCCTTATTATCTCAACAAGCTCTCTGTTTTCCTTATTATCTTTTCAAGCTCGCTGTTTTCCTTATTATCTTTACAAGCTCACTGTTTTCCTTATTATTTTTACAAGCTCTCTGTTTTCCTTATCTTTACAAGCTCAGTGTTTTTCTTATTATCTTTACAAGCTCTCTGTTTTCCTTATTATCTCTACAAGCTCTCTGTTTTCCTTATTAACTTTACAAGCTCGCTGTTTTCCTTATTATATTTACAAGCTCACTGTTTTCCTTATTATCTTCACAAGCTCTCTGTTTTCCTTATTGTCTTTACAAGCTCAATGTTTTCCTTATTATCTCTACAAGCTCTCCGTTTTCCTTATTATCTTTACAAGCTCTCTGTTTTCCTCATTATCTTTACAAGCTGTCTGTTTTCCTTATTATCTTTACAAGCTCTCTGTTTTCCTTATTATCTCTACAAGCTCTCTGTTTTCCTTATTGTCTTTACAAGCTCTCTGTTTTCCTTATTATCTTTACAAGCTCAGTGTTTTTCTTATTATCTTTACAAGCTCTCTGTTTTCCTTATTATCTCTACAAGCTCTCTGTTTTCCCTATTAACTTTACAAGCTTGCTGTTTTCCTTATTATCTCTACAAGCTCTCTGTTTTTCTTATTATCTCTACAAGCTATCTGTTTTCCTTATTATCTTTACAAGCTCTCTGTTTTCCTTATTATCTTTACAAGCTCAGTGTTTTTCTTATTATCTTTACAAGCTCACTGTTTTCCTTATTATCTTCACAAGCTCTCTGTTTTCCTTATTGTCTTTACAAGCTCAATGTTTTCCTTATTATCTTTACAAGCTTTCTGTTTTCCTTATTATCTTTACAAGCTCTCTGTTTTCCTTATTATCTCTCCAAGCTCTCTGTTTTCCTTATTGTCTTTACAAGCTCTCTGTTTTCCTTATTGACTTTACAAGCTCAGTGTTTTCCTTATTGTCTTTACAAGCTCTCTGTTTTCCTTATTATCTTTACAAGTTCTCTGTTTTCCTTATTATCTTTACAAGCCCTCTGTTTTCCTTATTATCTCTCCAAGCTCTCTGTTTTCCTTATTGTCTTTACAAGCTCTCTGTTTTCCTTATTGTCTTTACAAGCTCTCTGTTTTCCTTATTGTCTTTACAAGCTCTCTGTTTTCCTTATTATCTTTACAAGCTCTCTGTTTTCCTTATTATCTTTACAAGCTTTCTGTTTTCCTTATTATCTTTACGAGCTGTCACGATTGTCGTTGGAAGAAACGGACCAAAGTGCAGTGTGTGTGTCGTTCCACATTTTATTTACTCTGTGAAACTATGCGATACATCAAATAACTGAATAGAGAAAACAACAAACCGTGACGCATAGGAGAAACAAACACTACTCAAAAATAATCACCCACAAAACCCAGGAAGAAAAACCCCTACTTAAGTATGATCTCCAATTAGAGACAACGAGGACCAGCTGCCTCTCATGGGAGATCATCCCAAACAAACCATCATAGAAATACAAAAACTAGAACCTAAGAACATAGAAATAGAACACATAGAATAAACCCCCCTGTCACACCCTGACCTACTCTACCATAGAAAATAACAGCTTACCATGGTCAGGACGTGACACAAGTTCTCTGTTTTCCTTATTATCTCTACAAGCTCTCTGTTTTCCTTATTATCTCTACAAGCTCTCTGTTTTCCTTATTATCTTTACAAGCTCTCTGTTTTCCTTATTATCTTTACAAGCTCTCTGTTTTCCTTATTGTCTTTACAAGCTCTCTGTTTTCCTTATTATCTTTACAAGCTCTCTGTTTTCCTTATTATCTTTACAAGTTCTCTGTTTTCCTTATTGTATTTACAAGCTATCTGTTTTCCTTATTATCTTTGCAAGCTCTCTGTTTTCCTTATTATCTCTACAAGCTCTCTGTTTTCCTTATTATCTCTACAAGCTCTCTGTTTTCCTTATTATCTCTACAAGCTCTCTGTTTTCCTTATTATCTTTACAAGCTCTCTGTTTTCCTTATTGTCTTTACAAGCTCTCTGTTTTCCTTATTATCTTTACAAAGCTCTCTGTTTTCCTTATTATCTTTACAAGCTCTCTGTTTTCCTTATTGTCTTTACAAGCTCTCTGTTTTCCTTATTATCTTTACAAGCTCTCTGTTTTCCTTATTGTCTTTACAAGCTCTCTGTTTTCCTTATTATCTTTACAAGCTCCCTTATTATCTTTACAAGTTCTCTGTTTTCCTTATTGTATTTACAAGCTATCTGTTTTCCTTATTATCTTTGCAAGCTCTCTGTTTTCCTTATTATCTCTACAAGCTCTCTGTTTTCCTTATTATCTCTACAAGCTCTCTGTTTTCCTTATTATCTCTACAAGCTCTCTGTTTTCCTTATTATCTTTACAAGCTCTCTGTTTTCCTTATTGTCTTTACAAGCTCTCTGTTTTCCTTATTATCTTTACAAGCTCTCTGTTTTCCTTATTATCTTTACAAGCTCTCTGTTTTCCTTATTGTCTTTACAAGCTCTCTGTTTTCCTTATTATCTTTACAAGCTCTCTGTTTTCCTTATTGTCTTTACAAGCTCTCTGTTTTCCTTATTATCTTTACAAGCTCTCTGTTTTCCTTATTATCTTTACAAGCTCTCTGTTTTCCTTATTATCTTTACAAGCTATCTGTTTTCCTTATTATCTTTACAAGCTCTCTGTTTTCCTTATTATCTTTACAAGCTCACTGTTTTCCTTATTATTTTTATAAGCTCTCTGTTTTCCTTATTATCTTTACAAGCTCAGTGTTTTCCTTATTATCGTTACAAGCTCAGTGTTTTTCTTATGATCTTTACAAGCTCAGTGTTTTCCTTATTATCTCAACAAGCTCTCTGTTTTCCTTATTATCTTTTCAAGCTCGCTGTTTTCCTTATTATCTTTACAAGCTCACTGTTTTCCTTATTATTTTTACAAGCTCTCTGTTTTCCTTATCTTTACAAGCTCAGTGTTTTTCTTATTATCTTTACAAGCTCTCTGTTTTCCTTATTATCTCTACAAGCTCTCTGTTTTCCTTATTAACTTTACAAGCTCGCTGTTTTCCTTATTATATTTACAAGCTCACTGTTTTCCTTATTATTTTTATAAGCTCTCTGTTTTCCTTATTATCTTTACAAGCTCAGTGTTTTCCTTATTATCGTTACAAGCTCAGTGTTTTTCTTATGATCTTTACAAGCTCAGTGTTTTCCTTATTATCTCAACAAGCTCTCTGTTTTCCTTATTATCTTTTCAAGCTCGCTGTTTTCCTTATTATCTTTACAAGCTCACTGTTTTCCTTATTATTTTTACAAGATCTCTGTTTTCCTTATCTTTACAAGCTCAGTGTTTTTCTTATTATCTTTACAAGCTCACTGTTTTCCTTATTATCTTCACAAGCTCTCTGTTTTCCTTATTGTCTTTACAAGCTCAATGTTTTCCTTATTATCATTACAAGCTTTCTGTTTTCCTTATTATCTTTACAAGCTCTCTGTTTTCCTTATTATCTCTCCAAGCTCTCTGTTTTCCTTATTGTCTTTACAAGCTCTCTGTTTTCCTTATTATCTTTACAAGCTCAGTGTTTTCCTTATTGTCTTTACAAGCTCTCTGTTTTCCTTATTATCTTCACAAGCTCTCTGTTTTCCTTATTGTCTTTACAAGCTCAGTGTTTTCCTTATTGTCTTTACAAGCTCTCTGTTTTCCTTATTATCTTTACAAGTTCTCTGTTTTCCTTATTATCTTTACAAGCCCTCTGTTTTCCTTATTATCTCTCCAAGCTCTCTGTTTTCCTTATTGTCTTTACAAGCTCTCTGTTTTCCTTATTGTCTTTACAAGCTCTCTGTTTTCCTTATTATCTTTACAAGCTCTCTGTTTTCCTTATTATCTTTACAAGCTTTCTGTTTTCCTTATTATCTTTACAAGCTGTCACGATTGTCGTTGGAAGAAACGGACCAAAGTGCAGTGTGTGTGTCGTTCCACATTTTATTTACTCTGTGAAACTATGCGATACATCAAATAACTGAATAGACAAAACAACAAACCGTGACGCAGAGGAGAAACAAACACTACTCAAAAATAATCACCCACAAAACCCAGGAAGAAAAACCCCTACTTAAGTATGATCTCCAATTAGAGACAACGAGGACCAGCTGCCTCTCATGGGAGATCATCCCAAACAAACCATCATAGAAATACAAAAACTAGAACCTAAGAACATAGAAATAGAACACATAGAATAAACCCCCCTGTCACACCCTGACCTACTCTACCATAGAAAATAACAGCTTACCATGGTCAGGACGTGACACAAGCTCTCGTTTTCCTTATTATCTCTACAAGCTCTCTGTTTTCCTTATTATCTCTACAAGCTCTCTGTTTTCCTTATTATCTCTACAAGCTCTCTGTTTTCCTTATTATCTCTACAAGCTCTCTGTTTTCCTTATTATCTCTACAAGCTCTCCGTTTTCCTTATTATCTTTACAAGCTCTCTGTTTTCCTTATTGTCTTTACAAGCTCTCTGTTTTCCTTATTATCTCTACAAGCTCTCTGTTTTCCTTATTATCTCTACAAGCTCTCTGTTTTCCTTATTATCTCTACAAGCTCTCTGTTTTCCTTATTATCTCTACAAGCTCTCTGTTTTCCTTATTATCTCTACAAGCTCTCTGTTTTCCTTATTATCTTTACAAGCTCTCTGTTTTCCTTATTGTCTTTACAAGCTCTCTGTTTTCCTTATTATCTTTACAAGCTCTCTGTTTTCCTTATTGTCTTTACAAGCTCTCTGTTTTCCTTATTGTCTTTACAAGCTCTCTGTTTTCCTTATTGCCTTACAAGCTCTCTGTTTTCCTTATTATCTCTACAAGCTCTCTGTTTTCCTTATTGTCTTTACAAGCTCTCTGTTTTCCTTATTGTCTTTACAAGCTCTCTGTTTTCCTTATTATCTCTACAAGCTCTCTGTTTTCCTTATTGTCTTTACAAGCTCTCTGTTTTCCTTATTGTCTCTACAAGCTCTCTGTTTTCCTTATTGTCTTTACAAGCTCTCTGTTTTCCTTATTGTCTTTACAAGCTCTCTGTTTTCCTTATTGTCTTTACAAGCTCTCTGTTTTCCTTATTATCTTTACAAGCTCTCTGTTTTCCTTATTGTCTTTACAAGCTCTCTGTTTTCCTTATTATCTTTACAAGCTCTCTGTTTTCCTTATTGTCTTTACAAGCTCTCTGTTTTCCTTATTATCTTTACAAGCTCTCTGTTTTCCTTATTATCTTTACAAGCTCTCTGTTTTCCTTATTGTCTTTACAAGCTCTCTGTTTTCCTTATTATCTTTACAAGCTCTCTGTTTTCCTTATTATCTTTACAAGCTCTCTGTTTTCCTTATTGTCTTTACAAGCTCTCTGTTTTCCTTATTATCTTTACAAGCTCTCTGTTTTCCTTATTGTCTTTACAAGCTCACTTTTCTTCTTCTTTTTTCGAAACTGAACAGGATCCCACTGGTTTAAGTAAGATGTCAGAGAGCGAAAGTGATTGGTTGGGAAAACCAATAATGACTCCTCCCAAGGATTTTTCCTCCTAACTGTTTAAATTCAGGCACAAATATATATGAATTACTGTGAATGGGAGTCTTATAACATACAGGGGATGGCTGATTGTATTAACCTGCCAATGGGGAGGTCTGGGTATGTCCTATAATATCATTTGGACATGGATATAATCTCCACTCAGCTGCATAGAGATCCTTCCCTACCTCCCTCGCTTGTTATACATTTAGAAGTTATAAATACTGTTAGTGGTGTAGTGCAGTAAATATAGTCTCTATAAACGCCCGGACCAAGTCAAAATGACTCCAATTTGCCTTATAGCTTGACTTACACAAGCAATCAATTGTATGTTATTTTATTTTGCCTGGAATTGAATTACTGCGTAAGCTCACTGGTTGGCTATATTTCCCTGGGGGGAGCCATCGAGCTGTGCAAAGGGGCTAGGTGGAAAAATCTTCCTTCCATCGAGTGGCCAAATGACTTCCTATCCACGAGACACTGTTTACCGAAAAGAGCCACTACGGGCATCAATCTGCCTTCTCTCTTTCTCACTCTCTCTTTCTTTTTCTCACTCTCTCTCACTCCTTTCACCACAGGAATTTGGGGAATTAAGTGCATTTTTCTCCCTCTCTTTTCCTTTCCGTTCTCTGGGAGGGAGATCTACTCTGACAGCTGTCAGTTCATCTTAGGCCCTGTCCTGCTCTCACCAGCTCATTCTCGCTCAGCCTATTCCTCCTCTCACCACTCTTTATCTTACTCTCTCACCAACTCTCTCTCCCTCTTACTCTTCCCGCTCTCCTTCTCGCTTTCCCCCCCTCTCTCCCTCTCTCTCCCCCCTCTCTCTCCCCTCTTACTCTTTCCTCTCCCTCTCTCTCCCCCCTCTCTCTCCCCTCTTACTTTCTCCCCTCTCTCTCCCCCTCACTCCCCTCTTACTCTCTCCCCTCTCTCTCCCCCTCACTCCCCTCGTACTCTCTCCCCTCTCTCTCACTCTCTCCCCTCTCTCTCCCCCCTCTCTCTCCCCTCTTACTCTTTCCTCTCTCTCCCTCTCTCTCCCCTCTTACTTTCTCCCCTCTCTCTCCCCCTCACTCCCCTCTTACTCTCTCCCCTCTCTCGCCCCCCTCTCTCTCCCTCTTACTCTCTACCCCCTCTCTCCCTCTTACTCTCTCCCCTCTCTCTCCCTCTTACTCTCTCCCCCCTCTCGCTCTCCCTCTTACTCTCTCCCCTCCCTTTACTCTCTCCCTCCTCTTACTCTCCCTCCTCTCTCTCCCTTTACTCTCTTCCCTCTCCTCTCTCTCTCCCTTTACTCTCTTCCCTCTCCTCTCTCTCTCCCTTTACTCTCTTCCCTCTCCTCTCTCTCTCCCTTTACTCTCTTCCCTCTCCTCTGTCTCTCCCTTTACTCTCTTCCCTCTCCTCTCTCTCTCCCTTTACTCTCTTCCCTCTCCTCTCTCTCTCCCTTTACTCTCTTCCCTCTCCTCTCTCTCTCCCTTTACTCTCTCCCCTCTCCTCTCTCTCTCCCTTTACTCTCTTCCCTCTCCTCTCTCTCTCCCTTTACTCTCTTCCCTCTCCTCTCTCTCTCCCTTTACTCTCTCAAGGACATTCAGAGATTTGTCCCGAAGTCACTCCTGCATTGTCTTGGCTGGTGCTTAGGGTTGTTGTCTTGTTGGAAGGTGAACCTTCGCCCCAGTCTGAATGCACTGTATATATTTTATATAAATTAGGATTAGCTCTGTCCCCTCCTCCCCCCATCTGAAAGCTTTTGTCTTTAGTTACACATTTTGTTTGAACAGGCCTTTATTCCCTGTTTGTGCCGTTTCCTCCATGCTCCTCATAGTGCCTCTCTTAGTACCAGTCAGTCACCTTTTTCTCTCTGTATGTATACACACTTCTCTCTCTGTATGTATACACACTTCTCTCTCTGTATGTATACACACTTCTCTCTCTGTATGTATACACACTTCTCTCTCTCTGTGTATGTATACACACTTCTCTCTCTGTATGAATACACACTTCTCTCTCTGTATGTATACACACTTCTCTCTCTGTATGTATACACACTTCTCTCTCTCTGTGTATGTATTACACACTTCTCTCTCTGTATGTATACACACTTCTCTCTCTTCTCTGTATGTATACAACACTTCTCTCTCTGTATGAATACACACTTCTCTCTCTCTGTGTATGTATACACACTTCTCTCTCTGTATGTATACACACTTCTCTCTCTCTCTGTATGTATACACACTTCTCTCTCTGTATGTATACACACTTCTCTCTCTGTATGAATACACACTCTCTCTCTCTGTATGTATACACACTTCTCTCTCTGTATGTATACACACTTCTCTCTCTCTGTGTATGTATACACACTTCTCTCTCTCTCTGTATGTATACACACTTCTCTCTCTCTCTGTATGTATACACACTTCTCTCTCTGTATGTATACACACTTCTCTCTCTGTATGTATACACACTTCTCTCTCTGTATGTATACACACTTCTCTCTCTCTGTGTATGTATACACACTTCTCTCTCTGTATGAATACACACTTCTCTCTCTGTATGTATACACACTTCTCTCTCTGTATGAATACACACTTCTCTCTCTGTATGTATACACACTTCTCTCTCTGTATGAATACACACTTCTCTCTCTGTATGTATACACACTTTTCTCTATCTGTATGAATACACACTTCTCTCTCTCTGTGTATGAGTACACACTTCTCTCTCTCTGTATGTATACACACTTTTCTCTCTCTGTATGAATACACACTTCTCTCTCTGTATGTATACACACTTCTCTCTCTCTGTATGTATACACACTTCTCTCTCTCTGTATGTATACACACCTCTCTCTCTGTATGTATACACACTTCTCTCTCTCTGTATGTTTACACACTTCTCTCTCTCTCTCTGTATGTATACATACTTCTCTCTCTCTGTGTATGTATACACACTTCTCTCTCTCTCTGTGTATGTATACACACTTCTCTCTCTCTGTGTATGTATACACACTTCTCTCTCTGTATGAATACACACTTCTCTCTCTGTATGTATACCACACTTCTCTCTCTGTCTGAATACACACTTCTCTCTCTGTATGTATACACACTTCTCTCTCTGTATGAATACACACTTCTCTCTCTGTATGTATACACACTTTTCTCTATCTGTATGAATACACACTTCTCTCTCTCTCTGTGTATGAGCACAAACTTCTCTCTCTCTGTATGTATACACACTTTCTCTCTGTATGTATACACACTTTTCTCTCTCTGTATGAATACACACGTCTCTCTCTGTATGTATACACACCTCTCTCTCTGTATGTATACACACTTCTCTCTCTCTGTATGTATACACACCTCTCTCTCTGTATGTATACACACTTCTCTCTCTCTGTATGTATACACACTTTTCTCTCTCTGTATGTATTTATGTATATACACTTCTCTCTCTGTATGTATACACAATTCTCTCTCTCTGTATGAATACACACTTCTCTCTCTGTATGTATACACACTTCTCTCTCTGTATGTATACACACTTCTCTCTCTCTGTATGTTTACACACTTCTCTCTCTCTCTCTGTATGTATACATACTTCTCTCTCTCTGTGTATGTATACACACTTCTCTCTCTCTCTGTGTATGTATACACACTTCTCTCTCTCTGTGTATGTATACACACTTCTCTCTCTCTGTGTATGTATACACACTTCTCTCTCTCTGTATGTATGTATACACACTTCTCTCTCTGTATGTATACACACTTCTCTCTCTGTATGTATACACACTTCTCTCTCTCTGTATGTATACACACACCTTTCTCTCTCTGTATGTATATACACTTCTCTCTCTCTCTGTATGTATACACACCTCTCTCTGTATGTATACACACCTCTCTCTCTCTCTCTCTCTCTCTGTATGTATGCACACTTCTCTCTCTCTCTCTGTATACACACTTCTCTCTCTCTGTATACACACCTTTCTCTCTGTATGTGTAAACACTTCTCTCTCTCTCTCTCTGTATGTATACACACTTCTCTCTCTCTGTATGTATACACACTTCTCTCTCTCTGTATGTATACACACTTCTCTCTCTCTGTATGTATACACACTTCTCTCTCTCTGTATGTATGTATGTATGTATACACACTTCTCTCTCTCTGTATGTATGTATGTATACACACTTCTCTCTCTGTATGTATACACACTTCCCTCTCTCTGTATGTATACACACACCTTTCTCTCTCTGTATGTATACACACACCTTTCTCTCTCTGTATGTATATACACTTCTCTCTCTCTGTATGTATGCACACTTCTCTCTCTCTCTCTGTATGCATACACACTTTTCTCTCTCTGTATGTATACACTTCACTTCACTTCTCTCTCTCTGTATACACACTTTTCTCTCTCTGTATACACACTTTTCTCTCTCTGTTTACATACTTTTCTCTCTCTGTATGTATACACACTTCTCTCTCTATATACACACTTCTCTTTCTCTCTCTGTATGCATACACCCTTCTCTCTCTCTATGTATACACACTTCTCTCTCTCTCTCTGTATGTGTGTGTACACACTTCTGTCTCTCTCTGTATGTATACACACTTCTCTCTCTCTGTATGTATGAATGTATACACACTTCTCTCTCTCTGTATGTATGAATGTATACACACTTCTCTCTCTCTCTCTCTCTGTATGTATACACACTTCTCTCTCTATATATGTATAAATAGCTCTCTCTCTCTATATATATATATGTATACACACTTCTCTCTCTCTCTGTATGTATACACACTTTTCTCTCTCTGTATGTATACACACATTTCTCTCTGTATGTATACACACTTCTCTCTCTGTATGTATACACACTTCTCTCTCTATGTATACACACTTCTCTCTCTCTGTATGTATACACACTTTTCTCTCTCTCTCTGTATGTATACACACTTCTCTCTCTCTCTGTATGTATACACACTTTTCTCTCTCTCTCTGTATGTATACACACTTCTCTTTTTCTCTCTGTATATATACACACTTCTTTCTCTCTCTCTCTGTATGTATACACACTTCTCTCTCTCTCTGTATGTATACACACTTCTCTCTCTCTGTTTGTTTACATACTTTTCTCTCTCTGTTTGTTTACATACTTTTCTCTCTCTGTATGTATACACACTTTTCTCTCTCTGTATGTATGTATGTATGTATGTATGTATGTATGTATGTATACACACTTCTCTTTCTCTCTGTATGTATGAATGTATACACACTTCTCTCTCTGTCTGTATGTATACACACTTCTCTCTCTGTCTGTATGTATACACACTTCTCTCTGTATGTATACACACCTTTCTCTCTCTCTATATGAATACACACTTTTCTCTCTGTATGCATACACACTTTTCTCTTTCTGTATGAATACACACTTCTCTCTCTGTATGTATACACACTTCTCTCTCTGTATGTATACACACTTCTCTCTCTGTTTGTTTACATACTTTTCTCTCTCTGTTTGTTTACATACTTTTCTCTCTCTGTATGTATACACACTTTTCTCTCTGTATGTATGTATACACACTTCTCTCTCTCTCTGTATGTATGAATGTATACACACTTCTCTCTCTCTCTCTCTCTCTCTGTATGTATACACACTTCTTTCTATATATATGTATAAATAGCTCTCTCTCTCTCTCTCTCTCTCTCTATATATGTATACACACTTCTCTCTCTCTCTCTGTATGTATACACACTTTTCTCTCTCTGTATGTATACACACATTTCTCTCTGTATGTATGCACACTTCTCTCTCTGTATGTATACACACTTCTCTCTCTCTGTATGTATACACACTTCTCTCTCTCTGTATGTAGACAGAGAGGGAGAGTCCTGGAGCTTGTCTCTCAGAGTTTGGAGCAGCGCTGTAGAAATTGTAATTCTGCTAGCAGCGTAATGTGGAGGTGTTTGGACTAGGACCTCCAAGTCTCAGACTACGTCCCAAATACGACCCTATTCCCTATGGAGTGTAGTACTTTGGTCAAAGTAGTGCACTATAAATGAAATAGGTTGCCATTTGGGATGCAGCGTTAGTCTCAGGCCCAGGCCAGCCTTGGTGCCCAGTGCTCTGCTCTGGGACACGTAACACAAACACTCATATTCCTCTCATGACGTTCTAACTATTGATTAGCCCAGTAGTCTGGGCCGGTTGACCTCCACAATAGCACCTTGGTCAGAGTTAATTGACAGGCTGTGATAAAGTGTATCTGATTGGTCTAATATTACAGTGAGGGAAAAAAGTATTTGATCCCCTGCTGATTTTGTACGTTTGCCACTGACAAAGAAATGATAAGTCTATAATTTTAATGGTAGGTTTATTTGAACAGTGAGAGACAGAATAACAACAAAAGAATCCAGAAAAACGCATGTCAAAAATGTTATAAATTGATTTGCATTTTAATGAGGGAAATAAGTATTTGACCCCCTCTCAATCAGAAAGATTTCTGGCTCCCAGGTGTCTTTTATACAGGTAACGAGCTGAGATTAGGAGCACACTCTTAAAGGGAGTGCTCCTAATCTCAGTTTGTTACCTGTATAAAAGACACCTGTCCACAGAAGCAATCAATCAATCAGATTCCAAACTCTCCACCATGGCCAAGACCAAAGAGCTCTCCAAGGATGTCAGGGACAAGATTGTAGACCTACACAAGGCTGGAATGGGCTACAAGACCATCGCCAAGCAGCTTGGTGAGAAGGTGACAACAGTTGGTGCGATTATTCGCAAATGGAAGAAACACAAAATAACTGTCAATCTCCCTTGGCCTGGGGCTCCATGCAAGATCTCACCTCGTGGAGTTGCAATGATCATGAGAACGGTGAGGAATCAGCCCAGAACTACACGGGAGGATCTTGTCAATGATCTCAAGGCAGCTGGGACCGTAGTCACCAAGAAAACAATTGGTAACACACTACGCCGTGAAGGACTGAAATCCTGCAGCGCCCGCAAGGTCCCCCTGCTCAAGAAAGCACATATACATGCCCATCTGAAGTTTGCCAATGAACATCTGAATGATTCAGAGGACAACTGGGTGAAAGTGTTGTGGTCAGATGAGACCAAAATGGAGCTCTTTGGCATCAACTCAACTCGCCATGTTTGGAGGAGGAGGAATGCTGCCTATGACCCCAAGAACACCATCCCCACCGTCAAACATGGAGGTAGAAACATTATGCTTTGGGGGTGTTTTTCTACTAAGGGGACAGGACAACTTCACCGCATCAAAGGGACGATGGACGGGGCCATGTACCGTCAAATCTTGGGTGAGAACCTCCTTCCCTCAGCCAGGGCATTGAAAATGGGTCGTGGATGGGTATTCCAGCATGACAATGACCCAAAACACACGGCCAAGGCAACAAAGGAGTGGCTCAAGAAGAAGCACATTAAGGTCCTGGAGTGGCCTAGCCAGTCTCCAGACCTTAATCCCATAGAAAATCTGTGAAGGGAGCTGAAGGTTCGAGTTGCCAAACGTCAGCCTCGAAACCTTAATGACTTGGAAAAGATCTGCAAAGAGGAGTGGGACAAAATCCCTCCTGAGATGTGTGCAAACCTGGTGGCCGACTACAAGAAACGTCTGACCTCTGTGATTGCCAACAAGGGTTTTGCCACCAAGTACTAAGTCATGTTTTGCAGAGGGGTCAAATACTTATTTCCCTCATTAAAATGCAAATCAATTTATAAACATTTTGACATGCGTTTTTCTGGATTTTTTTGTTGTTATTCTGTCTCTCACTGTTCAAATAAACCTACCATTAAAATTATAGACTGATCATTTCTTTGTCAGTGGGCAAACGTACAAAATCAGCAGGGGATCAAATACTTTCCCCCCTCACTGTAGATGATATGTTAAATTAGTTGACGTCCTAATGCATGGTTTGTCCCTACGTCTCTTATTACTTGGCAATCTTACGTGGAGTTATTCCTACTCATCCAACAGGAGTGCATATTGATGCTGTTATTAATTAGAGAAAGAGTGACAAGGAAATCACTATGAGACATTGTGCCCCCAGATGATACCGACAGCCCCAATCTGGGGGTCCGGCTCATGGACTATGTATTTTGGTATGTAGTACTGTCAACCTAGTGGGCTGGTGTTGTATCTGCTGAAGGTCTAGCTAGTGTTTGAATGTTTCTTGTGTGGGAGGTCATTGGCAGCCCTGTTGGCTTCATGATACTCCTTTCATTTTTTCTTCTTCTCCCAAGGGAAGGAATGAGTAAAAAGCTAACTCTGTTCTCCTCCTCTTCCTTTCAGAAATTGTGGACCACATAGAAAGACTCCAAGTGCTGAAAGAAATAGTGAGGAAGTTCCCTGCAGTGAACTACGAGGTGTTTAAATACGTCATCACTCACCTGAACAGGTAAGAGACAACCCTGTGACCCTAGATCAGAAACAGTCTCAGGCCTTCAGCTGACTGATACTGGGTGCAATTTGAAGTATGTCTGAAGTAAGCTGCAAAGTATACATGATGTTTGTTATGTGACAGTAGTCATAAAAACAAGCATGTCATACAGTCCTGTAGTTGGACCAGGTCGTGTTCAGTAGGGAGATGCTAAATGAACATAATGCAGTTTTCTGTTGTGATATACACTGAGTATACAAACATTAAGAGCACCTGCTCTTTCCATGACAGAGACTGACCAGGTGAAAGCTATGATCCCTTATTGAGATCACTTGTTAAATCCACTTCAATCAGTGCAGATGAAGGGGAGGAGACCGGTTAAAGAAGGATATTTAAGCCTTAAGGCAATTGAGACGAGGGTGAATGGACAAGACCAAATATTGAAGTGCCTTTGAACGGGGTATGGTAGTAGGTGCCAGGCGCACCGGTTTGTGTCAAGAACCGCAACGCTGCTGGGTTTTTCACGCTCAACAGTTTCCTGTGTGTATCAAGAATGCAACTCAATATTAGGAAGGTATATTTAGTGTATAGCTACTGTTCTGGAGACCAGAGTTCACTTCTCTGACTTCTCTCCACTCACCTCTAATTGAGTACCTGATTCTTTATTTTTAAAATAAAGTACAAAATAAGTATGGTTGGAATAAATTAGTGAAATTGTGTGTTTCCCCAGGGTGAGCCAGCAGAGTAAGACCACCCTGATGACGGCCGACAATCTATCCATCTGCTTCTGGCCCACGCTGATGCGTCCCGACTTTGAGAACAAGGACACACTCTCCACCACCAAGCTCAACCAGTCTGTCATCGAGTCCTTCATCCAACAGAACCACTACTTCTTCTACGGCGGAGACATCCAGGAGAGCTCCAGCACCGAGAGCACCCCACCACCCCACCACTGTCACAGCATGGTGGAGGCCCTGAGGCCCCTGCAGCTGCCCCCTCCTCTTCAGCCCCAGCAGATCCAACACAGTATGTCCCTGCAGCCTGAACCACTCATATAGACCCCCCACCCACCCACCCATCCCCCCCAAGCCCCAGGATTGGAGGACCCAGGTGGGGTAGGGGTAAGGCTGGGCTGGTGGGGGGACATAGGGTGATGTGATGTGTCCTCCTTTCCCCTCCCTTTGGAGTCCCTCTGACTGCAAAACAAAACAACAACATTACTAAATGATCAACTTTGTTCTCTGCTCCCCTTTCTGGGCGACTGACTGGATTCAGGGGTGACTGACTCATCGAGCTATCCCCCAGGAACAAAAGACAACATCAAAACAAATGTATTTTTTGTCATTCAGTGCTGTACAGTAATACACAGTAATAAGGATGCTGTATGCCTCCAGCAGATGGACAAAAACATCCGATGCAAAAATGATTTGCTAAATTCTACAACACCTTCCAAAATATAAGTAAAATATATTTATACTAGTTGTGTTTTGTTTTTTAAACCCTTTATTCATTCAAGTGAACTTGACGTTAGATGGTGCACCATCTGTTATGATACTTCTACCAGCGTAGACATTCTTCTGCTTGTTTATTTTTGTATGATTTGGCAATGATGATGATGGATTCTTGTATTTTTACCAGTATGATTTACATTTTTATCTGAACGGTTTGAGGGACAGAAAGACAGTGAACGTTGGCAGGCTTTGTCTCTCTACCTGCTCCCAACGCCTCGCACTGTTTGGGAGGGAGGGGACTCTATGTGAAAGACTGATGCTGTACTGCACCAGACCGGGACATAAGACAGACAGACAGACTGGCCTCCTATCTCCTATTGGAGCAGAACTCATGCAATTCCTGAAGCTTATGAAGGAAGCATCCCACTACTAGAACCCTACTGGCACATCTCTGTGTTAACTCTCAAATGAACGCATTGCAAAGCAGTCTCGGTCTCTCTTGTTTTGTTCTGTTCTACTTTTTTTGTGTAATTGATGAAATGTCTTGGCGGTGGTGATACTCACCAATAAGAGACCTTTGTGTTGTTCTTCTGTTTGTTCAACTAAATTTGCATGTATTTTTTTGCCTCCAAAAAAATGAACAATAAAAAAAAAGACTGAATTTACAACTCAATATTAACCGCTTTCATTCAGATGATATTTTTTTTATCTAACTTGATTGAGGGAACATTGAAACAGGGCTGAAATTCTATCTATTGTTCATTCATTCTTTTTGCCATGAAAGTTAACTCTTAATATCATATTTTGGTTATCTGTCTAATTGTTTCCCTTAAATAGAGGGGGGAAAATTATATATAAGTATATATATATAAGTATATATATATATAAGTATATATATATATATCAGCAGATAAGATTGCTGATATAGCAAAATACCATGGGGTACTGAAATTCTGTATAATCTTGTAAAACCTACTATAATCAGATTTATTTGTGGTTTGATGTACAAAAAATGTTTGGGTTAGATTAATTGACTGTGGACTTAATGCCATTTATCTTATGAATAAAGAACCATTGCTCCTTTGTAAATGGTACAGAATTTTGTTTTGCTATAAGTAAAAGATGCTGCTTAGAATGTTCTGGAAAGGAAAAGTGTAAGTAGAGGGAGAGAGGAGCGTGGTGGGATGAAGGGGGAAACAGATTGACAGATCGAAGACATTTTTAAGACTCAAGACTATGCCTGTGACTTAAATGGCACCCTATTCCCTACGTAGTTCACTACATTTCACCAAAGCCCTATGGATCCTGGTCAAAAGAAGTGCACTATATAGGGAATAGGATGCCATTTCAGACAACCTATTATTGTTATTCTTCTCTATAGAGACACTCCAGATAATGTGGTGGAAGGGGAGAAAGGAGTGTGCAGCTGCTAGATAGAATATACCTTTTGTGTTGTTTCAATAAAACGCAACCGTATTTTATTCATAAGATCTGCCTCATTCAAGCCGGTGTACAAACTCTTAAGATTTTAACATCTGCTATGTATTATAGTAAATAAATGATTTTGAGAAGAAAAAAAATTGAGTTTGGTTTACTTTCATAATAAAGTTTTTTTAACATTTCTCCAAGCTTGAGTCTAAATGGTGTTGAAATATGCTCTCGTTTCTTATACAGCTGGGAATATGATTACAGGGTTTGGTCATTGTTGGACTGCATTGACATCAGTGGAGGCTGGTGGGAGGAGCAATAGGAGGATAGGCTCATTGCAATGGCTGGAATATCATAAATGGAATGGTATCAAACACATTAAACATATGGAAACATGTTTGACTCCGTTCCATTCATACCATCCCAGCCATTACAAAGAGCCTGTCCTCCTATAGCTCCTCCCAGCAGCCTCTGATTGACATGGTGTAGTATGAAAGTAAAATAGAGTAGCTGAAGAGCAATGCAACACAATCAACATTTCATGTGACAGGACTAGAATCTATTTGTCACATTCATTAATTATTTAAGCTCATATCTGCTTGAAACCTAAATTGCAGGATCTGCAGTAGTTTCGAGAACAGTTTGTTCAGTTTAATTAATTCGATGTCCCAGTCACACAACCCCCCTCAGGCGAGAAGTGATGAAAGTCCACCACCTGGTGGGGAAACATGTCCTAGCCGCAACATGAAAATATGTATTTTTATATTCATGAAAATGTATTACAGCCTGGCCTGCTCATGTTTGTAGAATGTTTTTTTATTTTCTTTCGGTTTTTTTTGTTCAAAATGTGTAATGATATTTTCACAGACATATAATATATTATTTAAATGTCTGTATTTCAATAGAATTGTCCTCAAAAATATGCACCAAAAGGAAAAGTCTAGTGCTATCCGGGATCGTTTGAACCCTGCCCTAACCTTAAACCATTAGATTAGATAAACAACTTCAATTCAGTGACGTCAGAGTTGGGACGACACAAGGATCCCGCATAGCAAGGCCCAAATAAAAAAACTCTAATATAACATCTGTTGTACACTTGTCTTTCCTTCTGGTAAATATATGGAATGGTAATTTTTCGGAAAGTCGGAGTCCAGTCAGAGGATACTAAGGTACAGGTAAAGATGGTTGATAAAAAAGGTTACAATTAGCCTTAGGGGAATACAATGCAACGAGACATATTTCATCAACACTATCAAAATCAACTCCAGTTTTGAAATATACACCATGAACAACAAGCAGGATAATGGAAGCTTCTCTGCAGTCCACCATGATATTCCTTGACGATAGCACACGTACGCCATCTTCTGTATAGGCCTGGTAGTGCCCCATTAGGGTAGAAAAGCGTCCCATTGTGCAGATGTCAATTCAACGTAATTTCATTAATTCAACCAGTATGCCCAGTGGGTTGATGCTTTTGGGATGAATAGAATAGAATATAAAATACAAGGAGAGTAGACTAAAATAGATGTGATGATATTGCAATGAGTTAAACCTTTTACTTTTTGAAACTATTTGTCAATTATCACAGAATATGGTATTGTACAAATTAATCCTACCTACATTAGCAAGGAGATACAGAAAATAACTAATTTGAGAGACTCTTCAAAGTAGCAACCCTTTGCCAAACAGCGTTGCACACTCTTGGCATTCTCTCAACCAGAATGCATTTCAATTAACAAGTGTGCCTTGTTAAATGTTTATTTGTGGAATTTCTTTCCTTCTTAATGCGTTTGTGCCAATCAGTTGTGTTGTGGCAAGGTCGGGATGGTATACAGAAGATAGCCCTATTTGGTAAAAGACCAAGTCCATATTATGGCAAGAACAGCACAAATAAGCAGAGAAATGATAGTCCATCATTACTTTAAGACATGAAGGTCAGTCAATCCAGAAAGTAAGAACTTTGAACGTTTCTTCAAGTGCAGTCACAAAAACCATCAAGCACTATGATGAAACTGGCTCTCTTGAGGACCGCCACAGGAAAGGAAGACCCAGAGAGGATAAGTTCATTAGAGTTACCAGCCTCAGGTTGCAACCTAAATAAATGCTTCACGCAATTCAAGTAACAGACACATCTGAACATCAACTGTTCAGAGGAGACTGCATAAATCAGGCCTCAGAAGAAGAGACTTGCTTGGGCCAAGAAACACAAGCAATGGACATTAGACACGTTGAAATCTGTCCTTTGGTCTGATGAGTCCAAATTTAAGATTTTTGGTTCCAACCGCCATGTCTTTGTGAGACGCAGAGTAGGTGAACGGATGATCGCCTCATGTGTGAACACCACAGTGAAGCATGCAGGTGGTGTGATGGTGCTTTGCTGGTGACACTGTTGGTGATTTATTTTAGAATTCAAGGCACACTTAACCAGCATGGCTACCACAGCATTCTACAGCAAAATGCCATCCCATCTGGTTTGCGTTTAGTGGGACTATCATTTGTTTTTCAACAGGACAATGACACAACACACCTCCAGGCTGTGTAAGGGCTATTTGACCAGGAAGGAGAGTGATGGAGTGCTGCATCAGATGACCTGGCCTCTACAATCCCCCGACCTCAACACAATTGAGACGGTTTAGGATGAATTGGACCGCAGAGTGAATGAAAAGCAGCCAACAAGTGCTCAGCATATGCGGGAACTCCAGGTGAAGCTGGTTGAGAGAATGCCAGGAGTGTGCAAAGCTGTCAAGGCAAAGGGTGGCTACTTTGAAGAATCTCAAATATATTTTGATTTGTTTAAGACTTTTTTGGTTACTACATGATTCCACGTGTGTTATTTCATAGTTTATTCTACAATGTAGAAAAAAGTAAAAATAAAGAAAAACCCTTGTGACTGGTACTGTGTGTGTGTGTATATATATATTTATAATTGAAAAAATATATAAACTCAAAGTGTTGGTACCATGTTCCATGAGCTGAAATAAAAGTTCCCAGAAACATTTCTCGCAAATGTTTCTCACAAATTTGTTTAAAATCCCAGTTAGTGAGCATTTCTCCTTCGCCAAGATAATCCATCCACCTGACAGGTGTGGCATATCAAGAAGCTGATTAAACAGCATGATCATTACACAGGTGCACCTTGTGCTGGGGGCAATAAGAGGCCACTAAAATGTGCAATTTTGTCACAACCCAATGCCACAGATGTGAGGGAGAGTGCAATTGTCATGACTGCAGAAATGTCCACCAGAGCGGTTGCCAGAGAACTCAATGTTTATTTCTCTACCATAAGCAACCTCCAATGTCATTTTAGAGAATTTGGCAGTACTTCCAACCGGCCTCACAACCGCAGACCACGCCAGCCCAGGACCTCCACATCAGGCTTCTTCACCTGCGGGATCATCCGAGACCAGCCACCCGGACAGCTGATGAAACAGGAGTATTTCTGTCTGTAATAAAGCCCTTTTGTCGGGAAAAACAAATTCTCATTGGCTGAGCCTGGCTCCCCAGTGGGTGGGCCTGGCTCCCAAGTGGGGTGGTCCTGGGAAGGCATCAGCTCACCATGGCTGCGTCTCTGCCCAGTCATGTGAAATCCATAGAATAGAGCCAAATACATTTATTTTAATAGATTGATTTCCTTATATGAAATGTAACTCAGTAAAATCTTTGAAATTGTTACATGTTGCATTTATATTTTTTCAGTATAGTTGCACAACCAGATAAATCTTAAAAAGGCACAGTATTTATTTATTCGGAGTGGTACATGCAATAACACAGTCTTCATTTATAGGATCCTTCCCACTATATAATTGATATGTCAAGTGATAAAATCCCAAGTTATCAATTCAAAGTTTATGGAAAAACCACTTGTCCTCATGAAAACTACAATTTATTAAATATTCTACAGCTGTAATGTCATCAAATAAAACTTTATATGGCACATTTTTCACAACAATTCAAGGTGTTCAAAGTCATGCATTGAAAGGCATGTGCCACTTAACATCCTTCCTCTTGGCAGGTCTCTATAGGTGACCAGAGGATTCTCTCTACCACATGAGTGTAGCCATGCAGCCTATTTGTGGTTCACAATATCTGCAGTACGGATATGGAATGTGAGTGGAGGAAACCAGCCGTGCCCTACAAGGTGCAATCAGTGGAGGACCTGTACCTGGCCCGAAGACTACAACACCTTCCATGGAAAAGGAACCGTCTCCGGGGCAGCTTCAGTTGAATGGCATATCTCCTTGAACCTGAGCTAGAACAACCGCTACCCTCCCTGCCATCCCTGTCTGTACTGGACATTGCTAAAAAACAAGGGCACCTGGGGCAATCTGGCATGGCGCTGTCGATGGAGCAGCTGGAGGCTATACGGCAGGCAATAGTTAGACAGCGCACCAACCCCAACTGGCACACCATGAGGAGAGGGAGGTTGACGGGCAGCAATTATGAAGCAGTGGTTAGGGCCAAGCGTGTTACGCCGTTGCTGCTAAAAAGTGTCCTCTGATCACAGTCGTTGGATGGGGTGGGTCTGTAAAGTGGGGCACAGATTAATGAAGAGGAGGGCATCAAGGCATTAAAAATGGCAACAGGGAAGGATGTGCAAGAGTCAGGACTTTGCGTCACGGGGTCTGGTATCCTGGGTGCCTCACCGGATGGTCTAGCGGACACCACAGCAGTGGTGAGGTCAAGTGTCCCTATGGTGCAAGAGACCTTACCATTGAAGAGGCTGTGAAGTCGAAGGACGGAGGGCTTACAGTCTCCAGGAAGACCATCCTTACTGGCACCAGGTCCAAGGTCAGCTCCACATCACTGGAAGGGACACCTGCTTCTTCGTTTTGTGGATTACTAAAGCCTCCCCATCCAGCTTGAAACTCTGACAGACTCATATTGCTCCTCCTGTCAGTACCTATTGTCAGGGAAGACAATGGTCCAAAAATATTCCGCACACTGTGCATTCGAAAAGTATTCAGACCCCTTGACTTTTTACACATTTTGTTACGTTACAGCCTTATTCTAAAATGGATGAAATAGATTCCCCCCTCATCAATCTACACACAATAGCCCGTAATGACAAAGCAAAAAGAGGTTTAGACATTTTTGCAAATTACAAATAAAAAAACGGAAATATCACATTTACATTAGTATTCAGACCCTTTACTCAGTACTTTGTTGAAGCACCTTTGACAGCGATTACAGCCTCAAGTCTTCTTGGATATGACTCTACAAGCTTTGAAAACCTGTATTTGGGGATTTTCTTCTGCGTTGTCTTGGCAGTGTGCTTAGGGTCGTTATCCTGTTGGAAGATGAACCTTCGCCCCAGTCTGAGGTCCTGAGTGCTCTGAAGCCACTGAAAAACATCCCCACAGCATGATGCTGCCACCACCATGCTTCACCGTAGGGATGTGTCAGGTTTCCTCCAGACGTGACACTTGTCATTCTGGCCAAAGAGTTCAATCTTTGTTTCATCAGACCAGAGAATCTTGTTTCTCATGGTCAGAGTCCTTTGGATGCCTTTTGGAAAACTCCAAGCAGGCTGTCATGTGCTTTTTACTGAGGAGCGGCTTCCATCTGGCCACCCTACCATAAAGGCCTGGTTGGTGGAGTGCTGCAGAGATGTTTGTCCTTCTGGAAGGTTCTCCCATCTCCAGAGGAACTCTGGATTTCTGTCAGAATGACCATCGGATTCTTCGTCACCTCCCTGACCAAGACCATTCTCCCCCAATTACGCAGTTGGTCGGGCGGCCAGCTCTAGGAAGAGTCTAGGTGGTTACAAACTTCTTCCATTTAAGAATGATGGAGGCCACTGTGTTCCTGGGAACCTATTCCTGGGAACCTAATGCTGCAGAAAGTTTTTGGTACCCTTCCCCAGATCTGAGCCTTGACACAATCATGTCTTGGATTGGATGATCAATGGAAATAGGATGCACCTTACAGTAGCTCAATTTGGAGTTTCATAGCAAAGGAGAATACTTATGTAAATAAGGTATTTCTCTATTATTTTTAATACATTTGCAAACATTTCTAAAAACCAGTTTTCTCTTTGTCATTATGGGGTATTGTGTGTAGATTGATGACGAAAAATAAATAATTGTATCAATTTTAGAATAACGCTGTAACATAAAATGTGTAAAAAGTCAAGGTGTCTGAATACTTTTCGAATACACTGTAGTTCACAGCCACCCATTAGGCTCCCATAATAGGTTATAATACATTCACGTTTTGGTTGTATTTATATCTGTGAAATTCAAATTATTTCTTACCGTGTCTTACTTGCTGAAGGCCCCAGTCATCCCTGACTGTACCTGACATTGTACAATGAATAAAGATCATACACAAACAATAGGCTCCTAGAATAGGTTATGTTATACATTGTAGAATAATAGTGAAGACATCACAACTATGAAATAACACCAGTCTCCTGCGTGCCCCGCATTCTGTAGTACTGTCCCTTATATACGGAATTAGGCACTTTCCCATGTTTACTACAGTATGTATTCTAGAGTGCACAGTAGCCTAATAAACAAATAAACACATTTCATTAATAAAATAATGATAAAAAAAATAATACTCTTTCAAAATGCAGATGTTGATTTAGTTATGGATCCATAAAACATTACTATGGGAATAAATATCACTGACTTACAGAAATATTGGAACAAAGTTGTCTAATGAAGGCAAACAATATAGAATCCTCCAATCCTGTAGCCTACTGTCACGTTGTACAGGACATTATGTTATACAATACATGCATGTTTTGTTCAATCAACTTCATATTTATATCAAAAAACAGATCTCAGTCTCACTGTCCCCAGGCTGACCACTTACAAACTCTGCTGCTGTACTTTGCCCAGAGACAGCAGACACCCCATTCCACTTTCTGGCGGCTTTAGAGAGCCAATGGAAGCCTTAGAAAGTGTCAGGTTACAGCACAGACGCTGTAATGTCGATAGAGATGCAACAGAAAGACAACAAATTGTCAGACAGGGCACTTCCTGCATGGAATCTTCTCAGGTTTTGGCCTGCCATATGAGTTCTGTTAAACTCACAGACACCATTCAAACAGTTTTAGAAACTTTAGGGTGTTTTCTATCCAAATCTACTAATTATATGCATATTCTCTTTTCTGGGCAGGAGTAGTAACCAGATTAAATCGGGTACGTTTTTTATCAGGCCGTGAAAATACTGACCCCCTATACCACAACAGGTTTTAAAAGAGGACACAAAGTCAACATTTCAATGCATCTACAAATTCAATGTTATACACAATATTGTATCATATTTGATGAGTTACTGACCTGTCCATCCACAGGCTCAATGTGCTGTAGTCTCCACTACTGGATGCTCACGCTCAGATCACACTGGAACAGGATGTCCATGCACTGGATGGCCTGAGGGATGCCCTCCTGTTGGACTGAAAAACTAAGCGACATTTGGTCAGTGGTGGGTCTTTTTCATTGCTGTATCACCGTCTTTATTTGGACAGAAAACGCATTGTTTATCATAACACAAACACACCTTGGACAATGTGACAAGTGGTCCCTCAACACCCAATCCCCATGCCTTATTGTTTGTTCTTGTTTCCCAATCAACAGTCTGGATCTTCCTCTTCAGCCATGGTGGATGAGCTAATCTGGTAAATAGAGGGCCATTTCTCTTTCCTAACAGAAGCTGCAGACCCGATTGTTGTCACTGTGTTTCCGGTTACTAGCTAGCTAAGTGGATTACTAAAATGCTAACATCTACTGTATATTAAAATACCATAACCCACAGACTTTACTATAGTAACTGTAAAATAGACTGGGCTTTGGTCTATCTGCCCCTTACTTTTTTCCAATCTTTACTAACGACATGCCACTGGCTTTGATTAAAGTGGTATATGGTAAGTCTCGGAAGGTAAACCCGAATAGGTTCGTACCTGTAGAGGGTAAGTCCTCGGGGGTAAATCCTGTGTAGGTTGGTTCCTGCTAGTACCATAAAGGATAGAGTAAGTCCCGAGCAGGATAGTTCCTGTAGAAGGTAACTCTCATAAATAGAGTAAATCTCTTAGAACCAGATAAAGTCCCAAGCAGGATAGTTCCTGTGGAGGGTAAATCTCACAGAGAGAGGGGAAAGGACAGGGTGGTCCTGTGGAGGGTAAAACCCTAGTGTGGCCCAGTCGCAGTGGCCGTGAGGCCGCAGGGTGTGTGTGTGTGGGTGTGAAGGAACGTTTGAACAAGATACGTCTGTAGTAACGGTAGCAATAAGAGAAAGGTTGGTTTATGATCTTGGGGGGGGACCATGACAGATTATGTGGAAATAGGAAGACAAGTGTGAGTAATTTTGGTAATGTGTGTTATCAACAACAGTGATATTTGAGGCTCAACACTGGAATAAGACCTTAGGTCATATGTATTCTCCAGTAATACACTTGCAGACGCTATAGTATTGGTTCTAATACAAGGTATTAAAACTTCTTTAGGGTAGGGGGCAGTATTTTGACGTCCGGATGAAAGGCGTGCCCGTAGTAAACTGCCTGCTACTCAGGCTCAGAAGGTAGGATATGCATATTATTAGTAGATTTGGATAGAAAACACTCTGAAGTTTCTAAAACTGTTTGAATGATGTCTGTGAGTATAACAGAACTCATATGGCATGCAAAAACCTGAGAAAAATCCAACCAGGATGTGTGGAAATCTGAGGTTTGTAGTTTTTCAAGTGATTGCCTATACAGTATACAGTGACTTAGGGTTCATTTTGCACTTCCTAAGGCTTCCACTAGATGTCAACAGTCTTTAGAACGTTGTAACATGCGTCTACTGTGAATGGGGAGAGAATAAGAGCTCCTGGAAGACAACTGAGAAAATGACATGAGCTCAGTGGCGCGAACACACGTGAGAGTTAGCTGTGTTCTTTTTCTTTTTTGAAGCCATTGGAATTGTCCGTTTGGAATATTACTGAAGATTTATGATAAAAACATCCCAAAGATTGATTCTATACATCGTTTCATATGTTTCTACGAACGTAAATATAACTTTTTTTTACTTTTCATCGTGACATTTTGCGTGCGCTTCCTGCATTTGGAGTAGTGGACTAAACGCGTGAATAAAAAGGAGGTATTTGGACATAAATGATGGACTTTATCGAACAAAACAAACATTTATTGTGGACCTGGGATTCCTGGGAGTGCATTCTGATGAATATCATCAAAGGTAAGTGAATATTTATAATATTATTTCTGAGTTTTGTTGACTCCACAAAATGGCGGGTTTGGTTTCGTGTCTCAACGCTGTACTCAGATTATTGCAACGTGTGCTTTCGCTGTAAGGTTTTTTTGAAATCTGACACAGCGGTTGCATTAAGGAGAAGTGTATCTATAATTCTTTGAATAACAGTTTAATATTTTATCAACGTTTATGATGATTATTTCTGTAAATTGATGTGCTCATTCACCGGAAGTTTTGGGAGGCAAAACATTTCTGAACATTACACGCCAATGTAAAATGGGGTTTTTGGATGTAAATATGAACTTTATCGAGCAAAACATACACGTATTGTGTAACATGAAGTCCAATGAGTGCCATCTGATGAAGATCATCAAAGGTTAGTGATTCATTTTAGCTGTATTTCTGGTTTTTGTGACGCCTCTCCTTGCTTGGAAAATGGCTGTGTGGTTTTTCTTGTTTAGGTGCTGTCCTAACATAATCTAATGTTATGCTTTCACCGTAAAGCCTTTTTGAAATCTGACAATGTGGTTGGATTAACGAGAAGTGTATCTTTAAAATGGGATATAATATACTGCTCAAAAAAATAAAGGGAACACTTAAACAACACATCCTAGATCTGAATGAAATAAATAATCTTATTAAATACTTTTTTCTTTACATAGTTGAATGTGCTGACAACAAAATCACACAAAAATAATCAATGGAAATCCAATTTATCAACCCATGGAGGTCTGGATTTGGAGTCACACTCAAAATTGAAGTGGAAAACCACACTACAGGCTGATCCAACTTTGATGTAATGTCCTTAAAACAAGTCAAAATGAGGCTCAGTAGAGTGTGTGGCCTCCACGTGCCTGTATGACCTCTCTACAACGCCTGGGCATGCTCCTGATGAGGTGGCGGATGGTCTCCTGAGGGATCTCCTCCCAGACCTGGACTAAAGCATCCGCCAACTCCTGGACAGTCTGTGGTACAACGTGGCGTTGGTGGATGGAGCGAGACATGATGTCCCAGATGTGCTCAATTGGATTCAGGTCTGGGGAACGGGCGGGCCAGTCCATAGCATCAATGCCTTCCTCTTGCAGGAACTGCTGACACACTCCAGCCACATGAGGTCTAGCATTGTCTTGCATTAGGAGGAACCCAGGGCCAACCGCACCAGCATATAGTCTCACAAGGGGTCTGAGGATCTCATCTCGGTACCTAATGGCAGTCAGGCTACCTCTGGCGAGCACATGGAGGGCTGTGCGGCCCCCCAAAGAAATGCCACCCCACACCATGACTGACCCACCGCCAAACCGGTCATGCTGGAGGATGTTGCAGGCAGCAGAACGTTCTCCACGGCGTCTCCAGACTCTGTCACGGCTGTCACATGTGCTCAGTGTGAACCTGCTTTCATCTGTGAAGAGCACAGGGCGCCAGTGGCGAATTTGCCAATCTTGGTGTTCTCTGGCAAATGCCAAATGTCCTGCACGGTGTTGGGCTGTAAGCACAACCCCCACCTGTGGACGTCAGAACATTCAACTATGTAAAGAAAAAAGTATTTAATACGATTATTTCTTTCATTCAGATCTAGGATGTGTTGTTTAAGTGTTCCCTTTCTTTTTTTGAGCAGTATAGTTTCAATGCCCAAGGTAAGACAAAGAAACGTAGAGGAAAGTAGCAGGACAGGAAACATTCACATAGCGATGTATGGCCTTGACTCGCTCGATAGTGGTTCATAGAGATTAGAGTTCTATGTGAAAGAATATGTATGAGATCACATCTTACACAACTTTTTAATAGATGCCGGGGAACAAATATCACGGATTCCTTTTGATGAGAAATTGGCTAAATTTGCCAAAGGGAAAAGTATTTTGGGTTGAAGAATCTAGGCGAAATGCCAGAGGGATGGATTCTAAAGAGGTAAAAACATTTAAATTATCTGTCCAAACACTCCTTGAAAAACTCAGAAAACCTTGGGGGGTTAAATTTCTAGAATGGACGAAAGGGGGGAGGTGTCACGAGGAATTAGCATAGGGGTTACTAAACCCCTATACTGGTGCGGTGGTTATGGAGAATCATGGGGAAAAGAGACCAGTGAATCGTTGGACTCAGTGTCGAGATCAAGTCGCCATGTCTAAGGATAGTACATGCTAAATAAAAGATACATAAACATTGGGGTGGATTAAAACAAACGTTTAATGATTGGAGTAAGGACAGTGGATTTACCATTATCATGTTTGGTTTATAATTAAATTATTTTGAATTGCTGGTTAAAATGTAGCATAGTGAATGCTAACGAAATGTACACTTTCTTTTCCAGAAGAGGAGGGGGTTTCATTATCTCTCGTTGGAATGTTCCCCAAGACTGTGGTCTTAGGTAGAGCAGTTAGTAATATTTGGCAGTTAAGTATAAAAGTATCTGGCAGTTTTAAGTATAAAAGTATCTGGATTAGGCCATAAACGGAGTTCCCAGATAAGTAAGGCCTGTTATTTAGTGGGGCTTTTCAATTTGGTTCTAAATTGGGAATGCAGAATGATGGAAATGTTTGAAATGCTTTTAAAGTGTTTTAGAAGGACAGGGAAAGAAAAGGGAGAGGAAATATTTAATGGTGTTGAATGCCCTGTATACTGACTGTCTGGTGAGGCCTGATCAATCTCACTAGAAATGATCGAAACAGGTGGGATTTAATTATAAAATGAATGAGAAACACCGTCTCTATTGTATTTTACCATTACTTTATGGAATACCATTATTTCCTTAGAATTACAACTCCTGATAACTCCCTAAGTTGATTGGTTACTCAAATTTCTTTATTTTGATTTAACATGTTTTTGAATCCCAATGTGAATCGTGTTCGAAGGGAAAATTACCAGTTCCCTGGGCCCTTGGGTAAATATACAAATGTATTTTGTTCAGTCTGCATATAGAAGGAAACATATATGTTAATGAGGGTTGGCAGTTACTCCAAATGGATTGTGATGTGTATTGCTGATTTCATATTTTTCTTCGATACAAATTTCACCAGATTGGGTCTGCTGGATTGTTGAGATTCCCAGAAGGGTTAGGGTGCTAACTCCCTGATCTGGTAACTCTTCCGAGAGGTCGCCAGTAAAATAAGGGAGTATGAACTAATTTTGAAAATGGTTTCAATATGTTGTTATGCCCTTTGACATTTGTCGTAGAGATAACGTTATTAAGAAAATTGGGATTGTAATAATTTGTCATATAGTCAATGCTTGTCTGTGTGACAATAATGCTAGTACGAACTCGGACCCAGGCGCAGAGAAACACAGCAGGCAGAGGTAAGGGTAAATCCAGAACATTTACTAAGGTCTTCACAGAAAAAAAACAACGCAATAGCACATGAGCACACTAATCAAAACATGAGACCTAAGCAAAGAGCCCTGCCCACAGAGGAACCTAAATAGCCAGTCAACAGGTGAACCGAGAGGGAAATCAACACAGGTGAAACCAATAACAACAATCAGGGTAACCTGGACACTAGAAACAAAGTATGGGTGCCCTCCAGCGGTAACCTCAGGGAGCACACTCAAAAATGAAACAGAAACTGTGACAGTCTGGATCTCCTGAAACAGAAATGAATTGAACTAAACTGTTGTTCTGATCTGTCTTCTCTTGAGGTTATCATGGAAGGTGATGTCAGATGGTGTGTTAATGCATGTAGGAATATTTCAGCCACAGTGTGTGAAACTCAAAACCCTCCGTAACCGGCTGAAGAAAGAGCGACAAAGGCGTTCAATGCGACAGTGACTTTTAACACTCCTATCGTGAGTACGAGCCATTAACCTGTGTACCGGTGGCAGGAACGCACCAGAGTCCTGAGACCGTGCATATGAAGTGAGCGTGGAGAGAGAACATACAAACTTCTCTCATGCTGGTGTGCTGGTGGGAGAAATGGACCAGACAGAATGGTGGTAGCGGCTCAGGTGAGAGACTCGTGTACGTGGGAAAAACGGATGTATCTATTTGGAAATCGGGACATTATCAAGGGCCATCAAATGTGACAGGCAAGAGTTACATGTGCCATGTGCCGTTGGGAAGATGAACTGTAACGCTATCTGATGAAGATACGCTAGAACGATAAGTGCCGGGAAAAGGGGGAGGGGGTCTACACACTGAACAATTTAAACTAGGAATGCATTGAGATACCGATCTTTCCTTACCAGGCCACTCGCGACAGGAAAACAGGGACAAAGGGGGGCTGTAATGAGAAAAGTTATTACCGACAATAAAAGGTGCCATTTATAAATGTACATTTTAACCATGATGATGTGTGCCAAGTTGAGAAGCTTGAATTCGAGTCATAGACTCAAAGTAAGCACTAAGGAATGTCATTCTGAATTTGGGTTGGATAATTTATCAAATGTTTTAGCTATGATTCGGCTACAGTTAGAGAGAGTTGCTGTCAAACTGTGAGGGGTGGGTACACTGCTCAAATTTGTTAGGCCTAGGGAGGCTCTAGAAACCTTATCTTTAAGTGTCCTCCGAGAGGAAGGTTGTTAGAGAACTCACTGGATGATAGCTTGGGTCAACCATTAATGTTTTTTTGTTTTCTTTTGTTTTACCATGTCAGAATTTTTATGTTAAATCGCATCAATACATATAGATTGCTGTATGATTCGGTACAATTAATTGCATACAAGGTTCATAGTCTGTGTCTTTCCCCAGTTGTAGTAGCATCCAGGGTGGTGTGAATTATTAAACATACTTTTTCAAGTCAATATGTTCTTGGGTTTTGAGGAACAAAAGAGTGATCATTGTTCCAGAGGAAGGACTGATGTATATTAAATAACTGATTTGAGAATGTTGTAGTATGTTTATAAATGTAGAAGTGCAGTAAGAGTAGTGACTATTGTGTTATGGGTTAGATGGAATGATATATCGGGCTCCCGAGTGGCGCAGTGGTCTAAGGAACTGCATCTCTGTGCAAGAGGCACCCCTACAGTCCCTGGTTCGAATCCAGGCTGTATCACATCCAGCCATGGTTGGAAGTCCCATAGGGCGGTGCACAATTGACCCAGCGTTGTCCGGGTTTGGCCGGGGTAGGCCGTCATTAACCTGTTGGGGATAGGGGGCAGTATTTGCACGGCCGGATAAAAAACGTACCCGATTTAATCTGGTTACTACTCCTGCCCAGTAACTAGAATATGCATATAATTGTTTGATTTGGATAGAAAACACCCTAAATTTTCTAAAACTGTTTGAATGGTGTCTGTGAGTATAACAGAACTCATTTGGCAGGCCAAAACCTGAGAAGATTCCAAACAGGAAGCGCTCCCTCTGACTATTTCTTGGCCTTCTTGATCATCTCTATCCAAAACAGGGGATCTCTGGCATAACGTGACATTTTCTAACGCTCCCATAGGCTCTCAGAAGGCGCCAGAACGTTGAATGGTGACTTTGCAGGCCATGGCTGAAAAACAGTAGCGCATTTGGATAGTGGTCGATCTGAGAACAATGAGACTGGGGCGCGTGCACGAGCCGACACCATGTTTTTATTTTTTCGTCTTTGAACGAAAACAGGGTTTCCCGATCTGAATATTATCGCTTTTTTACGAGAAAAATGGCATAAAAATTGATTTTAAACAGCGTTTGACATGCTTCGAAGTACGGTAATGGAATATTTGGAATTTTTTTGTCACGAAACGCGTCGGGCGCGCCACCCATCTTTACCCTTCGGATAGTGTCTTCAACGCACGAACAAAATGCCGCTATTTGGATATAACTATGGATTATTTGGAACCAAACCAACATTTGTTATTGAAGTAGAAGTCCTGGGAGTGCATTCTGACGAAGAACAGCAAAGGTAATCCAATTTTTCTAATAGTAAATCTGAGTTTGGTGAGTACCACACTTGGTGGGTGTCAAAATAGCTAGCCCGTGATGGCCGGGCTATCTACTCAGAATATTGCAAAATGTGCTTTCACCGAAAAGCTATTTTAAAATCGGACACCGCGATTGCATAAAGGAGTTCTGTATCTATAATTCTTAAAATAATTATGTTTTTTGTGAACGTTTATCGTGAGTAATTTAGTAAATTCACCGGAAGTGTTTGGTGGGAATGCTAGTCACATGCTAGTCACATGCTAATGTAAAAAGCTGGTTTTTGATATAAATATGAACTTGATTGAACAAAACATGCATGTATTGTATAACATAATGTCCTAAGATTGTCATCTGATGAAGATCATCAAAGGTTAGTGCTGCATTTAGCTGTGGTTTGGGTTTATGTGACATTATATGCTAGCTTGAAAAATGGGTGTCTGATTATTTCTGGCTGCGTACTCTGCTGACATAATCTAATGTTTTGCTTTGGTTGTAAAGCCTTTTTGAAATCGGACAGTGTGGTTAGATTAACCTGTTAGGGCTAGGGGGCAGTATTGACACTGCCGGATAAAAAACGTACCCGATTTAATCTGGTTACTACTCTTGCCCAGTAACTAGAATATGCATATAATTATTTGCTTTGGATAGAAAACACCCTAAAGTTTCTAAAACTGTTTGAATGGTGTCTGAGTATAACAGAACTCATATGGCAGGCCAAAACCTGAGAAGATTCCATGCAGGAAGTGGCCTGTCTGACAAGTTGTGTTTCATCTTGGCTCTTTTTATTGAAGACTGAGGATCTTTGCTATAACGTGACACTTCCTACGGCTCCCATAGGCTCTCAGAGCCCGGGAAAAAGCTGAACGATATCGAGGCAGCCTCTGGCTGAAACACTTTATCGCGTTCGGCAAGTGGCCGATCAGAGTACTATGGGCTTAGGCGCGTGCCCGAGTCGACCAAATGCTTTATTTTCTTTCGTCTGTTTACCTAAACGCAGATTCCCGGTCGGAATATTATCGCTTTTTTATGAGAAAAATGGCATAAAAATTGATTTTAAACAGCGGTTGACATGCTTCGAAGTACGGTAATGGAATATTTAGACATTTTTTGTCACGAATTGCGCCATGCTCGTCACCCTTATTTACCCTTTCGGATAGTGTCTTGAACGCACGAACAAAACGTGTGAAGGTGAACGGAAAGGCTGGAGCAACGAACCGCCCTTGCTGTCTCTGCCTTGCCGGTTCCCCTCTTTCCACTGGGATTCTCTGCCTCTAACCCTTTTACAGGGGCTGAGTCACTGGCCTACTGGTGTTCTTCCATGCCGTCCATGGGAGGGGTGCGTCACTTGAGTGGGTTGAGTCACTGACGTGGTCTTCCTGTCTGGGTTGGCGCCCCCCCCTCGGGTTGTGCCATGGCGGAGATCGTTGTGGGCTATACTCGGCCTTGTTTTAGGACGGTAAGTTGGTGGTTGGAGACATCCCTCTAGTGGTGTGGGGGCTGTGCTTTGGCAAAGTGGGTGGGGTTATATCCTGCCTGTTTGGCCCTGTCCGGGGGTATCATCGGATGGGGCCACAGTGTCTTCTGATCCCTCCTGTCTCAGCCTCCAGTATTTATGCTGCAGTAGTTTATGTGTCGGGGGGCTAGGGTCAGTCTGTTACATCTGGAGTATTTCTCTTGTCTTATCCGGTGTCCTGTGTGTATTTAAATATGCTCTCTCTAATTCTCTCTTTCTCTCTTTCTGTCTTTCTCTCGGAGGATCTGAGCCCTAGGACCATGCCTCAGGACTACCTGGTATGATGACTCCTTGCTGTCCCCAGTCCACCTGGCCGTGCTGCTGCTCCAGTTTCAACTGTTCTGCCTGCGGCTATGGAACCCTGACCTGTTCACCGGACGTGCTTGTTGCACCCTCGACAACTACTATGATTATTATTATTTGACCATGCTGGTCATTTATGAACATTTTAACATTTTAACATTTTGACCATGTTCTGTTATAATATCCACCCTGCACAGCCAGAAGAGGACTGGCCACCCCTCATAGCCTGGTTCCTCTCTAGGTTTCTTCCTAGGTTTTTGGCCTTTCTAGGGAGTTTTTCCTAGGGAGTTTTTCCTAGCCACCGTGCTTCTTTCACATGCTTTGCTTGCTGTTTGGGGTTTTAGGCTGGGTTTCTGTACAGCACTTTGAGAATATCAGCTGATGTACGAAGGGCTATATAAATAAATTTGATTTGATTTGAAAACGCCGCTATTCGGATATAACGATGGATTATTTTGAACCAAACTAACATTTGTTATTGAAGTAGAAGTTCTGGGAGTGCATTCTGACGAAGACAGCAAAGGTAATAACAATTTTCTTATAGAAAATCTGACTTTGGTGAGTGCTAAACTTGCTGGGTGTCTAAATAGCTGGCCCTGTGATGCCGGGCTATCTACTGAGAATATTGCAAAATGTGCTTTCACCGAAAAGCTATTTTAAAATCTGACATATCGAGTGCATAGAGGAGTTCTGTATCTATAATTCTTAAAATAATTGTTATGCTTTTTGTGAACGTTTATCGTGAGTAATTTAGTAAATTCACCGGCAGTGTTCGGTGGGAATGCTAGTCACATGCTAGTCACATGCTAATGTAAAAAGCTGGTTTTTGATATAAATATGAACTTGATTGAACAAAACATGCATGTATTGTATAACATAATGTCCTAGGGTTGTCATCTGATGAAGATCATCAAAGGTTAGTGCTACATTTAGCTGTGGTTTGGGTTTATGTGACATTATATGCTAGCTTGAAAAATGGGTGTCTGATTATTTCTGGCTGGGTACTCTGCTGACATAATCTAATGTTTTGCTTTCGTTGTAAAGCCTTTTTGAAATTGGACAGTGTGGTTAGATTAACGAGAGTCTTGTCTTTAAAATGGTGTAAAATAGTCATATGTTTGAGAAATTGAAGTAATAGCATTTCTAAGGTATTTGAATATCGCGCCACGGGATTCCACTGGCTGTTGAGTAGGTGGGACGCAAGAGGTTAACTGACTTGCCTAGTCAAATAAAGGTTACATATATGTGCAAATGTATCTGTAGCAGGAGGTGAGGTAAACATGAGGCCTGTGGTTGAGACAGAATGTTTATATAGGGCTGTTAAGTGGGATGGAATGTGACTGGGGTGTAGATCTGTGGGGCCTCATAAATTAAGGTTGTGGGCATAGAGTGGTATCATTCCCAGAGACTATGTATATTGTTACAGGAGATAACTCGTAGCAGAGGTAGGACAGCTAACTGCACAATATAGGGACTATTATGAAGTTAAACTGAACATTACATAGACCCAGTGTCACGTCCTGACAAGCAGAGGGAGTAATTGTATTATAATTGGTCAGGACGTGGCAGAAGGGTATTTGTTTTGTATGGTTGGGGTTGTGTGTGTTATTAAAGGGGTGTTTGGTTAATGTAGTCTGGGGTTTGAGTATATGTTCTAGTGTTGGTTTTCTATGGTTTTCTAGTCTGTCTATTTCTGTGTGGTTTGTGTGGCTCCCGATCAGGAACAGCTGTACGTCGTTGTTCCTGATTGGGAGTCATATATTAGATGCTTGTTTTCACCTGGGGATTTTGTGGGTAGTTGTCTTTTGCACTGCTAGTGTTCTTAGCCTGTGAAACTGTCGTCTGTCATTCTTTTTGTTTTGTTGTTTTTGAGGTTCTCTTTATTTAATAAATTATAAAGATGAGCATCCACATTCCCGCTGCGTTTTGGTCATCTCTACCCAACGACATCCGTGACACCCAGATCATGGTGAAAGTAGCAGAGATTGTTTTGGCATTTCAGACACTATTGTCAACTTTCAAGAAACCTGTGACTCAGAGTTTTGTTAGGTTGGACATTATTCCAACGTCATTAATCTCTTTCCCAATTTCAAACAGCCAGTGAACACTTGACAGATTCCATGCAGTAGTTACCAACAGCAGTCGCTGTAGGGACAGCAACTGAAGGAGGCTATAGATATGGGTCATGTTAGTAGTAGCAGGGTTACTTTAGTAGCATTGTTGGGATATCATTTAATGAGGACTAGTGCCACATGGCTTGGTAGATGGTAACTGAGAGACCGATGGGAGTACCGGGGGCTGTTATTCACATCACAAATTAGAGATCTTGCCATAATGGGAGAGTCTATGTTGTCAGGAAATGACCCATGCATTGCAGCACACATGAGGCATATGAGGAGCAGGAGATAACCAAGGGCACAGGCTGAATTCTGAAGATTGAGTGTACGTCAAGATACACCAGGCGGGGGCGTTGGGACAGCGTTGGTCTGGTCCTCACACAGTACTCCTTACAGCACCTGCAGCGGTAAAGATTGTCACGTCTCTCTGCGGTGGGTGCAAACTTCTCATGTGAAGTGAGATCCAGCTGTTTAATGGGTTAGCTTGAAGATGCCATGACAGAGGAAGCAGAGATAAAGAGAGGAAAAAAATTACTAAATTCCACTGTAGACATGCAGATGGTTGGGCCTCGGAGCCACTTTAACTGCCATAGTTGGGTTGGTTGCTTAATTGGTTAATGCGTCCTATAAAAGGACAGATGTTGGGGTAATTGTACTCTGGACAACATTCTGAAGGAATTGATGTGAAATGTAGTGTAGCAGTGATTAGGGCTACGCACTTGCCTATCAGGTGACGTGCCTGTCAGGTGGCAATGGAGGAGATGGGGAACAAAGTGAAAATGACATGACTTGGGAACACCTCTCAGAACCTGTGGCCGGAAAGGGGAAGACTGGGAGAGAGCATAAGGAGGCTTTTTAGGGCTTTCATTTTTGCCAAACTCAGTAGAAAAGTATGTTGGAGGCATAGAGTCATGCAAAGAGAGAGTGGGAATTGTCATGCTATCAGACTTTGGGTTTTAATGCAAATATAATTATGCGTATCTTACCACATTGTTAATACTGTTATGTTTTGTGTTTCTCGTTGCTTTTAAAGTCTTGTGCTATCACTCTTAGGAACCAGAAGGAGAAAGTTGAAATGGAAGAAGTCAACGGCTCATCAGTGTTCTATGAGAAATGGAAATAAGATTGTGTATGTTGTGATCATAGAACAGAGGCCATAAGTCTCCGAGTTTGCAAACCTCACGGTGAATGTTAATCACGTTTATTTTTTGTGTTCATGTTTTATTATCATTGTTTCTCAATTTATAAGTAATTTTAAGTTTATGTAATGTTGAACATTATGATGTCAATTGTTCAAAAGGGGGGACTGATAGGTTTGGATTTCTGAACTTTAAATGTTATTAATCATTAGTTGTAATAAAGACCTGAGGGGTGTCATAGCCGAGGGGCTACACCAGAGGTTCATGGTTAAGCTTGGAATGTAGGGAAAGCGAACACATGTGGCAGGCATTGATAAAGGGAGAGAGCCATGGATTAGAGATGAAGGTGGTTGAGATCAGGTCAGGTCACGTTAAAGGAGAAAGAAAACATTATGGCCAGTATCACTTAGTTTCCTGCCTAGCAATAGAGATACAATGTTTGTTCAGATGTGTAGGAGGAGACTCAGCATAGGACAAAGGGTTAAATATCAGTGCTTGTGTGAATATTTCTTCGTCTAATGCAGCTGTATTGATCTCTAGAAGAATAAACTTGGTTTGAGCTTTCATAGTGTCCGTAGAGTTTTTACTCTGAGAACTAGAACCTAACAATATGCACGTCAATCTCTCATGGCTCAAAGTAGAAGAGCGATTGACTTCATCACTACTTATAAGAAGAGTTGACAAGCTGAATGTACCGAGCTGTTTGTTTAAACTATTAGCACACAGCTCGGACACCCATGCATACCCCACAAGTCATGCCACCAGAGGTCTCTTCACAATCCCCAAGTACAGAGTATGGGAGGCGCACAGTACTACATAGACCCATGATTACATGGAACTCTATTCCACATCACGTAACTGATGCAAGCAGTAGAATCAGATTTCAAAACCAGGTAAAAATACACCTTATGGAACAATGGGGACTGTGAAGAGACACACGTACAGACACACGCATACGCACACAAGCGCTAGCACACACACTCTACACACACGTACATTGTAATATTGTTGTATGGTGGTATTATACATTTTGTACTGTAGATTTGTAGTGGAGTAATAATGTTACAGGATGTACCGTTTTATATTTTGTTTGATATGTAAGTGCCTTAGGCAGCAGTTAATGGGGATCCCTAATAAATACAAAAACATCTCAAATCCTATTTCTGCTGGGATGGAGGAATTATCTGGTTGCTGAACTAGATGATCAGGACAGTCTAGGGTACTATTTGCCTGTAGATGTGAAGTATTGCGATGAGCTATACCGCTGTACTTCTGATTCTATTTCAAAAGGAAAGTTAAAACCCTCAGCCATGAGGTCACTGAGAAGGACCAACAGTGATAGGGGTATCATCTGAAAGAGACTGACATGTAGGAATGGAACATGTCCACCGGGGCAGGGATATTTAGACACATTCACTAGCATATCACCCACCGCCTGTCGGGAAAGTCCGCCTACACCACGGTGAGATATGGTACAATGTTAGCTGTAAGGTAGGTAAAGTGCACTGTACACATCTACAGTCGGTGGTTATCTTGCACATTTTCATAAGCATCTAGCTAACCACATATCTTTGACCTAATCAAAATAGCTTGTTAGCAGCTAGCAAACAGGGTTTACCTTATCGCACATCTCCAGCGACGCCTCTCGCTTACAGAGGTTGGAAAACGATAAAATGCACGTGTGCTTCTTGGGGTACTGGTTACAATCCATAGCTGTTACGTGAATTAAGTTATCAATGTTCTTAAACCGAACTTCAATGAAACTAGTCAGTCTGCCCCCCCCAGACTGTGTAAGATTCTGGTTAAATGAAGCAGACGGATAGCCAGCCTACAAGGGTCAAAACCTTTATTTTTGAGAGCTCTGAAAATCCTTACAATGTACAAAGCCTTTTATATTAACACACACACACACTTACATCAGTAGAGAACTCCACCCCGCTTTAGGCGGCTGTATTTTTCCACAGTACACATACATTCCTTATCAACCTTGCCACCTGTCTTCTAATCTCCTGCCAACTAAGCCGTTCCCAGGCCGTTGTTTCTCTCCCTAACTTAGGGAGGCTTCTTCTCCTGTTCCTTTCCCAAGGTCGTCTTATCAACTCTGCCCTGCTCATTTTGAAGTGGTAACAGTGTCTTAGTCTTAACCCATCTACTCACACACAGTATTCGATTATAGTTTTTAACATATTATTATAGCCTTATAATTACCTAATACATTTCAACAGGTTATATGGTTTCTGAGTGAAATAATTTAGTCAAACCTTTAATCATATAATTTCCATTACAATAGCACAGAGCCATACTTGCTTCTGATTGACGCAGAGACCTAAGTTAGCTACAAAAGGCCAGGCTAATAAATTTTTTTGGGGTAATTAAAACATGCTAAGATAGCTAGCTAGGTCATTTGAAAACGCTAAACAAGAATACACACAATATCAATTATTTACATGAAAAACAAAAAAGACTATAATATATACTTACTACTTGTCGATCAGTTTGTATGGAGAAATGTGGAGGTTTTCCCCAAACTGTGACTTGAGCGATGATGTCAAAACTTGCGACAGGATGTGCAGTTTTGATAGCCACATTAACAGTTAACTAGTATTTCTTTTTCTTTCTTTTTTTGGGGGGGGGTAATTACAGGCAAATATATTGATAAAAGTTAGCTTGTCCAAGCGAGATTTGCGCATGATCAACATCACACCAGGGTAAGCCTACGCGAAACACAGGCCTTATATGAGTAAGTTCTAAAATCCCCTATGGAAAAATGAATGCCGTAAAAACTATTGGAACCATTTTTGTGTTTTACCGCTAGGTTTTATCGGTATTATGACTAATACTGTGGTACTCAATTGTGTATGCTAAGCCCCTCCCACCAATTTGAGTTGATTGAATGCAGGTGTATATGTGTTTGGGAAGAGAGGCAGTTTGGAGTGGAAAGCAAGAGTAAATTTGCTAGATTTTATGCTTTTAACTTTTTTGCCTTGTTTTATACTTTTTGTTCATGTCCTGATTTTAACCACTGCATTTATTCAAATAAATGATCCATTGGAGTATTTAATAGGTTGTTGTTTTTAGCAGAGATCACTTTCTCTACATCCAAGCTCTTTTCATTGCTTAGCCTGCCCTGGCTCTCTCATCTACAGCAACAGCACCTCCCACCGGTCATGTCTAGATGGGATCCAGCTTCTTTCTGTATTTTTTGCATTTTAGCTAACCCTAACTCCTTTCCTAACCTGCCACGTTTATTCTCCTAACCTGCTGCGTAAATTCTCTTAAACCTGCTACGAAAGGTCAATTCCGACAAAAGATGGATCCCTTCGAGCCATGACCCTCCCAGTCCCAGCAAGGGAGCCCCTCATTGGGGGGGCGGGACCAATCGCCACGCAGCACCACCTCTCCATCACTTTGTAGTTTCCAAGGCAACGGGCAGGGCCGTTCTCCTAACAGGCGCCGCATCATCATCATTATCATCCACGCAGGGCTGGTCGAGAGGAAGCAGGAGCTAACAGCTCAGCAGTGGGTAACATCAAGCACCTCCTTCTATCACTTCATGTCGCGCTGCTGCACAGTCTCCGTCAACACTCCGTAAAAGGAAAATGATGTGGACGCGAAAAGGGATATGGTAGGTAGGTGCTGGGTTTTCTGTGCTCTCAGTGTTTGACTGTTGTGTTGCGTTAGTTATGTGTTTTACAAGCAGGCAGTGGGGAGGGTGTGTGTAATCCTCTCAAGCAGGCTGATTTAATGGGCTGTTTGATGCTAACACCATTAGAATGAGAGAGAGAGGCAGCTTTGCTAAAGGGGCCTGGCGGCCTGCAGAGCTAAGGGTCTGCCTGCCGCATACACAAACGCCCCAGTCCTAGCCCCCAGCTGGGATGGACAATAGCTGGATCATTACCTCTTTTTACCAGCCATAGCCTGTAGCTATATGCTGCTACCACCGTTAGCTGTTGCTCCTTTTATGGGATGTGATTGCCATGTTCTCCACCCATCTCTCTAGGTCTAGGATGTGTCGGGTAGTTCCCTTCCTTTTGCATGAGCATGACGAAACAAAAGGCCCAGTGAGTGTTAGTTAGTTAATACCCCCGGCCGCACAATACTTTCATCCCACCCTTTCCTCTCCTCCTACATAGCTGCTTTTTAATCCCACCCTGAAAGGGAAGAAAAAGGTTTGTCTGAATGTTTCTTCCCAGTAAATGCTGAGCAGGTGGGGAGGGCACACCTTAATATCTTCTTCATCATTGCTTTGGCCTGGCTAGCCTCCCTCAGTGTCAGAAGTACTGCACTAAATAGGGAACAGGGTGCCATTTGGGATGTAGTCTGGACCTCCTTAACATCATCCATCATCCAACAACATCCAGCACAGCCACGAAATCTGTCCTTTTCATTATGACATTATGGGATTAGGATGGGTCTTGGCTCAGTATCCTTGCTAGGCCTTTATGTTATTATTAGCCAAGCTAGCCTGTTGTGCCTTGGCCATGTGCTGCAGTCTTTGTAATATGTTATCCAATGTCCATGTTATGGCCTGGCACTGTATGTTATTATTAGCCTAGCTAACCTGTTGTGCCTACAGTATTAGCTGCAGTCTCTCGAGTTTCCTTATGTTACAGCCCGGTCCAGGACTGTATGATGTGTTTTGGAGGTGTGGTGTCAGATTCAGGAACCATTACTGGAGCGCGTCCCCTGTGTCCTAAACCCCACCTCTTTCCCCACCCCTGTTCACGACGGGATGGGAATTAAGTGGGGAGGTGTGTGTGTGTGTGTTGGTGGTGTCTCAGGTGAGGAGGAGGATGAGATGCGGATTCTCTCTCTCTCTCGCGCTCAGCCCCAGAATCCTCTTTGAAGCTTTCTGTTATTATTGTTGCTTTAGATCTCACAGGAAAGAAACACTTGTTTGGAATGGAGTTCATTGAGCAGATTGGTTGAGGTTGGCTCTATTTATCTCATAAACGCAGCACTTGCCTTGAATCCTTGTATGATATGTCTGTTGTTTACCCAAGTACCCTTATTGGTGATGGTAGTAGCCGTTTCATGATTTGTTTCATAATGACCTCATACAACTGAATAAAATATATTTGACAAATTTTGCCCTGTCATGCAATAGCTGCATGCTATTTATCAGTTATAAGGGTAGTTTGTTTTCAATACTAAATGTGCCTGTACTGAGAACATGTTTTTATTGTATCCCTCTGCAGTACATGAGTAACACATTTGTTGTTTTTCCTTTCGCACTGTATAGAGCAGTGCTCTACAACCCTGTTCCCGGAGAGCTACCCTCCTCTAGGTTCACTCCAACCCTGTTTCTGGAAAGCTTCTCCCTCCTCTAGGTTCACTCCAACCCTGTTCCTGGAAAGCTACTCCCTCCTCTTGGTTCACTCCAACCCTGTTTCTGGAAAGCTACTCCCTCCTCTTGGTTCACTCCAACCCTGTTCCTGGAAAGCTTCTCCCTCCTCTAGGTTCACTCCAACCCTGTTCCTGGAAAGCTACTCCCTCCTCTTGGTTCACTCCAACCCTGTTTCTGGAAAGCTTCTCCCTCCTCTAGGTTCACTCCAACCCTGTTCCTGGAAAGCTACTCCCTCCTCTTGGTTCACTCCAACCCTGTTTCTGGAAAGCTACTCCCTCCTCTAGGTTCACTCCAACCCTGTTTCTGGAAAGCTACTCCCTCCTCTAGGTTCACTCCAACCCTGTTTCTGGAAAGCTACTCCCTCCTCTAGGTTCACTCCAACCCTATTCCTTGAAAGCTACTCCCTTCTCTAGGTTCACTCCAACCCTGTTTCTGGAAAGCTACTCCCTCCTCTAGGTTCACTCCAACCCTATTCCTTGAAAGCTACTCCCTTCTCTAGGTTCACTCCAACCCTGTTTCTGGAAAGCTACTCCCTCCTGTAGGTTTTCAGTCCAAACCTGTTCCTTGAGAGCTGCCCTCCTCTAGGATTTCAGTCCAACCCTGTTCCTGGAGAGATGCCCTCCTCTAGGTTTTCAGTCCAACCCTGTTCCTGGAGAGCTGCCCTCCTCTAGGTTTTCAGTCCAACCCTGTTCCTGGAGAGCTGCCCTCCTCTAGGTTTTCAGTCCAACCCTGTTGGAGTGAATTATTATGTGCATTATAATTAATGGAGATTTTTAGAAGACTTGCCTCAAATACACTACAAGTTTGCATTTCATGCTTTGAAGGAAAATTCTCAGCAATAAAAGAGTGATAAAATTAAGATCCTACATCTGTGTGGTGGATGTGAAACCAGGCCAGCTCAGTACAGCTTGGTTTGGCTTGACTAGGTTAGGTTAATCACGTGATGTGTGCCAGGATACATTAGCATAATAACAGCTGGATACTAGCCTATAGGACAGGGGTGATTAATTGATGAGTTCAGGGGTTAACAAACTATTGATTGAGATGAATACAGTAAAGATAAGACTTCGGGGCAATGAAATGAGAGCCTGGTGACATTCTGTCAGGATACATAAACAACAGAAGGAGTATAGAGGAGTAATAAAAACATATGTATACACAATACAAATTATGAGTATGTAAATTGGGTCTCAAGTGAGTAGATAGCCTATCTACTATTTGAGTCAGATTTGTCTGGTTCTGGTCAATAGTTTGGTAAAGTAAGTATTTACCAGGGTTGGGGTCAATTCCATTTCAATTTCAGAAAGTAAACGCAATTCCAAATGTCCTCATTGAAGAGCATTGAAGAGAGTTAGAATTTCAGTGTACACCCTGAATTGACTGGAATTAAAAAGGAATGTACCCCAACCCTGGTATTTACTAAAACATGTCCAAACATGCAACATTAATATTTACCCTGTATGTACAGGACATACCAATAGCAGCTATACTGTTTATTTTTAGAGCTTTACAGTACAGCGAGCATGGGTATCCAATCAGAATGATTCCAAAATGGCCCATGTCAGAGCAGGAAGAAGGACTGACTGGCCACCATTATCTCTGACCAATGAATTATTGAACAGTGACTGACTGATCTTGCGCAAAGCAGACAGGCAGGCATGCCTCTGATTGAGTCCGACCTAGACATAGCAGGTGTGTGTGTGTGTCTGTCTGACTTACACGCCATGTCACAGTGAGCCCCTCCCTTCTCCTCCTCCTCCACTCCTTCCCTCTCCTCTCCCCAGCCTGCCAGGCTCCCTCTGCTGAGCTGAGGCCTGCTGGGAGGCTGAAGGGGTTTATACTGTTCAGTTGAATGCTGCTGTAGCATGACTTCAATTATCCACATTGATTCTAAACTAATCTCGGCAATCCAGAACCAAATGTTGTTCCTGAGAACCCTCTTATAATTTAGCCTCCCGACAGAACATTCCAACATTTTCGTTTGTTAGGAGAGGATATTACTAAAGGAGGTTGCTATTCAACCAAATACAGTACTATGATAAAATAAATGTAAACATGCATTTTAAAAGCGGGCTGGCTCATTCAGTAATGCCAAGCCAGAGAAAACAACGTTGTGCCACATAAAAAGACGTGCAAGCATCCATTCACAAGCGTTAATGATGTCAGAGGGAGAGGGAGAGAGAGAGCGCAGTCAAGGTTAAAGCCTTCCTTTGCTAGCCCATTGTTAGCCAATTGTATCATCTCTACCTATCGTTGTCTTAACAGTAACTAGATACCACTGTGCACACAGAGAAATTTGCTATACTATGACCATGATAACCTCAGCCCTGATCAGAGGAGATCTATCTGTCCCACTGTAGGGAGGGAGAGAGCGAGAGAGAGGATACGAGGAGAGGGGGAGAAAGAGAGAGAGACAGCTGGAACTACTCAACCTGAACCATTGTGGGGTAGAACACCGCTTCCGGCAGAACTGCTGCTGCTGCCAGAACTAGAGTGTGATGAAGGTCACAGAGAGGACCTTTCCCATCACTAGCTTTCATGACCCTTCTTTCCCATTTCAATATATTACTTTTCATCAGCACAACCAATTATATTGACTTATAAGGAAAAGGAAAGTTTGGTTTTATGGAATGGAAGAATAATAGCTAAAATCACAAACTTTATAGTAACCAATGAAACTAATTCAAGTTACTAATGTTTTACACTAAATAATTGACATTGAACAAATTCTTCTGTGTTTAGCTGTTGGCCTACACCAGTGGTACTCATTGCGTGGCCCGCAGGCCGCATGCGGGCCACGCAATGAGTACCACTGGCAACAATGATACAGTTTCAATTCAAGGTGTTTAATGCAGGCCTGAATCACTTCATTGAATATATCTATTGTTCTCTGGACGGCAGATAGATGGCAGTATAGTTCAGCTGTTGAACAGAAAGGCTGAAATAGAACGTTTGCTGAAATAGAACGCGACTGCTCAGCTACAGCGACTGACACATATCAGTTTGCTACTAGCTAATTTTGCAGTCTGGTTGACATGGATCGATTTATTGTGAAAAAGAAACCTAAATCTATTGACAATGAAAATGAGGGGGAAGAGCTGCAGAACAACGTGACAGCTACAGTATGAACTAACAACCACTGGAGAACCAGGAAAATCCGGAAGATGGCGCCGGGGAAATGCAGCTAGCTAACGTGGCTCCGGTGGCTAAGAGAAGGATACGGTCGATTCAAGAAGAACACAGATAGTTCCAAGAGAAATGGACAGACAAGTATTTTTTTGTACTGCATGATGGGACTAGCTCACTTTGTCTAATTTGCCAGAAGACAGTCAATTGTTTTAAACGAGCAAATTTAGAGCAACATTTCCAGTCACACCATGCCCACTTTGACAAAACATATCCACCTCAAAGCAACCTCAGAAACAACAAAATATCGCAACTCAAGACAGCTCGAAGGACAACAACAAATGATGGACAGATCTAGCAGTGTTGCATAGAAAATGACAGAGGCAACATATGAGATTGCATGGATACTCGAGAGAAACAAGAAGGCCATCACAGACGTAGAGATTGTCAAAGAATGTTTTTTGGCCTCAGCCAAAATATTGTAAGCTGATTTTACAAACACGGAAGCACTTTTAAAGCAAATTAAGGGACTGCAACTCTCAGACTTGATCATAACAAGACACATAGAAGACATCAGCGAGGACATCGGTTAGCAACTGATTACTGACATATCCGTGGTGCCTTGTTTTTAGTATTGTGCTTGACGAAAGCACTGATGTAAGTGACATTGCCCAATTATGTGTTTGGGTCCACTTCCCTCAAAACGAGTCGTTCAGAGAGGAACTTATGCTTACTGCACCTTCAGGGACAAACACGAAGAGAGGATATTCTGAAAGCCCTTGTTACTTTTTTTGCTGATAATAATATTGACTGGTCTGTCACGTTGGTTGAAAGGAGAGGACCAAGGTGCAGCGTGGTGAGCGTACATATTATTTTTATTAGAAAAGACCCCGAACAAAACAATAAACACTACCCAACAAACCGTGAAGCTAAAGGCTATGTGCCATAAACAAAGTCAACTTCCCACCACACAAGGAGGGAAAAGGGCTACCTAAGTATGGTTCCCAATCAGAGACAACGATAGACAGCTGTCCCTGATTGAGAACCATACCCGGCCAAAACATAGAAAATAAAGAACATAGAAAAAGGAACATAGAATTCACACCCTGGCCTACCCAAAATAGAGAATAAAAAACCTCTCTATGGCCAGGGCATGACAGTACCCCCCCAAAGGTGCGGACTCCGGCCGCAAAACCTGAACCTATAGGGGAGGGTCTGGGTGGGCTTTTCTCCATGGTGGCGGCTCCAGTGAGGGACGCAGACCCCGCTCCACATCTGGTACGGCCCACTTAGGTGGCACCTCTGGAGCGGGGACCCTCGCCGCCGACCCAGGACCGGGCACCGACTCTGGCAGCTCCGGACTGGGCGGCGACTCTGGCGGCTCCGGACTGGGCGGCGACTCTGGCGGCTCCGGACTGGAGGGCGACTCTGGCGGCTCCGGACTGGAGGGCGACTCTGGCGGCTCCGGACTGGAGGGCGACTCTGGCGGCTCCGGACTGGAGGGCGACTCTGGCGGCTCCGGACTGGAGGGCGACTCTGGCGGCTCCGGACTGGAGGGCGTCTCTGTCGGCTCCGGACTGTAAACTGTCGCCGGAAGCGCCAGACGGGGAACTGTCGCCGGAAGCTCTGGACGGGGAACTGTCGCCGGAAACTCTGGACGGGGGACTGTCGCCGGAAGCTCTGGATGGGGAATGCGCACTGGAGGCCTGATGCGTGGGGCTGGCTTTGGAGGCGCCAGACTAGTAACACGCACCACAGGGCTAGTGCGAGTAGCAGGAACAGGACGTACTGGACTGGGCAGGCGCACTGGAGGCCTGATGCGTGGGACTGGCTTTGGAGGCGCCAGACTAGTAACACGCACCACAGGGCTGGTGCGAGGAGCAGGAACAGGACTCACCAGGCTGGGGAGACCTACTGGAGGCCTGGTCCATGGAGGAGGCACAGGATAGACCGGGCTGTGGGGGAGCACTGGAGATCTGGTGCGTAGGCTTGACACCACACTTCCAGGCTCAATGCCCACTTTCGCCCAGCATGGGCAGAGCGCAGGCATAGGACGAACTGAGCCCTCCCGGCGCCCCGGAGACACAGTACGCAGAGCCAGCGCAGGATACCCTGGGCCAAAACGTCGCACTGGAGACCAGACGCGCTGAGCTGGCACAATCCGCCCTGGCTGGATGCCCACTCTCGCATGGCACTTGCAGGGGGCTGGCATATAGCGCTCCAGGCTATGAGCGCGTACTGGAGACACCGTGCGCTTCACCGCATAACACGGTGCCTGAACAGTACCACGCTGCTTCCGGTAAGCACGGGGAGTTGGCTCAGGTCTATCGCCTTACTCCGCCAAAACATTTTGGGGGCTGCCTCTTCATCTCCTGAAATGGAGGATATAATGCCTCATACCTCCGTCGTTCCCTCTTAGCTTCCTCCAGCTCCTCCTTCGGGCGCTGGTACTCCCCAGCCTGGCTCCATGGACCCTTACCATCTAGGATCTCCTCCCATGTCCATGACTCCTTTTTACCACGCTGCTTGGTCCGTTGGTGGTGGGAAGTTCTGTCACGTCAGTTGAAAGGAGAGGACCAAGGTGCAGCATGGTGAGTGTACATATTATTTTTATTAGAAAAGACACCGAACAAAACAATAAACACTACCCAACAAACCGTGAAGCTAAAGGCTATGTGCCATAAACAAAGTCAACTTCCCATAACACAAGGAGGGAAAAGGGCTACCTAAGTATGGTTCCCAATCAGAGACAATGATAGACAGCTGTCCCTGATTGAGAACCATACCCAGCCAAAACATAGAAAATAAAGAACATAGAAAAGGGAACATAGAATGCCCACCCTAGTCACACCCTGGCCTACCCAAAATAGAGAATAAAAAACCTCTCTATGGCCAGGGCGTGACATGGTCAAATCTGGCATCTGTGTGCACTGACGGCACCCCAAACATGCGAGGGAAGGAGAAGGGACTCATAGGCCTGATGAGAAAGAGAGGATATTACCAAATGTGTCACGTTTCATTGTATCATTCATCAGGAAGCTAAACTCAGACTGTGACTTAGAATGTGATGCAGCAAGTCGTCAAATCCGTGAATTTTTGCAAGCAAGGGGAGAGAGGAGCCAGAGCTGGATGATCCACAATGGAAATTATAGCTGGCTTTTTTTAATTGACATCACCTGCCACCTGAACACGGTGAATCTCCAGCTCTAAGGGAAAGCTAAAATTCAGTGTAAAATGCTGCGTCTGGTCACAGCATTTCAAAAAAAGTCACCACACTGTTCATACCTGACAGACAGTTTGTTCATTTCCCAAAACTCAGAGCAGTCACCACATCCAACCCAGACATACTGCAACATTTAGCTCTGATGTATTTGTGCGTGTGTTGGAAGAGTTGAAGTTTGAGTCAAGATTCAATGGTATCATGGAGTACAAGCAGTTTTTCAACTTCATTGAGAACCTCTTTCATGTGCCAGTGTCATCTCTGACCCCAGTCATCACAGCCCTCTGTCCTGACCGTGCTGGACTAGAGAGTGAGATAGTGGAGCTGCAGGCAAATGACACATTGCAAGGTGAACTAAGATCAGGTGTTACCCATTTCTGAAGCAGTGTGTGCAAAAGGTGACATCATTTTTTGTCAGCACTTATTCATGTGAAGCAACATTTTCAACAATGAACATTGTGAAACAAAAACAGAGAAAAAGACTGACCAATGCACACCCGGATTGCCTCACAAGGATAGCAACAACAGACTATACATTTAGAATGAATTCAGTCAAGGAGCAGAAGGGACGTTTTTGCTCATCCAACTACTGAGGTAACCCAGGATCAAACCCTTTTTTCTCTCCAATTTCTGCCTAAAATGACAAACGCAAATCTAACTGCCTGTAGCTCAGGACCTGAAGCAAGAATATTAATATTCTTGATGCCTTTTGAAAGGAAACACTTTGAAGTTTATGGAAATGTGAAATTAATGTAGGAGAATATAACACATTCGATCTGGTAAAAGATAACATTTTTTTCCATCTTTGAAATGCAAGAGAAAGGCCATACATTCAGATAGGAGTCTAGCTGTAATTTAGATTTTGGGCACCATATGGCAGCAGTGTGTGTGCAAAGTTTCAGACTGTGGCCAAAAAGCCATACCTTCGACATGGAAACAAGGCCAAGTGACTCAACTATGCACGAAACACAGGAACTGGGGTGCAGAATTTTTGGGGGAAATATTTTGCTGTAGCAAAAGGCAGTTTGTTCGCCGAAGGGCTGGAGAGTGGTACACAAATGAGTGTCTGCAGGCAACAGTGAATCATGATGGAGGTTCCTTGCAAGTTTGCGGCCGCATTTCTGCAAATGGAGTTGGGGATTTGGCCAGAATTAATGAACTCCTCAATGCTGAGAATTACAGGCAGATACTTATCCATCATGCAATACCATTGGGGAGGCATCTGATTGGCCCCAAATGTATTCTGCAGCATGACAATGACCCCAAACATACAGCGAAAGTCACTAAGAACTATCTTCAGCGTGAAGAAGAACAAGGAGTCCTGGAAGTGATGGTATGCCCCCCACAGAGCCCTGATCTCAACATCATCGAGTCTGTCTGGGATTACATGAAGAGAGGGAAGCACCCGAGGCTGCTTAAATCTACAGAAGATCTGTGGTTAGTTTTCCAAGATGTTTGGCCCAACCTACCTGCTGAGTTCCTTCAAAAACTGTGTACAAGTGTACCTAGAAGAATTGATGCTGTTTTGAAGGAAAAGGGTGGTCACACCAAATATTGATTTGATGTAGATTTTTCTTCTGTTCACTCACTTTGTATTTTGTTAGACATGTTAATAGATTATATTTATCAACTATTTTTGAAAGTATTCTTTCTTTACATCTTTTTTTCACACATGCCTAAAACTTTTGCACAGTACTGTATATAAAAAGAAAAAGTATTCAGACCCTTTATTCAGTACTTTGTTGAAGCCCTTTTGGCAGCGATATGACGCTACAAGCTTGGCACACCTGTATTTGGGGAGTTTCTCCCATTCTTCTCTGCAGATCCTCTCAAACCTCTCAAGTTGGATGGGGAGCGTTGCTGCACAGCTATTTTCCAGTCTCTTCAGAGATGTTTGATCGGGTTCAAGTCCGGGCTCTGGCTGGGCCACTCAAGGACATTCAGAGATTTGTCCCGAAGCCACTCCTGCGTTGTCTTGCCTGTGTGCTTAGGGTTGGTGTCCTGTTGGAAGGTGAACCTTTTGCCCCAGTCTGAGGTCCTGAGCACTCTGGAGCCTGGTTTTCATCTAGGATCTCTCTGTACTTTACTCCATTCATCTTTCCCTCGATCCGGACCAGTCTCCCAGTCCCTGGCACTGAAAAACACCCCACAGCATGATGCTGCGACCACCATGCTTCACTGTAGGGATGGTGCCAGGTTTCCTCCAGATGTGACGCTTGGCATTCAAGCCAAAGAGTTCAATCTTGGTTTCATCTTGTTTCTCATGATCCGAGAGTCCTTTAGGTGGTTTTTGGCAAACTCCAAGCGGGCTGTCATGTGACTTTTACTGAGGAGTGGCTTCCGTCTGGCCACTCTACCAAAAAGGCCTGATTGGTGGAGTGCTACAGAGATGGTTGTCCTTCTGGAAGGTTCTCCCATCTCCACAGAGGAGCTCTGTCAGCATGACCATCGGGTTCTTGGTCACTTCCCCTGACCAAGGCCGTTCTCCCTGATTGCTCAGTTTGGCCTGGTGGCCAGCTCTAGGAAGAGTCTTGGCGGATCCAAACTGCTTCAATTTAAGAATGATGGAGGCCACTGTGTTTTTGGGGACCTTCAATGCTGCAGACATGTTTTGGTACCCTTCCCCAGATCTGTGCCTCGACACAATCCTGTCTCAGAGCTCAGTGGACAATTCCTTTGACCTCATGGCTTGGTTTTTGCTCTGATATGTGCTCTCAACTGAGGGACCTTATATAGACAGGTGTGTGCCTTTCCAAATCATGTCCAATCAATTGAATTTACCACAGGTCAAGTTGTATTAACATCTCAAGGATGATCAATGGAAACAGGATGCACCTGAGCTCAATTTCAAGGCTCACAACAAACATTTCTAAAAACCTGTATTCGCTTTGTCATTATGGGGTGTTGTGTGTACAGTCGTGGCCAAAAGTTTTGAATGACACAAATATTAATTTTCACAAAGTCTGCTGCCTCAGTTTGTATGATGGCAATTTGCATATACTCCAGAATGTTATGAAGAGTGATCAGATGTATTGCAATTAATTGCAAAGTCCCTCTTTGCCATGCAAATGAACTGAATCCCCCAAAATCATTTCCACTGCATTCAGCCCTGCCACAAAAGGACCAGCTGACATCATGTCAGTGATTTTTCTCGTTAACACAGGTGTGAGTGTTGACAAGGCTGGAGATCCCTCTGTCATGCTGATTGAGTTCGAATAACAGACTGGAAGCTTCAAAAGGAGGGTGGTGCTTGGAATCATTGTTCTTCCTCTGTCAAACATGGTTACCTGCAAGGAAACACATGTCGTCATTATTGCTTTGCACAAAAAGAGCTTCACAGGCAAGGATATTGCTACCAGTAAGATTGCACCTAAATCAACCATTTATCGGATCATCAAGAACTTCAAGGAGAGCGGTTCAATTGTTGTGAAGAAGGCTTCAGGGCGCCCAAGAAAGTCTAGCAAGCACCAGGACCATCTCCTAAAGTTGATTCAGCTGCGGGATCGGGGCACCACCAGTACAGAGCTTGCTCAGGAATGGCAGCAGGCTGGTGTGAGTGCATCTGCAAGCACAGTGAGGCGAAGACTTTTGAAGGATGGCCTGGTGTCAAGAAGGGCAGCTGAGAAGCTACTTCTCTCCAGGAAAAAAAAAACAGGGACAGACTGATATTCTGCAAAAGGCACAGGGATTGGACTGGGGTAAAGTCATTTTCTCTGATGAATCCCCTTTCCGATTGTTTGGGGCATCCGGAAAAAAGCTTGTCCGGAGAAGACAAGGTGAGCGCTACCATCAGTCCTGTGTCATGCCAACAGTAAAGCATCCTGAGACCATTCATGTGTGGGGTTGCTTCTCAGCCAAGGGAGGGGGCTCACTCACAATTTTGCCTAAGAACACAGCCATGGATAAACAATGGTACCAACATATCCTTCGAGAGCAACTTCTCCCAACCATCCAGGAACAGTTTGGTGACGAACAATGCCTTTTCCAGCATGATGGAGCACCTTGCCATAAGGCAAAAGTGATAACTAAGTGGCTCGGGGAACAAAACATTGATATTTTGGGTCCATGGCCAGGAAACTCCCCAGACCTTAATCCCATTGAGAACTTGTAGTCAATCCTCAAGAGGCGAGCGGACAAACAAACCCCCACAAATTCTGACAAACTCCAAGCGTTGATTATGCAAGAATGGGCTGCCATCAGTCAGGATGTGGGCCAGAAGTTAATTGACAGCATGCCAGGGCGGATTGCAGAGGTCTTGAAAAAGAAGGGTCAGGGACTGCAAATATTGACTCTTTCCATCAACTTCATGTAATTGTCAATAAAAGCCTTTGACACTTATGAAATGCTTGTAATTATACTTCAGTATGCCATAGTAACATCTGACAAAAATATCTAAAGACACTGAAGCAGCAAACAATGTGAAAATTAATATTTGTGTCATTCTCCAAAGTTTTGGCCACGACTGTAGATTGATGAGTATTTTTTTTATTTAATCAATTTTAGAATAAGGCTTGCCTTACCCACCATGATCCATACATCTCAGGGTAGTGCTCTGGGAAGCAGCCCCAAATCACTTAACCAAAATGATGCTATAGCCAGGCTATTGTGAATCATGGCTGGGCTGGAAATAGATTTTAAATGTGGTTAATGTCAATGTTACAGGTTTTACTGTAAAGCACTCTGCTGATATTGAAGTCATCAGAGACATGGGTGATTCAACACCCACCATGGTGCTTTGGTGTAGGAAAACAGTGATAGGTCAACTATCCTGGCTAAATAAATACAAATAGAATAGATTAATATGTTATGACTGTGTTGTCATATGATATAGCCTTGGCAGAGTTTGGAAAAGGCTGTTTGAGAGAGAGACTGAAATGAGATGCTTGACTGTGTAGATATTCTCTGTAGATATTCATCATCACTGAAACTGGGCAATGACTGTCTTACAATGCTTTTTTAAATGTATTTTTAATTTAATCTTTATTTACTAAGTAAGTCAGTTAAGAACAAACTCTTATTTACAATGACGGCCTACCCCGGCCAATCCTGGACGACGCTGGGCCAATTGTGCGCCGCCCTATTGGACTCCCAATTACGTCCGGATGTGATACAGCCTGGATTGCTGATATGGATTAAAGATATGTGGTCATCATTGTCATTCAGTACCTGTAGTCTCCCCCTCCCTATAGTCCCACTACATTGACTTATTAGATATGTAACACAAGTGGTTTTATCATGTTAGAGAGCTTGCCTTGGTCCTGAGCTCACATTTCTTTATAGGCTACATCTGATGATATCCTTCTTAGTCTGCTTGATTTCATGTTAAATAACCCAATTAATACCTAATGTGAATAGTTTTTCAAACAAGTTCTCTGTAACAAGGATAATGATTTGTGATGATTGGCTTGCCCTACCCAACACTACAGTATACTGTTCGCACCTTGTTTCTCCCTTCGGCTGATTCCACTATGTCTCTACGAACTGTGAACATGACGGGCCTGTGAGCCGCATTTGGCAACAGCAGCCAGGGGAACGGGACAGAGAAAGAGCTTGACCCATTTCAGGATTGCTAATTGACTCATTAAGGGACAGAGTGTTTCAGATTCTTCAGAAATGGTGATTAGGTCTAGTTTACAGTGACTGTCACATAAAATAGCACTTCGCTGATACACACACACACGAAGATTGTTCGTTTTGGATGACTCGTAGCCTGTAAAAGCATAATATCTGTGAAACTGTAGTTTGTTCAATATGTGGGGGGAAATAAGCATGATGTCACCATAAACAGAAGCCTTATTGTATTTTCCTTTTAATGAGGCACAGTCAGTAAAAATAATGACTTATCCTCATTAAAAGGAAAATACAATAAGGCTTCTGTTTATGGTGACATCATGCTTAGAGCAAGATGAAGTTCCCTTTAGATGCTGATCTAAGGCCAAATGTCGTTTTCAGTCTTTAATGGTTAAGATTTAGATTGGTGGTAGGGTAATCTGATGCTAGATCAGTGTTTATGGGCCCTTTAAGAGGCTGAGGAGGGTCATTAGCCGCATACAGCCCAGAGTGATGTAATAGCTCTGGAATAGACAGGGCCTCATTCAGCAAACCCCGCATGGTGGTGGTGGTGATCATGGTGGTGGTGAACATGATGGTGACGATGCACGTGATGATGCAAGTCTTGGTTCATAGACATCCACATGGCTCACCGGGACAGAGTCAAAGTGGTCCAATTCTCATCCTAAAATAGCCTAATTAATGAAAAAAAACATCAAATCAACAGTGGCATTATTTTCAATGAACTCTGCAACTCTTCCAACTATTTACATTTTTCACAACTGCCACCATTTTGACGCAAAACATTATAAAAGATATTTCATGCTGAAACCACATTAAACACCAATGGTATTCACTAAGTTTATCATTTATATTTAGGATAATGTTTTGCATCTTTGTCATTCTATTTTCTTATTTTAAAATCATTTCCGTAAACTATTTTATATATTTTACATGTGAAAAGGCTTACAGCTTAAAGGATGAGGTCCTGCAGGCAGGCAGGATGTAGGCGCCTGACCAATGATTAGCGAATAGGTGTGTCGGTGCTCCATTTACTTCTTCCACGCTCTCTTTACCAGTCAATATCTACCATAGGCTACCCCTACAATAACACACCTCGTGGAGATTTCAAAGGGGAGTGGCTTGGACTTGCAGAGATTCTCTCACACACAATCACATGGCTGAGGACAGTGCTATGCTGTTACTCTGGCTTGGCAGAGAGGAAGGCTGACTGTCAGTCAGGCAAACAGATGCACAGGGTGATTGGATTTACTCTTATCAATTGGCTTCTATTTCCATAGCCTTGGCCCGGCTTCACTACTTAGCATCATAGGATTTCCTTTTTTGGGCCGAGTGATCGGGATCAGGAATGCTGGGGGATATGGTCTGTGGACTACATCTGTAGTATGTGATCCATTATCGTTGGCCTGTAATTATTTTGTCAGGAGAGTGTTTAACTTGGAACGGCATAGCTGCAAATGGCACCCTGTTCCCTATTTAGTGCACTACTTCTGACACTGAGGGAGGCTAGCCAGGCCAAAGCAATGATGAAGAAGATATTAAGGTGTGCCCTCCCCACCTGCTCAGCATTTACTGGGAAGAAACATTCAGACAAACCTTGAGAATGTGCTCCTGGTGGGTGGAATTGATTTATATTTACAAGGTGTGTGTGTGTGTGAACTGTATCGGTTGCAGCAGTAAATAAAGGCTTTGTCATCTCCAGAATGAGCCCAGATGAGCCAGAAAGGTCAGGAGGTAATACAGATGTACAATTCAGTCATATGTCATTGTGTGGGCCACTTCTCATTGGTAGATGGAGCCATCAGTCAGGGTATCAGGACTTCTCATTGGTAGATGGAGGCCTCTCACTGTCATAGTGTCATAATAAAGCAGCAGGACGCAACGGCTCATCCAAGCCATTGATTTCTAATGACATACTTCACTGCCTCTCCACTCTATCAGCGAATGTTGTGTTTCCACTCACACTGGTCTGCTGTACTGGAGTGTAGAGGCATTCACTACTGTAAGTCGCTCTGGATAAGAGCGTCTGCTAAATGACTAAAATGTAAATGTAAAACATTGTTAATAGCTGCAACAGGAAGGCTACCACACAAAAGCCATGTGGAAGTGGCTGGCTTAATGTGATTTATTTTCTACTGCATCTCTTCATACAATGTACTAGCCATAGAAATAGAATGAATCTCATTTTAAGTCTAGGCCTATGGTTCTAACTTCTTAAGGGGTCGGTATGAATGAGTAAATATCCAAAATCACTGAACTATCTGTTAAGTTTCATTGGGTTTGTAATACAAGGTAATATGTTTAATCCAAAGGAAGGAGCAGATTGTCCAGCATGATATCATTTAGTGGCTACTGTAGGTAAAACATATTGGGTTGTTAAGCCTGTCCTAATTCAAAGGGAGACTAGGCGCATTAGACCACTGTAGTAATATTAGCTTCCACTGGATCCTATTGCTGGGTTTTAGAAGGGTTTAATGGGATGTAAGAGAGTGACATTTTCACTGTGTATGTTTTGTGATGAGTTTGCCAATGTTTGAGCGGCTTTGCATGTCTAAAAGCCTAACTAAATGTTTTAGACTGACGTTTTACAATAGTAATGGGATTTAATGTTTATTTGTAGACGGAGGCCTGATGCCATAATGTTACAGGTTCTTCTATGCTTTATCCTCACGATTCCAAAACCATGTCAAAATGGAGGAATCAGAAATGCTTGAAGGGCACACTGACACCCAACTAAGCTTTCCTTTAGATAGCATGCCTTTGCTTCGGGAAGCAGAGAGAATAACTCCTCAATTCCAGTATTACCATATCACATGTACAGTATTATCTGTTGAAGAACCACTGCAGGACATCTAGGATGTGGTTTGGGAAACCAGCTTTGGTTACAGGAGAGAGAGGGTGAGGATGAAGCACCAGATGGATTACAGCAGTGTTTCCCAAACTAGGCGTCCCGACTAGAGGTCGACCGATTATGATTTTTCAATACCGATTATTGGAGGATCAAAAAAAGCCGATACCAATTAATCGGACGATTTTTGTTTATATATATTTGTAATAATGACAATTACAACAATACTGAATGAACAATGAACACTTTTATTTGAACTTAATATAATACATCAATAAAAATCAATTTAGTCTCAAATAAATAATGAAACATGTTCAATTTGGTTGAAATAATGCAAAAACACAGTGTTGGAGAAGAAAGCAAAAGTGCAAAATATGTTCCATGTAAAAAAAGCTAACGTTTAAGTTCCTTGCCCAGAACATGAGAACATATGAAAGCTGGTGGTTCCTTTTAACATGAGTCTTCAATATTCACAGTTAAGAAGTTTTAGGCTGTAGTTATTATAAGACTATTTCTTTCTATACCATTTGTATTTCATAGACCTTTGACTATTGGATGTTCTTATAGGGACTATAGTATTGCCAGCCTAATCTCGGGAGTTGATAGGCTTGAAGTCATAAACATCCTCGACTTCGGCGATGTCATTTACAAAATAGCCTCCAACACTCTACTCAACAAATTGGATGCAGTCTATCACAGTGCCATCCGTTTTGTCACCAAAGCCCCATATACTACCCACCACTGCGACCTGCACGCTCTCGTTGGCTGGCCCTCGCTTCATACTCATCGCTAAACCCACTGGCTCCAGGTCATCTACAAGTCTCTGCTAGGTAAAGCCCCGCCTTATCTCAGCTCACTGGTCATCATAGCAGCACCCACCCGTAGCACGCACTCCAGCAGGTATATCTCACTGGTCCCCCCCCAAAGCCAATTCTTCCTTTGGCCGTCTCTCCTTCCAGTTCTCTGCTGCCAGTGACTGGAACGAACTGCAAAAATCACTAAAGCTGGAGACTCTTACCTCCCTCACTAGCTTTAAGCACCAGCTGTCAGAGCAGCTCACAGATCACTGCATCTGTACATAGCTCATCTGTAAATTAGCCCATCCAATCTACCTCATCCCCATACTGTATTTATTTATTTATTTATTTATTTATTTATTTATCTTGTTCCTTTGCACCCCAGTATCTCTACTTGCACACTCATCTTCTGCACATTCTACCATTGCAGTGTTTAATTGCTAAATTGTAATTACTTCACCACCATGGCCTATTTATTGCCTTACCTCTCTTATCCTACCTCATTTGCACATGCTAATTATAGATTTTTCTACTGTATTATTAGATTGTATGTTTGTTTATTCCATGTGTAACTCTGTGTTGTTGTATGTGTCGAACTGCTTTGCTTTATCTTGGCCAGATCGCAGTTGCAAATGAGAACTTGTTCTCAACTAGCCTACCTGGTTAAATAAAGGTGAAAAAAATTAAATAAACAGCACTGTGCTTCAAGCATTGCGAAAAGCTGCTGGCAAACACAGGAAAGTGCGGTTTGAATGAATGCTTACGAGCTTGCTGCTGCCTACCACCGCTCAGTCAGACTGCTCTATCAAATGTCAAATCATAGGCTTAATTATAATATAATAAACACACAGAAATACGAGCCTTGGGTCATTAATATGATAAAATCCGTAAACTATCATTTTGAAAACAACAACATTTATTATTTTTGTGAAATAGGGAACCGTTCCATATTTTATCGAAAGGGTGGCAACCCTATGTCTAAATACTGCTGTTACATTGCACAACCTTCAATGTTATGTCATAATTGTGTGAAATTCTGGCAAATTAATTACAGTCTTTGTTAGAAAGAAATGGTCTTCACGCAGTTCTCAACGAGCCAGGCGACCCAAACTGCTGCATTTACCCTGACTCTGCTTACACTGAACGCAAGAGAAGTGACACAGTTTCTGGCACCGCATTGATTATATTCAACGCAGGACAAGCTAGTTAAACTAGTAATATCATCAACCATGTGTACTGTAATTAAGTAGTGATTATGTTTAGATTGATTGTTTTTTTATACGATACGTTTAATGCTATCTAGCAACTTACCATGGTTCCTTGCTGCCTGCACTCGTGTAACAGGTGGTCAGCCTGCTACGCAGTCTCCTCGTGGAGTGCAATATAATCAGCGTCCAAAAATGCCGATTACCAATTGTTATGAAAACTTGAAATTGGTTCTAATTAATCGGCCATTCCGATTAATCGTTGACCTCAAATCCCTACCCCAAGTGGGGTCGCCTGATTTGGAAATGCAGTTGCAAGAGAGAGAGAGAAATGCATTTGGTTCATAGAACCGGGGTTGCGTTTCTGTTTTCTTCCTAAACATGTGGCTCTATCTTTTGAATGGTTTAAGCTACAAAATCACCCCATCACTGAAAGATACTGTGAGAGTCTCAAGAACACGTATGTTCCCCTCTACAATTGCCCACAAGCCGTGCAGAACTCGTTGGAACAGAATGGACAAGATCAGACACAAAATCAAACTGGGGGAAAGAACATCATCACAAAGCAGTTTTTCATCCAACATTTTTATGCATGTCAGATAAAAGATGTCATGAAAGCCTGATAGAAACAGAAAATGTATCGGTAAACTTTCCAAAGGTGGGATCTCTTTGTGTTGGTAACATTTTATTATGAGAGACATGTCGGTAGAAACGCTTTTATGTGCAAATATTTACATAATGACCACCATATTAAAGTAAACTTGGAGTCACGCGATGACATGTTGAGTGGTCCTCCTACTGCAACTCGTCGGGAAAGCATGCAGTTTATTAGGCTACCGATTTTAAATAAATTATGATGAACTTCACAGAATGGTGATGAGTTTGATTCTCCTTTCCAATAAATATTGAGGGTCTTATTCTGATGACATGATGATCGATGCTTGGCTGCCTTTTGACAAAAATACAAATAATGTCCATAATAATCTCATCATGTAGGCTGTTGTCTACTCACACTGTATCTGCGAACTGTTAATATGGACAAAGTAGATAGAATATTGTTATTTGTCAAATGGCAGTCAGGTGTCAATTAACATGTCACCAAAATAAGACCTTGGATATTTATGGGAAAGGAGCATCAAGCTCATCACCTTGTACTTTCACCACCCTGTGAAGTTCATCAAAATTGATTTAATCTGTAGCCTAATAAACTGCATGTTTTCCTGATGAGATAGTGGGAGGACCACACGTCAGCCAAGCATCGATCATCATGTCCACAGAATAAGACCTTCGATATTTATGGGAAAGGAGCATCAAGCTCATCACCTTGCACTTTCATCACCCTGTGAAGTTCATAATTTATTTAATCTGGAGCCTAATAAACTGCATGGTTTCTCGAGTCATAGTAGGAGGACCACACAGCGTGACTCCAAGTTTACTTCGATTCGATAGTTATTATATAAATATTTGCACATAAAGGCGCTTCAACCGCTAAAGGCGCTTCTCACATAATTAATTTTACAGACACAAAAAGATCCCACCATGTCGAACAAACAAATTGTCTGTAGTCATTTATAAAATTGTACCTGGCATTTCATGTTTTCCATCAGCCCAGTGCCATTACTTTTTTCATGCAGCAGGTAATTAATCCACATGGCTGGATGGAAACGTGGTTAGTGATGTTCTTTTCTATACAGAATATCATACAAAGTGATTGCCTGATGTTATTCTGAACTGCCCAATACCCTTCTGATGCATTTCAGTCACTTCAAACCATACTGTCTTCAGATTTAAATACTGTCAGACTGATTTTAAATAGACTGTCAAAGCCAAATTAAAAAAGTAAACGTTGGCCGTTGGAACACAAACCTTATCTTATTGGTTCTCCCCTTACCAGCTGGAGGTTCAGTAGCCATCTTGGCCAGGTGTGGAGCAGAACATTGACTGATTGACTACTGCTTTTGGCAGTATAATCATAGCGAATTAGAGGGGACAGTGATTAACATGCAGGGATAAAGTGTGTGCAGACAGGCAGACAGAGAATGCTGTCTGGTTTAAGCAGTTCATGTCGGTGGTGGTTTGTGGACGTTGTTGGGTCTAATTTACAGTGCCTTCGGAAAGTATTCAGACCCCTTGACTTTTTCCACATTTTGTTACGTTACAGCCACATTCTAAAATTGATTAAATTGTTGTTTTCCCCCTCATCAATCTACACACAATAACCCAATGACAAAGGGTTTTTATTTGGATTTCATATAATTGACATACACAAAATAGTCCAAATTGGTGAAGTAAAAAAAATTACTTGTTCAAAAAAAAAGAAAATGGAAAAGTGTTGCGTGCATATGTATTCACCCCCTTTGCTATGAAGCCCCTAAATAAGATCTTGTGCAATTCGTTAAATAAAGTCCACCTGTCTGCAATATAAGTGTCACATGATCTCAGTAGATATACACCTGTTCTGAAAGGCCCTAGAGTCTGTAACACCACTAAGGAAGGGCCACCACCAAGCAAGCGGCACCATGAAGACCAAGGAGCTCCCCAAACAGGTCAGGGACAAAGTTGTGGAGAAGTACAGATCAGGGTTGGGTTATAAAAAAATATCCGTAACTTTGAACATCCGATGGAGCACCATTAAATCCATTATTGTTTGTTTCACAAGAAAAAATATTTTGCGTCTTCAAAGTGGTAGGCATGTTGTGTAAATCAAATGATACAAACCCCCCAAAATCTATTTTAATTCCAGGTTGTAAGGCAACAAAATAGGAAAAATGTCAAGGGGGTGAATACTTTCCTCAAGCCACTGTAGCTCTGCTAATATTAGTTGTCTCTGTAGAACAACGACTGATTTATTCCCCAGCCGAGCATGAATGGGACTGTTTATGGATTTGCAACAGAAAATACCCAGTTGGCTTCCCTCTGTATAAATAAAATATTCTCTGGCAGCTGTACAGTTATTAATGAATGTTTCTGTCCTTTCTTCCGCCTTCCTTCCTTCTGCCCTGTCCTCCTTCCCTTCATCCCTCTTTCCCTCTCTGTCTCTCTGCAGCTGATTTGAGAACGGCCCTATCAACTATAGGATCTAGCTGTTATTCACCATGAATGTTGCGGTGTCTCCCATGGCCAGAGAGGCTGCCTCACCCATGATCACCTCCGTCACGCCCAGCTTTGAGGAGGAGGCAGGCCCCAGCCTCAGCCGGGGTGGTCTCTGTAGAGAAGGGCTGGCCCAGGAGAGGGACCCGGCCTGGAGGTATCAGAACCAGAAGCCCCCTCCCCTCCACACAGGGGCGGACTGGAAGGTGGTGCTGCACCTGCCTGAGATTGAGACGTGGCTGAGGGCCACCACTGACAGGGTCCGGGATCTCTCCCACTCTGTCCACCAGGACTCAGTCAACAAACACCTGGACGTACACCTAGTGCAGCTCAAGGTAAGAGGAACTAGACACTCAATAGGCTCTTATCTCATATTATTATAATGATTATATTATGATTTCAAAGGGCCTAGTAGCAAAGAACTACCCTGGGCCCGTGTTCACAAAGTGTCTCAGAATACAGCACCCGATGTCATAGGAAGGCCAAAAAGATCATCAAGGACATCAACCACCCTAGCCACTGCCTGTTCACCCCGCTATCATCCAGAAGGCGAGGTCAGTACAAATGCATCCAAGCTGCGACCGAGAGATAGAAGTTGTTTTTCAATCTCAAGGCCATCAGACTATTAAACAGCCATCAATAATGAAGAGAGGCTGCTGCCTACATACAGACTTGAAATCATTGGCCACTTTAATAAATGGATCACTAGTCACTTTAATAATGGCACTTTAATAATGTTTACATATCTTGCATTACTCATCACATACTATATTTTCTACCATCTATTGCGTCTTGCCTATGCCGCTCAGTCATCGCTCATCCATATATTTATATGTACATATTCTTATTCCATGCCTTGTTAGATTACTTGTTAGATATTACTGCACTGTCAGAACAAGAAGCACACGCATTTCACCTCACTCGCAATAACATCTGCTAACCATGTGTATGTGACCAATAAAATTTGATATGATTTTGATTTGAATAGCAGCTCTAATCTACGAGTGGTTTTCCCTTTTCAATAAGATTATATTGACATGGAGTACCTGATCCTAGATCAGCACTCCTACTCTGAGATCCTTTGTGAATATATTACCCTGGTCCCATATCTGTTTTGGCTGTTGTTATGGTCCTGAGGTCATTGTCATTGCCAGACAAGAGACAGCACAAACTGATCTGGGACCAGCATAGCAAAGAACACTGTCAGATGCAGAATTGGCCAACATCACATCCCAGTATAACGACCCTGTAGGAGGAAGAGGTGATTAGATATAATGAGGGGAGCTGTACCTTCTCAGTAGCCTTGGAGCTGGACTGGTCTGTTGTGACTTAGCGAGGTCTGCAGTCAGACTCAATACTCAGGGTTTGTCCCAAATGGCAACCTATTCCCTATATTGTGCACATCTTTTGACCAGAGCTGATAGGGCTCTGGTCAAAAGCAGTGCACCATATAGCGAATAGGGTGCCATTTGGGACATAGCCTCGCATCAATGTTTAGAGAGAATCCATTCTCCCTCCCAACCCTAGTGCAGTAGTGCAGAGACTAGCCAGTCCAGGATATGAGTTGGCAGATAGCGGCTATTTTGAAGAAGGTTTTACTTGCAATTATGGTGAATTGTGGTTGTTTTACAGTACCTACCTTAGTTGAATGAAGGTACATACTAAAATGTAAATGTAGACAACTGGGCTTAGTACTGAAGGCTGATGGGCTCAAGCTCTGGGGGTACCTAGGGAGTGTCGTGTCTTTGGCTATGCCGGATTAAGTGATATGACATGCTATTCTATAAAATCCTTTCTCTGTAATTAATATTACCTGATTAAGCTAATCAGGTAGACAATTAACTAGAAAGTCAGGGCACCACCAAAGAGTGTTTATAGAGCTGTTATCTTCCGAATAAACTCTTAAAGACCTAGTAATATTTTACATCAATAGCAGTCAATATTAATCGTCACCTTATTTCAGTCTCATCTGAACATCGTAGAATTCTTGGTTATCTTCAAGAACCCTGGCTAACAAGTTGAATCAGCAATACAACATTTGGTTTAATTATTTATTTACTAAATACCTAACTAATCACAGAATTACATATACACAGAATGCAAATTATGTCATACAGAAAACGTCCCTGGTGGATGGAGCCGACATGATGGCTGGTTACACAAAGGAAATGGGGTTGGGTTTGAGTGAAAGAGCGGGAAGACTGACGAACAAAGGGAGAAGCTATGCTATCGTATATACAGTTATTACAGTCTAAATTACCGCCCATTTGGAAAAGGAAAATGCAATCAATATTTACTCCGAGCTGCGCCTCAATAGGTTGGTTGTAGATGGAAGGCCGTGTTGCCCAACAGAGATCTTCCTGTCCTCGGAAGAATGTCTCTGGTGGTAAACTGGATACGTTGTAGTATCGTCGTTGTGTGTTAGACTGGTTCCGTCGTCCGTCCTTTCCTAGCCCACGTTTACAGCGGCCGCTGCTAACTCAACGGCTAGGAGGTATCACTTCTGTAGTGAATAAGAGTTCAAAGTTTATACCATTCGCAACAAAAGCTCACGCTGAGGTTGGCTTAGTTCTGTAGTTGACATGTTAGTCCTTTTAACGTGGAACCGTCGTCCTCACGTCCTCGGAACAGCTTATTATCTGAATCCTTCTGACATCGGACTGTCGCCCTAATGTACCCGGATCAGAAAGTTATATTTTCGTAAAGGGCTTATATAGTGGAGGGAGAGAAGGGTGTGTTGCATAGTTTATAACCAATGTATCTTCACATGGGCGGGGCCACTGAGTTGAGCATAGTTCACTCATGAAAACCCAATTCTCTCATTTGGAAGCTAAAATTACATTTAATCTTTTCACAAATAGTTTCATATTTAAACATTTAAATTGCACAAAAATTCCATGTGAATCTGATAACTATAATGTGTAGACTTTCCAGGATACAGTTTATGTCGTCCTGTCATTAATAAGAATGTCTCAGATGACAACCGAACTGACGTCATATTCATTAAGTACCAATGCATATTTTCAACTGGTTGGATTACCGAAATATGGTTCCTTTCCCCCCACCTTTTGGTGTTCCCCGATTCACTATGTTTAACAAAGGCTTTTCAAGAGTCCTTCAGTAGAGTCAAGAGAGGAAAGGGAGAAAGGTATTTATTTACCTTACCCACAGGCCAAGGTCATGACAGGAGGTTCTCCCTTTAGACTGCCAGATGCGTGCGTGCGTGTGTACAAATGTCTACAAATCAGGCTGATGGGGTATCTATCTGGAGAAACTCTTCTCTCTATAGACTGGCTGATCAATCAGCTGATGGTCTTATTGGATTATGTTAGAGGACAATGTTGGACCAGCCCTCAGTAGCCCTCTAATAAAAACAGGAAATGGAGGAACGTAATTAGTTCAGCTGCAGCCACACTCAAGGCTTTGGGAATGGCAGAATGTGTTTCCACAGAATTGGGATCTGGGTCCTAGTCACTAAGTAGGAGTAGAGTAGGAGTGCTGCAATCAGTTTAGCCTTTTTAAATCATAATGAATAAGAGGATAGACCTGATCCTAGATCAGCACTCTTGCTCTGAGACACTTTGGGGTCAGTTTGCAATAAGAATCCCAGTACTGTAACAGCAAAACTCTAGTGCAGTGGTTCCCAAACTGTGGGGCGGGCCGGCAGGGCGGTTATTCTTTTTTTGTTGAATGAAGGAGCTCAGTCCGGCTTCCATCTAACATTTTTTTTGCTAGGTTTTTTAGCCCATGGATTTTGTAATGTTCGAGTCACTGAAATATCACATTAATACACATTAGACATGGCAAAATGTGTAGAATTGCAAGAAAATGGGCTTTAAACCTACAACATTTTCTCTCCGCCAACAAGAGGGGTGCAATTAAAGCCTTTAAGGCTGGGGAAACTCCAGGGCTGGATGGCATACCAGTGGAAGTATACCAAACTTTTTTTGATATACAGTACTCAGAGGACCATTATTAGCATGTTTTAACCACTCCTATATAAATGGTAGATTATCGGACACGCAACAATGTCTGATCTCATTCTTACTGAAACAGGATCCAAGTGGTATATATAAAGATCCAGTCCATTTAAAAACTTGGAGACCTCTTACACTTCAGTGTTGTGATGCAAAAATTCAAGCTAAATGCTTGGCGCATAGAATTAAAAAGGTATTGTCAGATATTATTAATCCTAATCACACAGTTTTTTTACGATACATTGGAGATAATATAAGACAAGTACTGGAAACAATAGAATACTATGAAATATCGGGAACACCAGGCCTGGTTTTCATAGATGATTTTGAAAGGCTTTTGATAAAGTACGACTGGAGTTTATATATAAATGCCTAGAATATTTCAATTTTGGAGAATCTCTTATCAAATGGGTTAAAGTTATGTATAGTAAACCTAGGTGTAAAATAGTAAATAATAGCAACATCTCAGACAGTTTTAAACTGTCAAGAGGAGTAAAACAAGGTTGTCCACAATCGGCATATCTATTTATTATTGACATCGACTTGTTAGCTGTTAAAGTTAGATCCAACAATAATATTAAGGGATTAAAAATCCGTGGCTTAAAAACAAAGGTGTCATTGTACGCTGATGATTCATGTTTTCTTGGGTAGGCAGACCATTCCATAAAAATTGATCTCTATAGGAGAAAGCCCTGCCTCCAGCTGTTTGCTTAGAAATTCTAGGGACAATTAGGAGGCCTGCGTCTTGTGACCGTAGCGTACGTGTAGGTATGTACGGCAGGACCAAATCGGAAAAATAGGTAGGAGTAAGCCCATGTAATGCTTTGTAGGTTAGCAGTAAAACCATGAAATCAGCCCTTGCCTTAACAGGAAGCCAGTGTAGGGAGGCTAGCACTGGAGTAATATGATCACCTTTTTTGGTTATAGTCAGGATTCTACAGCCATATTTAGCACTAACTGAAGTTTATTTAGTGCTTTATCCAGGTAGCCGGAAAGTAGAGCATTGCAGTAGTCTAACCTAGAAGTGACAAAAGTATGGATTCATTTTTCTGCATAATTTTTGGACAGAAAAGTTCTGATTTTTGCAATGTTACGTAGATGGAAAAAAGCTGTCCTTGAAACAGTCTTGATATGTTCGTCAAAAAGAGATCAGGGTCCAGAGTGACGCCGAGGTCCTTCACAGTTTTATTTGAGACGACTGTACAACTATCAAGATTAATTGTCAGATTCAACAGAAGATCTCTTTGTTTCTTGGGACCTAGAACAAGCATCTCTGTTTTGTCCGAGTTTAAAAGTAGAAAGTTTGCAGCCATCCACTTCCTTATGTCTGAAACACAGGCTTCTAGCGAGGGCAATTTTGGGGCTTCACCATGTTTCATTGAAATGTACAGCTGTGTGTCATCCGCATAGCAGTGAGAGTTAACATTATGTTTTTGAATGACATCCCCAAGAGGTAAAATATATAGTGAAAACAATAGTGATCCTAAAACGGAACCTTGAGGAACACCGAAATTTACAGTTGATTTGTCAGAGGACAAACCATTCACAGAGACAAACTGATATCTTTCCGACAGATAAGATCTAAACCAGGCCAGAACTTGTCCGTGTAGACCAATTTGGGTTTCCAATCTCTCCAAAAGAATGTGGTGATCAATGGTATCAAAAGCAGCACTAAGTTCTAGGAGCACGAGGACAGATGCAGAGCCTCGGTCTGACACCATTAAAAGGTAATTTACCACCTTCACAAGTGCAGTCTCAATGCTATGATGGGGTCTAAAACCAGACTGAAGCATTTCGTATACATTGTTTGTCTTCAGGAAGGCATCGAGTTGCTGCGATACAGCTTTTTCTAAAATCTTTGAGAGGAATGGAAGATTCGATATAGGCTGATAGTTTTTTATATTTTCTGGGTCAAGGTTTGGCCTTTTCAAGAGAGGCTTAATTAACCGCCGCTTTTAGTGAGTTTGGTACACATCCGGTGGATAGAGAGCCGTTTATTATGTTCAACATATGAGGGCCAAGCACAGGAAGCAGCTCTTTCAGTAGTTTAATTGGAATAGGGTCCAGTATGCAGCTTGAAGGTTTAGAGGCTATGATTATTTTCATCATTGTGTCAAGAGATATAGTACTAAAACACTTGAGTGTCTCCCTTGATCCTAGGTCCTGGTAGAGTTGTGCAGACTCAGGACAACTGAGCTTTGGAGGAATACGCAGATATAAAGAGGAGTCCGTAATTTGCTTTCTAATGATCATGATCTTTTCCTCAAAGAAGTTCATGAATTTATTACTGCTGAAGTGAAAGCCATCCTCTCTTGGGGAATGCTGCTTTTTAGGTAGCTTTGCGACAGTATCAAAAATTCATTTCGGATTGTTCTTATTTTCCTCAATTAACTTGGAAAAATAGGATGATCGAGCAGCAGTGAGGGCTCTTCGATACTGCACGGTACTGTCTTTCCAAGCTAGTCGGAAGACTTCCAGTTTGGTGTGGTGCCATTTCCGTCCCAATTTTCTGGAAGCATGCTTCAGAGCTCGGGTATTTTCTGTATACCAGGGAGCTAGTTTCTTATGAGAAATGTTTTTCGTTTTTAGGGGTGCAACTGCATCCAGGATATTGCGCAATGTTAAATTGAGTTCCTCAGTTAAGTGGTTAACTGATTTTTGTCCTCTGACGTCCTTGGGTAGGCAGAGGGAGTCTGGAAGGGCATCACAGTTTACCTATTTACTTATGGTTTTGCCTACACCTAATGACCTGCTCGTTAATTATTTTTTTTACCTTTATTTAACTAGGCTTGTCAGTTAAGAACAAATTGTTATTTTCAATGACAGCCTAGGAACAGTGGGTTAACTGCCTTGTTCAGGGGCAGAACAACAGATTTTCACCTTGTCAGCTTGAGGATTCAATCTTGCAACCTTTCAGTTACTAGTCCAACGCTCTTACCACTAGGCTACCTGCCGTCCCAAAAATGATATGAACAAAAAAATATTCAATTTCTTTTGGAATGGCAAGCCAGACAAAATTTAAAGGGCCTATTTTTATATAATGAATATGAATTCTGAGGGCATAAATGATTAAATATTAAAGCATTAGACCTCTCACTAAAGGCATCAGTCATACAAAAGTTATACTTAAATCTGAAATGGTTCTCTAGTTAATTGGTAGGAATGTCTCACCCCATGTTCAAGAATGGCCTTTTCCCCTTTATTCAGATTACAACTGCACACTTTCGGTTGTTTGAAAACGAAATCATCTCCAAAATATAGTTATTTTTTAAACAAGCCTTAGAAAGTTGGTTTTAATTTCAGTTTAAACCACCTGAAAAGACAGAACAAATAATACTTAAATATTGCGGTTAAAATCAAATATACTAATTGATAAAAACATATTTTTTGATAAAATGCTTAAAAAATGTATAATTTTTGTAAATTATATCATAAATACAACTGGTGGAGTTATGTCACACATGCAGCTAACACAGACTGCTCTCCCCAAATTACAACCAACTAATTGCAGCATTACCACAAAAATGGAAGAGGCAAGTAGAAGGGGGAAAAAGTAAGGAACTTGTCTGTCGGCCCTGCATTAAAGAACATAAATGGTTAAAGAAAATTGTGATAAATAAAAACAGACCAATTTCATTTAAGGACCAAAAAATCTACAGCTGTGCCATATAAATTGCAAAATAGTTGGGAAGAGATTTTCGATGTACCCATTCCATGGCACATGGTTTATGAATTGACATGCAAAACAATGCTGGATTCAAAACTTCAAATTTTTCAATTGAAATTATTATACAAAATTCTTGCAACCAATAGAATGTTATATATATGGGGGAGACAATCTTCCCAGCTCTGCAGATTTTGCTTTTCCATATGTAGCTCGTTTTTGGTCACAGGTCCAGGAATGGCTGAAGAATTGCACCATTTTCTAGCACTAACGCTGCAGATAGCAATGCTGGAAGGGGAGCCTAAGCAATAAAGTTTGGCAACCCCTGCTCTGGAGAAGTCTTGATGTGAACATATGTTTTCATAGAGAGCAAAATGTCAAAAATCGACTCTGTGTTGAGTTGTTTCCATTACACTACCAGCTTGGTAACAAGTAGAGAAACTATTTACTAGTTTACTTCTCAACATGGTGACTGATATACTGTATATTAAGTCTGGTTCAGAATGTGTTTTTAGCCGACTCCACTTACTATTGTTGTCATACCATACTCATCCCATATACACTATATATACAAAATATATAAAACAGCAAGCAATGCAGATGTAGAAGCATGGTGGCTATGAAAAACTCCCTAGAAAGGCAGGAACCTAGGAAGAAACCTAGAGAGAAACCAGGCTCTGAGGGGTGGACAGTCCTCTTCTGGCTGTGCCGGATGGAGATTACAGTACATGGCCAAGAGATGTTCAAACGTTCATAGATGACCAGCAGGGTCAAATAATAATAATCCGTGGTTGTAGAAGGTGCAAAAGGTCAGCACCTCAGGAGTAAATGTCAGTTGGCTTTTCATAGCCAATCATTCAGAGTTAGAGACAGCAGGTGCGGTAGAGAGAGAGAGTCGAAAACAGCAGGTCCGGGACAAGGTAGCACAGGCCAGGGTTCCATAGCCGCAGGCAGAACAGTTGAAACTGGATGGATAGTCTATCTACCTCTCCCTGCCTGGGTCTGAAATGGCACCCTATTCTCTATGTAGTTCACTACCTTTGACTAGGGAATGAAAGTAGTGCACTATATTGGGAATAAGGTGACATTTCAGATGCACCCATGCCTGCTTAGACAGATCTCTCCTTTCTCCAGTTGAAGCTGCGCATTGTCTGTCTGTCTGGGGAATGCTGAGCATGTGACCTGATTCAGTATCTGGTTCCGTATTCACAAAGTGCTCAGAGTAGAAGTGCTGATGTAGGATCAGTTTAACTTTTCATGCCGTAATGAATAAGACAAGGAGGACCTGACCCTAGATCAGCACTCTCTGAGCCAATTTGTGAATACAGGTAAAGTGGCTGACTTCTTTGTTACTGTGGTTTGCTTCCAATGAGACAGTGAGTCAGACAGGTTGACGTATTGCCTGGCCAGGGCTCCTCTGGCTCGGTGTCATCGATAAAGATGTGTTCCCGGTCAAATACACCCCCCAAACCAGAGTATAATGGTCTCCCTGCTCTAAAACTGTTTCCCAACTCCGGTCCTCGAGTACCCCCAACTACACATTTTTGTTGTAGCCCGGGACAAGCACACCTGATTCAACTTGTCAACAAATCATCAAGCCCTCAGTGAGTTGAATCAGGTGAATTTGTCCGTGGCTACAACAACAACATGTTCTGTTGGGGGTCCTGGAGGACTGGAGCTGGGAAACGGTGCTCTAAAAGGTGTCTTACAACAGAAATTAAAATGTTACGTTGTTGACACAGCATGTAGGCTATTCTTTGTGATCACCTGTAGCGGTGCAGCTAGTATGCATTCATGAAGTTGTATATTAAATAGCAGTGTTAAAGTTTAGATCGAGTCTAATGTGTTGTTATCTGATCTTCAAACAATGTGACCCAAATCGCCCAAATCACACTTTCCTATATCATAATCTGTCTCTTTCTCTGCTCCTTCTCTCAGCTGATATAGGGTATGACATATTTGTTGATTTACCAGTACTGTTATTTCTCTCAGTAAGTCTCTTTTCCTCCTCCCTGCCTTTGTCTCCCTCAAGCTATTTGAACCCACAACTTGACCAGCTGTAATGACCCCTGTAATCAATAGTATCAAATAACACAACATGTCATTCTGTTGCCAGAGTGAATTCTTGGGACTTTCAGAATGAGTGTGCCTGTTTGGATTCACTGGTGAAGTCTGCCATCTAGTGGGATTTGGTGGACATGTTACAATGTTATAATACTCACTGACTCATTTACATTTTAGTCATTTAAGAGACACTCTTATCCAGTAGTGTGTGTATGAACCCTCACAGTAGTGAGTTCATACAGTTTCATCTTTTTTTTTTGTACTGGTCCCTTGTGGGAATCAAACCCCCAACCCTGGCATTGCAAGCACCATGATCTATCAACTGATCCACACGGGACCTTTTCATTTCAGTAGGTGGCCCTTTTTAAATACAGACAGGCAATTGCTGTTGATTGAATTTAATTTGAGACTTTAAAAATGTTTGCTTTGAAATGGAATCCTGTATATCAATACATTGATTGGTACAGGCTGTTGATGCTGAAATGTTTGTGTGATCACTCTCGATAATGACACAAATCATGATGCCACAAGTATTCTCAATGCATGTAGTTCTCCTTATTCAGCCTATGGTCTTAAAGTAGTTTGTTTTTAGCATTAGCATTGTGACCAATAGTCTGTTTAAAGGTCTGATGAAAGGGCTATGTTCTAGCATCCATCCCCATCTCCATCCCATCCTGCCCTTGTCTAGTCTATTTTTAGGAGGCCTGGGGCCCTCTTGTCGTAGTCATGGCCCGTATCCACAAAGCGTCTCAGAGTAGAAAATTGGTTGTAAGTGCTGAGAATAGAGCCATTTTAATTTTTTATGAGCCAAAATAAAAGCTTTGCATGGAGCCTCTTTAATCATTAGAGTCACACCAAGTCAACAGATATTTAGGACAGTGGTTCCCAAATTGTTTATACTTTTTTTAAAGGAACTCATTCTGGCTTTAAACTTACTCTTGAAAGTTGTAGTAGTAGAACAACCTGCAATTTCGAAATTGGGTAGTGCATTATCAGTTCCTCTTGTCATGTCAGTCATTGAGTACCTTCGAGAGCTGTTTATAACTTGTTAGAAATGTACAGATCAACTAGCCCATGTCAGCTAATGTTTTTTATTTAATTTTTTAAGCCCATAGATATTGTTGTCATTTTTAAGTCCCTCAAATAGCACATGAATACACAGTAGACATGGCAAAATGTATAGCATTGCAAGAAAATTTGCTTTAAAACTGCAAAATATTCTTTACACCCCATGACAAAATGTATAGAATTGCAGGAAATAAGCTTTCTCTCTTATGAACAGTGCCCATAGGAATCGACGTGGCGCGGAAATGCTCGGGATGTTTCCCAATGCTGGAAGGGGGGCCTGAGTGAAAGTTTAGGAACCCATAATTTAGGACACCTCATGAGCTGTCTTAACCAGTTAAGAGTTACCAGCAGGGGTCTTTATTAATAGAAAAATGCAGTGCGTCAGTGGTTCCTGCGCCACATGCAATTGGTTTGGAGTTGTTAAAATAATGTTTTGAAATGTCTAAATGATCATCCATAAATAATCTAGACCTACATGCAACAGTATCGCAACGCTTGTTCACAGGCCTGATCACCAACAACGATGAGACAGCCTATAGGGAGGAGGTCAGAGACTTGGAAGTGTGGTGCCAGGACAACAGCCTCTCCCTCAGTGTGATCAAGACAAAGTAGATGATTGTGGACTACAGGAAAAGGAGGGCTGAGCACGTCCCCATTCTCATCAACATGGCTGTAGTGGAGCAGGTTGAGAGCTTCAAGTTCCTTGGTGTCCACATCAACAACAAACTACCATTGTCCAAACACACCAAGACAGTCGTGAAGAGGGAACGACAACACCTATTCCCCCTCAGGAGACTGAAAAGATTTGGCATGGGTCCTCAGATCCTCAAAAAGTTATACAGCTGCACCATCGAGAGCATTCTGACTGGTTGCCTCACCGCCTTGTATGGCAACTGCTCGGCCTCCGACCACCAGGCACTACAGAGGGTAGTGCGTACGGCCCAGTACATCACCGGGGCCAAGCTTCCTGCCATCCAGGACCTCTATACCAGGCAGTGTCAGTGGAAGGTCCTAAAAAGTGCCAAAGACTCCAGCCACCCTAGTCATAGACTGTTCTCTTAACTACCGCACACCAATCGGTACCGGAGCCCCAAGTCTAGGTCCAAAAGGCTTCTTAACAGCTTCTACCCCAAGCCATAAGACTGCTGAACAGCTAATCAAATGGCTAACCTAACTTTTTTTATGCTGCTGCTACTCGCTGTTTATCATCTATGCATAGTCACTTTACCCCTACCTACATGTACAGTACCAGTCAAAAGTTTGGACACACCTACTCATTTAAGGGTTTTTCTTTATTTTTACTATTTTCTACATTCTACAGGACACCAATAATAAGAGGAGACTTGCTTGGAACAAGAAACAGTAGCAATGGACGGGTGCAAATCTGTCCTTTGGTCTGATGAGTCCAAATATGAGATTTTTGGTTCCAACTGCCATGCCTTTGTGAGACGCAGAGTAGGTGAACGAATGATCTCTTCATGTGTGGTTCCCACCGTGAAGCTTGGAGGAGGAGGTGTGATGATGTGGGGGTGCTTTGCTGGTGACACTGTCTGATTTATTTAGGATTCAAGGCACACTTAACCAGCATGGCTACCACAGCATTCTGCAGCGATACGCCATCCCATCTGGTTTGCGCTTAGTGGGACTATCATTTGTTTTTCAACAGGACAATGACACAACACATGACCCAATACACCTCCAGGCTGTGTAAGGGCTATTTGACCAAGGGGAGTGTTGGAGTGCTGCATCAGATGACCTGGCCTCCACAATCACCTGACCTCAACCCAAATGATATGGTTTGGGATGAGTTGGACCGCAGAGTGAAGGATAAGCAGCCAGCAAGTGCTCAGTATATGTGGGAACTCCTTCAAGACTGTTGGAAAAGCATTCCTCATGAAGCTGGTTCAGAGAATGCCAAGAGTGTGCAAAGCTGTCATCAAGGCAAAGGGTGGCTACTTTGAAGAATCTAAAATATATTTTGATTTGTCTTAACACTTTTTTGATTACTACATGATTCCATATGTGTTATTTCAGAGTTTTGATATCTTCACTATTATTCTACAATGTAGAAAATAGTAAAAATAAAGAAAAACCCTGTAATTAGGTGTGTCCAAACTTTGGACTGTTACTGTACATATTACCTCAATTACCTTGACTAACCTGTACCCCTGGACATTGACTCGGTACTGGTACCCCCTGTATGTAGCCTCGTTATTGTTATTTTATTGTTGCTCTTTTATTTTTTACTTTCGTGTATTTAGTCAATATTTTTCTTAAACCTGCATTGTTGGTTAAGGGCTTATAAGTAATCATTTCACGGTAAGGTCTACACCTGTTGTATTCGGCGCATGTGACAAATAAAATTTGATATAAGGAGAGGGGTTAACACAATTTGACCCTTTCCATAAAACTAGATTGAGTGGACTGCTTCAGAGATCTGTTATAGTGCTCTATATAACGAAGACATGAATTCAGTGTCACTATGTTGATAGTGTTAGAAATAGAGGAAGTTGTTACTATGGTGATACATTGAGTGTTTGGAGAGAATCCTGCAACGACGTTCTTGCAGATGTAGACAATATGTGACGGAAAGGAAGTCAATGTTTCGACTGCCCTTTGCTGTTTATATAGTTGTTACTGTATATCAGCCGGTCTCAGTAAGAGACCCTTGCTAAGGCCTGGCTGCTGCATGTAGAATGTTGAGGTGTGTGTGTGTGTATTTGCCAAGGCAGCAGCTACTCTTCCTGGGGTCCAGCAAAATTAAGGCAGTTAGACAATTAAAACATTACAATACATTCACAACACATTATTGTGTGCCCTCAGGCCCCTACTCTACTACCACATATCTATAGCACAAAATCCATGTGTATGTATAGTGTTACGAACCGGCTCTGAGTTCGCAACAAAAGGGAGACAAGAGTATCAAAATATATATTTATTAACTAAAGTAACCTAAGAACAATGATGTGTGTAATCAGTAATGTAAGTGAGTGTTTTGCATACCTGAATGTAATAATGCAGAGTGTTGAAAGGTGCCAAAGCAACTAACCAAAAAACCACAACTACCACAACCAAAATCAACAAAGTGTCTGCATGGAGAGAGTCTTCCCAATGAATGTGGAAGAGGTGCCTTTATCCTGGGACACACCCGGGCCCAGGTGTTTCCCATGTAGCTGACGACCCTCCCAACTCCGCCACCGGCATCCTAATAAGGTACAAGAGCAAAGAGAGAATATACGGCAGACAGAGTAGGAGGGTCGTCACAATAGTGTGTATGTTATCGTGTGTTAGCATGTGTCTATGCCTGTGTTTCATGTTGCTTCACAGTCCCTGCTGTTCCATAAGGTTTATGTTTTACATTTACATTTTTACATTTAAGTCATTTAGCAGACGCTCTTATCCAGAGCGACTTACAAATTGGTGCATTCACCTTATAATATCCAGTGGAACAACCACTTTACAATAGTGCATCTAAATCTTTTAAGGGGGGGGTTAGAAGGATTACTTGCTTGCATGAGATAGTTGATGTGAAATGGAGTTCCATGTAGTCATGGCTCTATTTAATATTGTGCGTCTCCCCATAGTCTGTTCTGGACTGTGAAGAGACCTCTTGTGGGGTATGCATGGGTGTCTGAGCTGTGTGCCAGTAGTTTAAACAGACAGCTCGGTGCTTTCAACACGTCAATACCTCTCACAAAACAAGTAGTGATGAAGTCAATCTCTCCTCCACTTTGAGCCAGGAGAGATTGACATGCATATTACCAATGTTAGCTCTCTGTGTACATCCAAGGGCCAGCCGTGCTGCCCGGTTCTGAGCTAATTGCACCTGACCACACAACTGAACAGTAGTCCAGGTGCGACACAATGAGGGCCTGTAGGACCTGCCTTGTTGATAGTGCTGTTTAGAAGGCAGAGATGCACTTTATTATGGACAGACTTCTCCCCATCTTAGCTACTGTTGTATCAATATGTTTTGACCATGACAGTTTACAATCCAGGGTGACTCCAAGCAGTTTAGTCACATCAAGTTTCTCAATTTCCACATGATTAATTACAAGATTTAGTTGAGGTTTAGGGTTTAGTGAATGATTTGTCCCAAATGCAATGGTTTTAGTTTTTGAAATATTTAGGACCAACTTATTCCTTGCCACCCAATCTGAAACTAACTGCAACTCTTTGTTAAGTGTTTTAGTCATTCCAGTCGCTGTAGTAGCTGACATGTCTAGTGTTGAGTCATCCGCATATATAGCTACACTGGCTTTACTCAAAGCCAGTGGCATGTCTTTAGTAATGATTTTCAAATGTAAGGGCCCTAAACAGCTGCCCTGGGGAATTCCTAATTCTACATGGCTCCCGAGTGGTGCAGCGGTCTAAAGCACTGCATCTAAGTGGTAGAGGTGTCACTACCGACCCTGGTTCGATTCCAGGCTGTATCACAACCAGCCGTGATTGGGAGTCCCATTGGGTGGCGCACAACTGGTCCAGTGTCATCCGGGTTAGGGTTTGGCCGGGGGTATGCCGACATTGTAAATAAGAATGTGCTAGTTAAATAAAATTAAATGTTGGAGAGGCTTCCAATAAAGAACACCCTCTGTGTTCTATTAAACTGGTAACTCTTTGTCCACATTAAAGCAGGGGGTGTAAAGCCATAACACATATGTTTTTCCAGCAGCAGACTATGATCAATAATGTCAAAAGCCACTCTGAAGTCTAATAAAACAGCCCCCACAATCTTTTTATAATTTTCTCTCAGCCAATCATCATTCTTTTGTGAAAGTGCTGTGCCTGTTTTAATGTCCTTCCCTATAAGCATGCTGAAAGCCTGTTGTCAATTTGTTTACATCATTGTTTCTGGTCAAACACCATTTGTTTCTGGTCAAACACCACCAGTTTACTAAGGGTTGGTAACAGGCTGATTGCTCGGCTATTTAAGCCAGTAAAGGGGATGTTACTATTCTTTCTAGTAGGCTTAAATTGAATATATGGCAAATAGGAGTGGCAAAATCGGCCACTATTATCCTCAGTAATTTTCCATCCAAGTTGTCAGACACCGGTGGCTTATTAATAATGTTGATAGACAACAATCCTTTTTTCACCTCTTCCATGCTCACTTTACGGAATTCAAAATTATAATGGTTGTCTTTCATAATGTGGTCTGATATACTTGGATGTGTAGTGTCAGCTTTGCTGGCATGTCATACCTGAGTTTTCTAATCTTGCCAATGAAAAAATCTTTAAAGTAGTTGGCAATATCAGTAGGTTTTATACACTATATTAGGCCCAGCCTTTGGAACTTTGGTTTCCCTAGATGTGGCTACTATATTGTGATCACTACGTCCAATGAATTTGGATACTGTTTTAAATGACTTTTCTGCAGCATTAGTAAAGATGTGGTCAATACATGTTGATGATTTCATTCCTGTGCTGTTTGTAACTACCTTGGTAGGTTGATTTTTAACCTGTACCAGGTTTCAGGCACTAGTTACAGTTTGAAGCTTTCTCTTGAGTGGGCAGCCTGATGAAAGCCAGTCAATATTTAAATCACCCAGAAAATACACATCTCTGTTGATATCACATACATTATCAAGCATTTCACACGTTATCCAGATACTGACTGTTTGCACTTGGTGGTCTATAGCAGCTCCCCACCAGAATGGTCTTTAGGTGAGGCAGATAAACCTGTAGCCACATTACTTCAACAGTATTTAACATGAGATCCTCTCTAAGCTTTACAGGAATGTGGTTCTGAACACACATGCGTGCGGACACACAGAGACGCCTTGTGGGGGAAAGTTCAAACTCCCACATCTTTATTTATACTCTAGGATGGATCAGTGTTCAGGCGAACAGGGAGGTGACTTGCAGCTGTTTGTAAAACTGTATTTCTAGTGATGTAATCCCAGCGCCACAGAGAATCCCAGGAATTCAGCCATCTCATGTCTCTCTGTGCAGCAAGTGTGTTGTGTGTGTGTGTGTGTGTGTGTGTGTGTGTGTGCATGCCCACGCTACGCTAGGCAGGCCTGGTAAAGGCTGGTGGAGGCTAGGCAGGCCTGGTAAAGGCTGGTGGAGGCTAGGCAGGCCTGGTAAAGGCTGGTGGAGCCTAGGCAGGCCTGGTAAAGGCTGGTGGAGCCTGGGGAGGACAGGAGAGCAGATCACACCCTGGGGGGAGGGGGCCACCTCACAGCTAGTTATTGGGAGTGTGGAGTATGGAGTGTGGCTAGGTACATACCTTTTACTTAGCCACCAGATGCAACATTCACACCCTGTCAGATGCAGGCTCCACAAAGGTAATGTTACGTTACAGCATGGATACTGATGGTACCGAAGACAAACATTTAGCAAAATATTTTGTTGTTGCAAATATAGCATGTACAAAGACTTCAAAATATTCATAAGGATTGCTTGCAGAAGTCTTGTAGGGTAAGAGAAGTTTGCTGTTGCCTTCTGCCATTTTGCATTAACTTTTTCCAAAGTGTTGCAACAACTTTTTATAATAAATGATTGAACAAATAAGGACAAGAATCACTGTGAATTAGAAATGACTGACTCATCTGATGCCCAACCCACTGGGCAGAGGAGGGGGGCAACACTCAGTCATGAGGTGCAGCTGCCCCTTGGCTGGGCAGAGAGAGAGGGCTGCGGGGTTAATTCAGAGAGGAGGGTGAGGTCAAATCCTAAAATAGTCCCCCTAGTGTTGTGAGAGGGCAGGGAGCCCTCTCACACCAAACAGTACCTTCTACATGAGATACAAGCTCTAATACTGTCAGAGAGAGAAACAGCGTTAGACTGTACTGGTTGATACTGTCGGAGCAACTGAACACAGCTAGACTGTACTGGTTGATACTGTCGGAGCAACTGAACACAGCTAGACTGTACTGGTTGATACTGTCGGAGCAACTGAACACAGCTAGACTGTACTGGTTTGCTTTGAATGAACTTTGTGACTGGTAAGGCTGGCCAGAACTGTTTGATTTGAACAGTATGTGAAGGAATTGTAAATGAATGGGTTGTAATAACACATGTTCTTTGAACAGGACTTGTTTTGTAAAGAGACCTCTGGACAATGTTTGAGCTGGAATAGATCATCTTGACAATGGTTACTGTTATCGCAATTGCAGTGGACTTTATACTAGTGAACAAAACTGTGTGTGTGTGTGCTTTCGTCATCAAAGCCAGTCGTGAGCGTGCTGCACAGTGACAGTAGGACAGTACTTTACCTTTGAGCAGCAGCAGTGAAATGTCATGAGTCTCTTTTAAGTAGCTTCAATTATTCAACACTTTTTAAAATGCTAACCAGAGCCCGAGGGTATTCACCTTGAAGGGTTGTCTGTAATGCATTATGTGTTGTCTGTATCTTATGAAGACATCTGCTGTGTATTTTAAGGTTACATACATATATGTATGCATTTTTTAGCAATGTGTGGTTAGATAATAGGACATATTGCATAGCTAATAACACTTCAATATGATAGTTGCACCTTATATGTCCTATTGGCAGGTTAGCTGTCAGAAATGAATGGCTTCAATAGAGCATTGCTGTATCACACAGTGCAGTATGCTATGTTAGCTGGAGGTGAACTGCTGTTGAAGGACCTAAATAGCAGATACATTTTTATGATCCTTCTCTGATCTTTTTGCCTATGATGTCAAATCAAATTGTATTTGTCACATGGGGGGGGGGGGGGGGGGCAATGCAAATAGTCTGGGTTTCCCCTATGATCCAGTACTGTAGTCTATGTTTATTTTAGAGTGGAGGAGTGGATCCCAGACCATGGTTATCGGTGCAGTGGCTATGTGTTTGTCCTACATTGAGAAATGCCATGTTATTTAGAGATTAGGATGCACCGAAGCCAGGATACCACTGGCACAGCAACCAGAGCCATGTTCTGTTGTTAGAACAGTTGTTATGGAGACGATGCCTGCCTAGCGCTGTGTGTAGGACAGGAGTATGTTCACTTCAGTTCTTTCCTGATCTATATGAAGCCTAACTTACTGTGTTATGATAGTGTCCTGAAACCCTGATGCACTCTGATGTAAACAACTTTCAGTTTGTCTGAGGAGAGAGTCTTTCTGAGAGGGTCTGGTGTTGGTTAGGAGGAAATCTGTCAGTGTTGGGTAGGAGGAAATCTGTCAGTGTTGGGTAGGAGGAAATCTGTCAGTGTTGGGTAAGAGGAAATCTGTCAGTGTTGGGTAAGAGGAAATCTGTCAGTGTTGGGTAAGAGGAAATCTGTCAGTGTTGGGTAAGAGGAGGGTATCTGTCATAGCGAGCCGGCAGCTGATCCCAACACTGTCCCCAAGTCTGACCCATGACTGGTGGAGGGGAGAAAGGTCCCAACTCCAAGTTTCCCCAAATCTCACCCCAGGACTGGCAGAGGGGGTAAAGGTCAACCATAGCCTGACTAAACACATGCTGTCAAACATGTGCTGTTGTAACTTCAGAGGCTCTGGGGTAAAGTTGGCCCAAGGTACAAATCTAACATCAGCTTCCTCTCCCCAAATCTTAACCTTAACTGTTAATTGGGGAATCTAAATGTGTACCCAAGACAAGCGTCTAGGGACAACTTAACCTTAGTCCTTTAAACTAGAGGAAGGAGGAAGAAGAGGTGGCTCTCTAGGAGATGAGATGACTCAGGTTTTTTAAACAGCGGAGCTGATGGTGAGGAGCTTTTAAAACCGACTGAGGAGCCCAACTGTCTCTGTCTGGTTTTTGTTGTTTTAGTGTCCTAACCCCATGTGTGTAAGTGGAATGCCGAGGACTGTTCAGTGTGATTACACAGGCAGCCTATAGCTACTTTGTCTGAAACATGTATGTTGGTATGCAGGGGGAAAGTGAGCTAGCAGCAACGTTAGTGTCCTTATTACCGTGCAATTACAGTTGTAAGTACAGTGTAACAAGTATTGTGATAAATAGTAATAACTCATTGTAATACTCTACTTAATAAGCCTTAGTTGTGATCGTCCAATGTTTTCTAGAATATTCCGAGGTGCTTTAACTGTAGCCCAGATGAATAAACCATTATATGTGGGGAATTATCCTATTTTAATGCTTACCCTTGAGATGATCTGGGCACCATGTGTGGCGTACCACTCGGGATGTGAATGTATAAATGGCTGAAGGGAATATAGTCAATACTCAATACAGTATGTGAAGCAGTTTCTCCTATCATCATTGCTATATCAACTGCCTGTCACTATATACAGTATGGGTCTGGTTTGACAGCCCTGTCCTGGCCAGGCTAGCAGCTGTGGTAGGGAAGGGTTGGATGGGACTGGGTCAGTTGTCATGGAGTTGTCATGCCCACACCAACCAGTTATGACCAGATCAGACATGATGTAACTGGTACAGTAGTGGAATGACTCCGCCCCCCTCATAGCTTCATTGCAAAGACTATACAGTTATGCAATATAAAAATGAGGTAACATTTTATATGTAATGCACTGAGACACGTTTTGGTCTACAGTTCAATTTACAGGCCTCACATTTTATATCCCAGCCCTGTGAATGCTGACTATGTCCATGCAGCTATGTTGTCAATACTTATCATGAGCCACCTGCTTAGGGTCTTCTCTTCAGGAAATGGTTAGCATTGGCTCAGAGTCACATGCTACTGTCAAAACTAGAATAGTCCCAGTAAGCATGTTCTGAATTAAAGGTGAAAATACATGTATTCTGGAAGTTGAAAATAAGTATTTTTCCTACATTGAAAATATGTATTTTCCAGATCTGAAATCAGGTACATTTTTGGTTCTGAATGAGAGTTGAAAAAACATACAGTACCAGTCAAAAGTTTGAACACACCTACTCATTCCAGGGTTTTTCATAATTTTTTACTATTTTCTACATTGTAGAATAATAGTGAAGACATCAAAACTATGAAATAACACATATGGAATCATGTAGTAAACAAAAAAGTGTTAGACAAATCAAAATATATTTTTGATTTTAGATTCTTCAAAGTAGGCACTCCGCGCTTACTGGGGTTTAGCCTACCATGTCAGCCCACAATGTAATTTTATGAACGCCCATCCATGTGGTAGGCCCAACTTTGTAAAGCAGGCCGTTGCATTGGCTTTATTAGTCCTGATTCCTGTGCCTAATCAATTGGTCTATTTAAGCTCTGAATATCAGCTACCCAACTTTATCAGGAGTTATCCTGAGCCTATTTGCAATGTGTTTCCACAGCGGGAAATGCAGAAGTATTTTATTTTTCGCTATGATCAGCTCGTATAAAAATGACCGATACAAACTTGAAACCACTGATCATGACAATCATGATAAATATTTTGCGCCCCTGCCTTTGATAAAGTGGGGACTTTTTATCACAGGGCGACAGGGTTGGGGAGTAACAGATTACATTACAAAAAAACGGTAACTGTAATCCGTTACCAGCAAAAAATATTGTAATCAGATTACAGATACTTTTGAAAAACTACATTACTTTGAGGATTACTTTTAAATTCAGAAAGGATGTTCGCGAAAAAAGCTTTGACAATTCTCTGTTTTCTCAATGACATTCAAATCAGCATTGAGAAAAGGCGCAAGTTTAAGTTTGTTCCACCTGAGCGTGTCTGACCACAAGTCAGAGACCACTATGATGACACACTAAATGTGTTTGATGGATCGTGGGAAAAGAGCAGGAATAGGTTTTTGTAGGCTACAGTCCAAGCTATGTCTTCCAATGGTGCGACTGCTGTCGGCATCCAAAGATTAATCAACTTGAATAAACGGTAAGGACGACAGCAGTGGTGTACTGTAGTCTACGGCGTTACGGACATCACTTATCATTGATATCTACAGTTGAAGTCGGAAGTTTACATACACTTAGGTTGGAGTCATTAAAACTCATTTTTCAACCACCACAAATTTCTTGTTAACAAACTATAGTTTTGGCAAGTCGGTTAGGACATCTACTTTGTGCATGACACAAGTACTTTTTCAAATAATTGTTTACAAACAGATTATTTCACTTATAATTCACTGTATCACAATACCAGTGGGTCAGAAGTTTACATACACTAAGTTGACTGTGCCTTTAACAGCTTGGAAAATTCCCGAAAATGATGTCATGGCTTTAGAAGCTTCTGGTAGGCTAATTGACATCATTTGAGTCAATTAGAGGTATACCTGCGGATGTATTTCAAGGCCTACCTTCAATCTCAGTGCCTCTTTGCTTGACATCATGGGAAAATCAAAAGAAATCAGCCAAGACCTCTGAAAAAAAATTGTAGAATCTCCACAGGACTGGTTCATCCTTGGAAGCAATTTCCAAACGCCTGAAGGTACCACGTTTATCTGTACAACAATAGTATGCAAGTATTAAGACCATGGGACCACGCAGCTGTCATACCGCTCAGGAAGGAGACACATTCTGTCTCCTAGAGATGAGCGTACTTTGGTGCGAAAAGTGCAAATCAATCCCAGAACAACAGCAAAGGACCTTGTGAAGATTCTGGAGGAAACAGGTACAAAGGTATCTATATCCACAGTAAAACGAGTCCTACATCGACATAACCTGAAAGGCCACTCAGCTAGGAAGAAGCCACTGCTCCAAAACCGCCATGAAAAAAGACAGACTATGGTTTGCAACTGCACATGGGGACAAAGATCGTACTTTTTGGAGAAATGTCCTCTGATCTGATGAAACAAAAATAGAACTGTTTGGCCATATTGACCGTCATTATGTTTGGAGGAAAAAGGGGGAGGCTTGTAAGCTGAAGAATACCATCCCAACCGTGAAGCACAGGGGTGGCAGCATCATGTTGTGGGGGTGCTTTGCTGCAGGAGGGACTGGTGCACTTCACAAAATAGATGGCATTATGAGGCAGGAAAATTATGTGGATATATTGAAGCAACATCTCAAGACATCAGTCAGAAAGTCAAAGCTTGAACGCAAATGGGTCTTCCAAATGGACACTGACCCCAAGCATACTTCCAAAGTTGTGGCAAAATGGCTTAAGGACAACAAAGTCAAGGTATTAGAGTGGCCATCACAAGCCCTGACCTCAATCCTATAGAACATTTGTGGGCAGAACTGAAAAAGCGTGTGTGAGCAAGGAGGCCTACAAACCTGACTCAGTTACACCAGCTCTGTCAGGAGGAATGGGCCAAAATTGACCCAACTTATTGTGGGAAGCTTGTGGAAGGCTATGCAAAACATTTTACCCAAGTTAAACAATTTTAAGGCAATGCTACCAAATACTAATTGAGTGTATCTAAACTTCTGACCCGCTGGGAATGTGATAAAATAAATAAAAGCTGAAATAAATAATTCTCTCTACTATTATTCTAACATTTCACATTCTTACAATAAAGTGGTGATCCAAACTGACCAAAGACAGGGAATTTTTACTAGGATTAAATGTCAGGATGTTACGTCCGAGGGAGTCTGCCTGCGACCCGGAACCGAGGGAGTCTGCCTGCGACCCGGAACCGAGGGAGTCTGCCTGCGACCCGGAACCGGTTGAGTCTGCCTGCGACCCGGAACCGGTTGAGTCTGCCTGCGACCTGGAACCGGTTGAGTCTGCCTGCGACCCGGAACCGGTTGAGTCTGCCTGCGACCCGGAACCGGTTGAGTCTGTCTGCGAACCGGAACCGGTTGAGTCTGCCTGCGAACCGGAACCGGTTGAGTCTGCCTGCGAACCGGAACCGGTTGAGTCTGCCTACGACCCGGAACCGGTTGAGTCTGCCTGCGACCCGGAACCGGTTGAGTCTGTCGACAATCCGGAACTGAACAAGTGTATATTTAACTGTGAACTAAATGAGTCTGCCTACAGCGTTGACCGGAAAGAGTCTGCCTACAATCTGCAACAGAGTGAGTCTATCTACGACCCGGAAACCAATGAGTCTGCCTAAAGTCTGGAGGGCAGTAGGCCGGAACCAGAGCCACCTCCAGGATAGGTGGGTTGGGGAGGGGGGGTGTAGCACTAGTGCCGTCATTGACGGCAGCCACCCTCCCTTCCCTCCCTTTTTGTTTAGGGGTATTATTTTTTGTTGTGGTATTGGGGATTTTTGTGTTTTCTTTTAAGGTGCATTCCGGGGTCTGCACCTTTAGGGGGGGGGGGGGATACTGTTACGCCCTGACCAGCAGAGGGAGTAGTTGTGTAGTATTTTGGTCAGGACGTGGCAGAGGAAGTCTGTATGTGTTTTCTAGTATGTCTGTTTCTGTGTTAGTCTTGTGACTCCTGATCAGGAACAGCTGGATATCGTTGTTCCTGATTGGGAGTCATATATTAGGAGTGTGTTTTTCACCTGGGGTTTGTGGGTTGTTGTTTTAGCACTGCTTTATGTTAGCCTGCGAACTGTTCCTGTCGGTCTATTGTTTCTTGTTTTTTGTGTTCATTTTATTCTAATTAAATAGAAAGATGAGCATTCACATCCCGTCTGCGTTTTGGTCATCTATTCACCACGACAGCCGTTACACAGGAATTGTGAAAAACTGAGTTTAAATGTATTTGGCTAAGGTGTATGTAAACTTCTGACTTCAACTGTACATTGATGTGAATCACACTGCTGCTCTCTCATTTATCTATTTGCACCTTACGGATTGTGTTTGTTGTGGATGGCTGTTCACAAATCTAAATGTGTATTTTAACCCAATAATGGTTGAATTCAAGAAGTTTAAGCTGCCTATCAATCATTGTTTTTGAAACTAGTGGACAGCCAGTGAAAAATGTGTTTTTGCAACAGCTGCATAGTGCAGATCCCAGCCTATGGAATAAAATGCTGATTAAAAAAAAATCTCTCGTTTTGATAGACTTAAAGGGGCAATCTGTAGTGGCTACATCCATTTTTGGACTTACACATTTTTGTGTATATATGTGTGTATATATATATATATATAATATTGATTCTTGAAGAATATAAATGCCTCATGAGCTTAGTTCAACTGTCACACTCTAATGTTTGTAAACATTGTAAATGTAAACAAACACTGTATAGCCTCATAACATGGTTAAAACATTGTGTTATCATGGATGGTCAGTCATTGCATCCACAGCTCTGTCTATTAATCTGAGAGTGGTTACATTTCTCCAGGCCCATCCCTCAGTTTTTACCAAAACAGAGGCGGGGCTACCGTTTTATGTTATTGTTTCATCTGTGGATTTGCCCTTTAACTTCTATGGGCTACGTGTGACGCTAGCGTCCCACCCGCGGTACACACTATCAACAGCCAGTGAAATATCAGAGCGCCAAATTCAAAACCACAAAATGTCATAATTCAAATTTCTCAAACATACAACTATTTTATACCATTTGAAAGATAAACATCTCCTTAATCTAACCAGGTTGTCCAATTTGAAAAAGGCTTTAGGGCGAAAGCATAAAGTTAGATTATGTTAGGACAGTACATAGACAAAACATTACACACAGCCATTTTCAATGCAAGAACAGGCGTCACCAAAAGCAGAAAACCAGCTAAAATTATGCACTAACCTTTGACAATCTTCATCAGATGACACTCCTAGGATATTATGTTAGACAATATATGCATTTTGTCTTCTATCAAGTTCATATTTATATCCAAAAACAGCATTTTACAATGGCGGTGATGTTCAGAAAATATTTTGCCTCCAAAAATTCTGGTGAATCAGCACAACAAATTACAAAATTACTCATTTGAAACGTTGATAAAATATTAAACTGTTATTCAAAGATTTATAGATTAACATCTGAATGCAATCGCGTTGACAGATTTCAAAATAACTTTACTGGGAGAGCACACTTTGCAATAATCTGAGTACTGTGCTCAGAAAAAAACAGCAGGCAATCATAGACACCGGCCATCTTGGAGTCATCTAAACGCATAAATAGCATTATAAATATTCACTTACCTTTAATAATCTTCATCAGAAGGCACTTCCAGGAATCCCAGGTCCACAATAAATGTTGTTTTGTTCGATAAAGTTCATAATTTATGTCCAAATAACTCCATGTTGTTTGCGCGTTCAGTAGGCTACTCAAAATGTAGGGCGAGCGAGGGAAATGTGACGACGAAAGTCAAGAAAAAGTTATATTGACGTTAGTTCAAACATGTCAAACGTTGTATAGCATCAATCTTTAGGGCCTTGAGAACGTGAAACTTCAGTAATATTCCAACCGGACCCATGCTATGTCTTGAAAAAAGTTTTGGAACACAGGTATCCTCTCACATGAACTCAATGGATTTTCAGGGCACCTGGTTACCAGCGTTCTCCTTCGGTCTGTGTTTACCGCAAAAGGCTCAAACAACTTTTTAAGACTGTTGACATCTAGTGGAAGCCTTAGGAAGTGCTATTTGAGTCCTAACTCATTGTGTGTCAGAAAGGCAAGGACTTGAGAAAACTACAGGAACCACATTTTCATTTCCTGCTTGGAATCTTCTCAGGTTTTTGCCTGTCATATGAGTTCTGTTATAGTCACAGACATCATTCAAAACGTTTTGGAAACTTTAGAGTGTTTTCTATCCAAATCTACTAATAATATGCATATCCTAGCTTCTGAGTTTGAGTAGGAGGCAGTTTAATATGGGCACGTATTTCATCCGAAAGTGACAATACTGCCCCCAAGCCCCAACAGGTTTTAAACAGCTGCATATTATCAAGATATCAAAGTGTCACCAACAAAAAGGTTAACACTAGGCCTATAGCAAATTCAGCATATGGCATTCATTTTTCACATGTAAATAGAACTTTTCAGTAGTGCTCAAACCATGCCATTCCATGAGCACAGCATTTATTTTTCAACTCGAATCAATGAGCTCAATCAGTCCTCCATGACTACAAAATCATAAACAACAGAGAAGGGCTGACTAATAAGTCCTTCGGCTAATCTATTCTTCCATATTTCCAAGTCCTATTCTTGAAGATCAAGGGGTATAACATTTATTGGAATGACTGGAATTCTTTTGGTTTTTAATGTAAATACACTGCTCCAAAAAATAAAGGGAACACTTAAACAACACAATGCAACTCCAAGTCAATCACACTTCTGTGAAATCAAACTGTCCACTTAGGAAGCAACACTGATTGACGATACATTTCACATGCTGTTGTGCAAATGGAATAGACAACAGGTGGAAATTATAGGCAATTAGCAAGACACCCCCAATAAAGGAGTGGTTCTGCAGGTGGGGACCACAGACCACTTCTCAGTTCATATGCTTCCTGGCTGATGTTTTGGTCACTTTTGAATGCTGGCGGTGCTTTCACTCTAGTGGTAGCATGAGACGGAGTCTACAACACACACAAGTGGCTCAGGTAGTGCAGCTCATCCAGGATGGCACATCAATGCGAGCTGTGGCAAGAAGGTTTGCTGTGTCTGTCAGCGTAGTGTCCAGAGCATGGAGGCGCTACCAGGAGACAGGCCAGTATATCAGGAGACGTGGAGGAGGCCGTAGGAGGGCAACAACCCAGCAGCAGGACCGCTACCTCCGCCTTTGTGCAAGGAGGAGCAGGAGAAGCACTGCCAGAGCCCTGCAAAATGACCTCCAGCAGGCCACAAATGTGCATGTGTCAAACGGTCAGAAACAGACTCCATGAGGGTGGTATGAGGGCACGACGTCCACAGGTGGGGGTTGTGCTTACAGCCCAACACCGTGCAGGACATTTGGCATTTGCCAGAGAACACCAAGATTGGCAAATTCGCCACTGGTGCCCTGTGCTCTTCACAGATGAAAGCAGGTTCACACTGAGCACGTGACAGACGTGACAGAGTCTGGAGACGCCGTGGAGAACGTTCTGCTGCCTGCAACATCCTCCAGCATGACCGGTTTGGCGGTGGGTCAGTCATGGTGTGGGGTGGCATTTCTTTGGGGGGCCGCACAGCCCTCCATGTGATCGCCAGAGGTAGCCTGACTGCCATTAGGTACCGAGATGAGATCCTCAGACCCCTTGTGAGACCATATGCTGGTGCGGTTGGCCCTGGGTTCCTCCTAATGCAAGACAATGCTAGACCTCATGTGGCTGGAGTGTGTCAGCAGTTCCTGCAAGAGGAAGGCATTGATGCTATGGACTGACCCGCCCGTTCCCCAGACCTGAATCCAATTGAGCACATCTGGGACATCATGTCTCGCTCCATCAACCAACGCCACATTGCACCACAGCCTGTCCAGGAGTTGGAGGATGCTTTAGTCCAGGTCTGGGAGGAGATCCCTCAGGAGACCATCCGCCACCTCATCAGGAGCATGCCCAGGCGTTGTAGGGAGGTCATACAGGCACGTGGAGGCCACACACACTACTGAGCCTATAACGTTTGTCGTAAGGGGTGGACCAAAATGCAGCGGGTATATTTATCATCTTCTTCTTTATTGAAGGAAAAACACTTAAACAAAACAAATGACGAAAACAGTCCCGTAAGGTGCAAAGACTATACAGGAAACAACAACCACCCACCAAACACAAGTGAAACAAACCCCAACTAAATATGGCCTCCAATTAGAGGCAACGACAACCAGCTGCCTCTAATTGGAGGTCCTACCAAAATGCAAACATAGAAATAGATCATGTAGAACATAAACCAAAAAACCCAAACCACACAAAACAAACACCCCCTGCCACTCTCTGACCAAACTACAATAACAAATAACCCCTTTTACTGGTCAGGACGTGACAACTGAATGTAATCAGATTATGTTACTGAGTTTTGGTAATCCAAAAGTTATGTTACTGATTTCAATTTTGGACAGGTAACTAGTAACTGTAACGGATTACATTTAAGAAAGTAACCTACCCAACCCTGCAGGGCGGCATCAGCGCTCACCTAAGAAACCCATATGCCACTGGTTGAGAGAAATTGTCATTGTTTTGGGGCAGAATTATGAGGTTTTATGTGTTGTTGGAGGTGCATCTTGGTCAGTTTAGCTCAGAAAATGCCTCCCTAGTCAATCTGTGTGCTGACCCTGCCTCCATGTGAAACTGACTCATATTTTTAACATGGAAGTTATGAGTTAATCGCCACCACTTGGTTCTGATTTTAATGTACTGGCAGTGAGACTAGGGCTGTGGCGGTCACAACATTTTGTCAGCTGGTGATTGTCAAGCAAATAACTGTCGTTCTCACTGTATTTGACCGTTAATTAACATAAACACATTTAGCATCTCCTGGCTTCCACACATAGCCTACAAGCCACTGATGCTGACCTTTGGAACAACTACATTTTAAAAGGTCTAATAAATCCATGTAATATGGCCTTCACCTTCACAATAAATCCATAATTTATTTTAGACATGTGTAAAGAAGCATGATATGAAGAAAATGTAGTCTATTTCAGAAGAACAAAATAACATACTTCAGAGTTGTCCTTGTTAGGCCTTGATCTGGCTATGCCAAATGGCAGTGGGCTACACTAGTTCATTTAGCAGACAAGATTTGCTTAGAATTCCGTGGCATTATTTTATAGTATGAAGAATACAATTGAACAAAGCTGAATAAAATAGAAAGGATATTTTCTCCGAACAATTTGAGGGAGTGCGCACATGCGGCTATTCTGTGTTGAGCGTTTAACAAATAAATAGTTATTCCTATATGCTTAATTTAGAGTTATTAAAGTGACTTTAGTTGTTCTACAAACGTTCCGCTATATGTTTGGATTTTTCATACATTCTAAGGCTGCATGATGCGACTCTAATAATGATTTGAAAAAAGTCAGTTGAAAGGCATGAGCTCTGCTTTGTTTCTTTGTGCAGGCTGTACAGTGAGGGAAAAAAATTATTTGATCCCTTGCTGATTTTGTACATTTGCCCACTGACAAAGAAATGATCAGTCTATAATTTTAATGGTAGGTTTATTTGAACAGTGAGAGACAGAATAACAACAAAAAAATCCATAAAAACGCATGTCAAAAATGTTATAAATTGATTAACATTTTAATGAGGGAAATAAGTATTTGACCCCCTCTCAATCAGAAAGATTTCTGGCTCCCAGGTGTCTTTTATACGAGCTGAGATTAGGAGCACACTCTTAAAGGGAGTACTCCTAATCTCACCTTGCTACCTGTATAAAAGACACCTGTCCACAGAAGCAATCAATCAATCAGATTCCAAACTCTCCACCATGGCCAAGACCAAAGAGCTCTCCAAGGATGTCAGGGACAAGATTGTAGACCTACACAAGGCTGGAATGGGCTACAAGACCATCGCCAAGCAGCTTGGGGAGAAGGTGACAACAGTTGGTGCTATTATTCGCAAATGGAACAAACACAAAAGAACTGTCAATCTCCCTCGGCCTGGGGCTCCTTGCAAGATCTCACCTCGTGGAGTTGCAATGATCTCAAGGCATCTGGGACCATAGTCACCAAGAAAACAATTGGTAACACACTACGCCGTGAAGGACTGAAATCCTGCAGCGCCCGCAAGGTCCCCCTGCTCAAGAAAACACATATACATGCCAGTCTGAAGTTTGCCAATGAACATCTGAATGATTCAGAGGACAACTGGGTGAAAGTGTTGTGGTCAGATGAGACCAAAATGGAGCTCTTTGGCATTTACTCAACTCGCCATGTTTGGAGGAGGAGGAATGCTGCCTATGACCCTAAGAACACCATCCCCACCGTTTTAAACATGGAGGTGGAAACATTATGCTTTGGGGGTGTTTTTCTGCTAAGGGGACAGGACAACTTCACCGCATCAAAGGGACGATGGACGGGGCCATGTACCGTCAAATCTTGGGTGAGAACCTCCTTCCCTCAGCCAGGGCATTGAAAATGGGTCGTGGATTGGTATTCCAGCATGACAATGACCCAAAATGCACGGCCAAGGCAACAAAGGAGTGGCTCAAGAAGAAGCACATTAATGTCCTGGAGTGGCCTAGCCAGTCTCCAGACCTTAATCCCATAGAAAATCTGTGGAGGGAGCTGAAGGTTCAAGTTGCCAAACGTCAGCCTCGAAACCTTAATGACTTGGAGAAGATCTGCAAAGAGGAGTGGGACAAAATCCCTCCTGAGATGTGTGCAAACCTGGTGGCCAACTACAAGAAACGTCTGACCTCTGTGATTGCCAACAAGGGTTTTGCCACCAAGTACTAAGTCATGTTTTGCAGAGGGGTCAAATACTTATTTCCCTCATTAAAATGCAAATAATTTTATTACATTTTTGAAATGCGTTTTTATGGATTTTTTTGTTGTTATTCTGTCTCTCACTGTTCAAATAAACCTACCATTAAAATTATAGACTGATCATTTCTTTGTCAGTGGGCAAACGTACAAAATCAGCAGGGGATCAAATACTTTTTTCCCTCACTGTAGACTATACTCCTGTTGTAAATATAAGCAATGTGCTTAATATTAGAAGAGTTGAGAAATAAATATAGTAAGCCTAGCCTATAGAAAGCTGAACCTCTTCTTTTTAGTAGAGGCCATCACTCTGTTTTCTCGTGCAAATGTATAGCCTATTGAAATGTTGCACAACATGAGCTCATGGGCCCTCATGAAGTGTTTGATTTTCGAACACATTTGCATTGATGTCAGAGTGATTAGAGGGACAATAGAGTGCTGAGTACCAGACAGTTAGCAAGTTTGGTAGGCTACTAATGACCATCAGCAACATCAGAGCTTGGAGAAGCCTAATTACCGTGACTAATCGGTCACAGGGAATTTGACTGCCTTCATGACTCGTGACCGCCGGTGTTGCGGTAATACGGTGACCGCAACAGCCCTAAGTGAGACTCACAATCATGTCTGTCTGCCCTCTTTTCAGTCTGTAGAGCGTCAAGATAACGTGTACGTTTATTTCAGAATAGTTAAGCATATAAAAATACAATAATTATCTCTTCAATGCCAGGCTTGTGTAAGTGTTATCATTTGTCCCATCTCTCCTGTGTGTGTGTGTGTGTGTGTGTGTGTGTGTGTGTGTGTGTGTGTGTGTGTGTGTGTGTGTGTGTGTGTGTGTGTGTGTGTGTGTGTGTGTGTGTAGGACATTTGTGAGGACATCTCGGACCATGTGGAGCAGATCCACGCGTTGCTGGAGACAGAGTTCTCCTTGAAGCTGCTGTCCTACTCTGTGAACATCATCGTGGACATCCGCAGTGTGCAGCTCCTGTGGCACCAGCTCCGTGTCTCTGTCCTGGTACTGAAGGAGAGGCTGCTGCAGGGCCTCCAGGACTCCAACGGAAACTACACCCGACAGACAGACATCCTGCAAGCCTTCTCTCAGGACCACCACCAGGTTAATAATTAACAGCCTCCCTAACATGGCATGTGCTTTACACAACTATCGCTATCCTACAATAAACATGAAAACTTTTCAGGTTGCAATGATTTATTGAATAGCCATAAGCAGAAAAAAACAACATGACAGTAGCATATTAAACAATTGATTGAAAGATGCATTTGTACAGTATGATATTCACTTTATTTTGGGAAATAAGAGTACATACTGTATTATGCACTTTTACACTCTCCGCTGTGACCCACTCTACCAAATATAGTTCTGAGTGGCTTGACACCAACAATATTACTCTACCAAATAACATCAGACTGCTATAACACAACTTAAACAGAGACCGTATACAGTGTGGGAATCTTATTTCTCACAGATCCAATGCAGTGGAATGGAACATACCTTGTCATTCCATACTGATAGTGGGGTTGATCGGTGGCTATTGAATTCCACACAATCCTGGTCCAAGGTTATTAGGCTGTCCATCCCTGTACCCTGTGGTCAGTGGTGTGCCGTCCACCCACTTCCAGATCCCCTCAGTCTCTAAATCAGACAGACCAATCCAAACAAATGCTCCTGCATTAATTCTGTTGATAAATCTCTGTTCCTCTTCATTATTAACGATCACCAGGTCTGCTCCTCTCTCTCTGCAGTCCTGTCTGCTCTCAGCCTATAATTAAATCTCAGCCTAAAAAGATTCTCCATCCGTGTGGACAGGATCCTCTAATAATCATATCCAATCTTTCTATATCTCTCTGTAACTGGTCTTTCTCTCTCTGTAACTGTCTCTGTTCAGTGTAGTTGGTCTTAAGGAGAGACACAGACTGTAACGTCTGGTTTTCTCTCTGGCTGATGTCCTTGTAGTAGTTGTAGGAGCGTAGTCTGATGAGAGTTGTCAGTAGGAGGACACTCAGACCCTGTTCCACCACAGCCAGGATGCCGCGCATCACCGCTCGCCTCGCACCTCGCTTTACCCCTCCAGACTCAGATTGAGTTGAACCCTGATTCTCTGACCCACTGTCTGGTGACCCCAGGTCTGTAATGATGTCTGAACAAGCGTATAAATCATTGCACGTCTCCTCCGACTGAGGATATTTCACCCGACGGCTTCTCGTAGTGTCAGGACTGGCGAACACATAGTCAGACATCTCCTTCTTTTTAGATCAAATACTCTGTATGAGTGTAGGCGTTTGTCTTTGTCTTGGGTATCTGTTTCTGTCCTCTGTATCGTGATCAGAGCAGTATTTATACGTTGCGTCTTGTGAAATAGATATTATTAGCGTCTGGCCATCTGCTAAATAACCAAAATATCACATGTAAATGTAATATTGGTATATCTATAAATAAAAGTACTTTGGTCTTTTTCTTGTCAAGTGGGAAGTCCAGCTCTTCACACCTTTTTTTTCTCTGTTTAAGTTCCTATTTTTTCTCTTTACAGCAGAGATGGGTTTGATGTTTTTGAACTCATAATAACAAAGATAAGCTCCTAAGAGAGCAACAGTCTCGTTTAAAATTTGATAGGCTTAGCTTTTGGTAAATTTGAGTTTGGGAAACTAACTCCCACACACTGCGTACACAACACACCAGGTAAACACACAGAAAAATATTGCCCCACTACACATCACGGTGTAGAGACTTAAATATTCAGATACAAGTTGACTTTGTGAAGATAAAGGAGACTGAAGTCAGAGGTAATAGCTTCAATACAGAGTGCTCGGGGTACAAGCAGTCACACCCAGATGCTCAGACTAGTACAAAGTGAAACTTCCTTGGTCTATAGATTGTATACATTGATTTAATTAAGTATACATTCATTACTTTACTGTCACAATTATGTAAATTCTTTCTGTCATAAACATTAGTTTCTTGCAAAGGGGGTGAACTTTAATCACAGGATTGGTTTTGCTGCCTAGTATGGTAAATGTTTTATCTCTGCTGCCTTGTCATACGTAAGTGGAATTTTAGGAAGTTTGTGGTTAGCTTCTCGAGATTTGCAGCTTCATATATGGTACTTGTGTAAAAGCCATGTCTATAGTATACTACAAAATTCTATAGTAAGCACTATAGAATTACATGTACAGTACACAGACCCTTACACAAGTACCCAATTGGATGTGCCCTTGGATGTACACCGAGAGGTAACATTAATAATATGCATGTCAATCTCTCATGGCTCAAAGTGGAAGAGAGATTGACTTCATCACTACTTACATTTGTGAGAGGTATTGACATGTTGAATGCACCGAGCTGTCTGTTCAACAGAAGCAAATAAGAAATTGTCAATTAATATCAACACAAACAAGCATCAATCATTAATAAAATAAAACAGGTAAAACTACACAATGTTACATTCCAATGGTGTAACGTCAATTGGACCCAACTTCATGCTCACTAAGTACAACAGAAGCAATGAACAATGAGCTTCAATTTTCTAACAACTTTCAGACACCCATGCATACCCAACGAGACATGCCACCAGAGGTCTCTTCACAGTCCTCAAGTCCATAACAGACTATGGGAGGCGCACAGTACTACACAGAGCCATGATTCCCAATTGGCGCAGCGGTCTAAGGCACTGCATCTCAGTGGTAGACGTGTCACTACAGACCCTGGTTCATTTCCAGGTTGTATCACAACCAGCCGTGATTGGGAGTCACATAGGGTGGTGCATAATAGGTCCAGCGTTGTCTGGGTTAGGGTTTGGCTGGGGTATGCCGTCATTGTGAATAAGAATTTGTTCTTAACTGACTTGCCTGGTTAAATAAATAAAATAAGTGGAACTCTATTCCACATCAAGTAACTAATTCAAGCAGTAAAACATAGACACATGCATACACACACACGATAACATACACACTATAAAGTGCCTTGCGAAAGTATTCACCCCCTTGGCATTTTTCCTATTTTGTTGCCATACAACCTGGAATTAAAATAGATTTTGGGGGGGTTGTACACAACATGCCATCGCTTTGAAGAGGCAAAATATTTTTTCTTGTGAAACAAACAAGAAATAAGACAAAAACAACAGAAAACTTGTGTGCATAACTATTCACCCCACCAAAGTCAAAACCTTTACAGCTGCAAGTCTCTCAGGGTATGTCTCTATAAGCTTGGCACATCTAGCCACTGGGATCTTTGCCCTTTCTTCAAGGCAAAACTGCTCCAGCTCCTTCAACTAGGATCGTTTCCGCTGGTGTACAGCAATCTTTAAGTCATACCACAGATTCTCATTTGGATTGAGGTCTGGGCTTTGTCTAGGCCATTCCAAGACATTTAAATGTTTTCCCTTAAACCACTCGAGTGTTGCTTTAGCAGCATGCTTAGGGTCATTGTCCTGCTGGAAGGTGAACCTCCGTCCCAGTCTCAAATCTCTGGAAGACAAACAGGTTTCCCTCAAGAATTTCCCTGTATTTAGCGCCATCCATCATTCGTTCAATTCTGACCAGTTTTCCAGTCTCTGCTGATGAAAAACATCCCCACAGCATGATGCTGCCACCACCATGCTTCACTGTGGGGATGGAGTTCTCGGGATGATGAGAGGTGTTGGGTTTGCACCAGACATAACATTTTCCTTGATGGCCAAAAAGCTCAATTGACCAGAGTACCTTCTTCCATATGTTTGGGGAGTCTCCCACACGCCTTTTGGCAAACACCAAACTTGTATTTCTTTAAGGGATGGCTTTTTTCTGGCCACTCTTCCGTAAAGCCCAGCTCTGTGGAGTGTACGGCTTAAAGTGATCCTATGGACAGATACTACAATCTCTGCTGTGGAGCTTTGCAGCTCCTTCAGCGTTTTCTTTGGTCTCTTTGTTGCCTCTCTGATTAATGCCTTCCTTGCCTGGTCCGTGAGTTTTGGTGGGTGGCCCTCTCTTGGCAGGTTTGTTGTAGTGCCATATTCATTAAAAAAAATGTATAACGGATTTAATGGTTCTCCGTGGGATGTTCAAAGTTACTGATATGTTTTTATAGCCCAACCCTGGTCTATACTTCTCCACAACTTTGTCCTTGACCTGTTTGGAGAGCTCCTTGGTCTTCATAGTGCCGCTTGCTTGGTGGTGGCCCTTCCTTAGTGGTGTTGCAGACTCTTGGTCTTTCAGAAGAGGTGTATATACACACTGAGATCATGTGACAGATAATGTGACACTTAAATATAGTCCACCTGTGTGCAGTCTAACTAATTATGTGACTTCTGAAGGTAATTGGTTGCACCAGATCTTATTTAGGGGCTTCATAGCAAAGGGGGTGAATACATATGCACGCATCACCTTTCAGTTTAAATTTTCTTTAAAAAATTTCTGAAACAAGTTGTTTTTTTCATTTCACTTCACCAATTTGGACTATTTTATGTATCTCCATTACATGTAGTCCAAGTAAAAATATGTTTAAATTACAGGTTGTAATGCAACAAAATAGGAAAAACACCAAGGGGGATGAATACTGTTGCAAGGCACTGTACACACACATACACATGGATTTTGTGTTATAGATATGTGGTAGTGGAGTAGGGGCCTGAGGGCACACACTTAATGTGTTTGGGAAATCTGTTTTGAATGTATTGTAATGTTTTTAAAATTGTATAACTGCTTTAATTTTGCTGGACCCCAGGAAGAGTGGGGATCCATAATGAATACAAAAATACAAATACACGATTGAGGAATACTACAGTGTGGAGTATAGGATTCTACAGTATACTACAGTTTACTATAGAATTCTATAGCAAGTACTTTAGTATTTTATAGTGAACTGAAGTCTTTTTTTTATGTGTATAAACTGAAGGGAAATAAAGTGTGAGCATTTAAAACATGTTTAGCCAAGGTTGGCTCTCTGAGCGGGCCTTATTCTATGATATTATTACAAAGAACAAAGAAAGGATGTATGTGTGTGTTCGCTGGATGTCCTGTCAATTGGTCATGCTGGTCTCTTCAGTTGTCCACTGGACATCCTGGCCTCTACAATAGGATAATCTTTTAGGCAATTTCAGTCTACCCCCCACACACCGTGCATAAAACACCAGGGAAAAAGAGTAACATTTTGAGAGAGAAAAATATTTAGACATTACACATTACAGCTTCTCTACTGTCTGTTACGTAAATAATGCACACCACATTGTGGTACATGCAGGAATTACTACAGATGAGGAATCCATGGGTGTGGAATATTATTTATTGTACCATAGCAGACTCTTAAACGCTGACCAGACCGCTCGCGCGTGTGCGTCCGCCATCACGCGCATTTTGATTTTGTCCTCCTACACCAGACGCGATCAGGACACGCAGGTTGAAATATCAAAACGAACACTGAACCAACTATACTAATTTGGGGACCGGTCGAAAAGCAAACATTTATGGCAATTTAGCTAGCTAGCTTGCTGTTGTTAGCTAATTTGTCCTGGGATATGAACATTTGGTTGTTATTTTACCTGGAATACACAAGGTCCTCTACTCCAACAATTAAAAAGGGTAAACCAAGTTCATTTCTAGTAATCTCTCCTCCTTCATGCTTCTTCTTCTTCTTTGGATTTTATATGGCGGTTGGTAACCAACTTTAAGGTGCGTAATGCACCTCAGTGTGGACCTCAGAGGCTAAAACAGACTTTCTTCCGTCAAGACGTCCCTCTAAGGCCCTTCTGCTAGCTTGCTAGCCCCTGCCTTCTAGCTGTCTGAATCACCAGCCAGCCCAGCCACTCACTGGACCCCTATGATCACCCGGCTATGCATGCCTCTCCCTAATATCAATATGCCTTGTCCATTACTGTCCTGGTTAGTGATTATTGTCTTATTTCACTGTAGAGCCTCTAGCCTTGCTCAATATGCCTTAACCAACTATTTAGTTCCACCTCCCACATATGCGGTGACATCACCTCGTTTAAACGTCTCTAGAGACAATATCTCTCTCATCATTACTCAATGCCTAGGTTTACCTCCAATGTACTCACATCCTACCATACCTCTGTCTGTACATTATGCCTTGAATCTATTCTATCGCACCCAGAAACCTGCTCCTTTTACTCTCTGTTCCAAACGCACTAGACAACCAGTTCTGATAGCCTTTAGCCGTACCCTTCTCCTACTCCTCCTCTGTTCCTCTGGTGATGTAGAGGTTAATCCAGGCCCTGCAGTGCCTAGCTCCACTTCTACTCCCCAGGTGCTCTCATTTGTTGACTTCTGTAACTGTAAAAGCCTTGGTTTCATTCATGTTAACCTCTATGGGCTAGGTGGGACGCTTGCACACCAATCCCATGACTGGGACAAGACCAAAGGGGAAAAAGGACACCCTGAATGACACCGAAGCCCACAGAGAAGAGCAGAATCTCCAATGTCAGCAGCAGCTCAGACTGGCCACATTCTGATCCCGCTGCAGCAGCATGTCCCTATGGACACAGGGAGACACTAAAAAGTTACTACAAGCTCCACTCCATTGACCTACGTGAATGCGTGTTGGCTTGAGCAGTATACCGGGGTATTTGGAAAAAGCCACAAGATGGTTTTCAATACAGTACAAAGTATTTATTTGAAGTTTTTCCCATACATATTAATATTTGTAGCTACTTTAACCTCTATGGGCTAGGTGGGACGCTTGCTACGTAACAGCCACTGCCAGCCTGTGGCGCGATTTTCAAAACCTTAAAAATCCTATTACTTCAATTTCTCAAACATATGACTATTTTACAGCTATTTAAAGACAAGACTCTCGTTAATCTAACCACACTGTCCGATTTCAAAAAGGCTTTACAACGAAAGCAAAACATTAGATTATGTCAGCAGAGTACCAAGCCAGAAATAATCAGACACCCATTTTTCAAGCCAGCATATAATGTCACCAAAACCCAGAAGACAGCTAAATGCAGCACTCACCTTTGATGATCTTCATCAGATGACAACCCTAGGACATTATGTTATACAATACATGCATGTTTTGTTCAATCAAGTTCATATTTATATCAAAAACCAGCTTTTTACATTAGCATGTGACGTTCAGAACTAGCATACCCCCCGCAAACTTCCGGGGAATTCGCTAACATTTTACTAAATTACTCACGATAAACGTTCACAAAAAGCACAACAATTATTTTAAGAATTATAGATACAGACCTCCTCTATGCACTCGATATGTCCGATTTTAAAATAGCTTTTTGGTGAAAGCACATTTTGCAATATTCTAAGTACATAGCCCAGGCATCACGGGCTCGCTATTTAGACACCCGGCAAGTTTAGCACTCACCATAATCATATTTACTATTATAAAAGTTTGATTACCTTTTGTTGTCTTCGTCAGAATGCACACCCAGGACTGCTACTTCAATAACAAATGTTGGTTTGGTCCAAAATAATCCATCGTTATATCCGAATAGCGGCGTTTTGTTCGTGCGTTCCAGACACTATCCGAAATAGTAAAGTAGTGTCGCGCGCATGGCGCAATTCGTGACAATAAAATTCTAAATATTCCATTACCGTACTTCGAAGCATGTCAACCGCTGTTTAAAATCAATTTTTACGACATTTTTCTCGTAGAAAAGCGATAATATTCCGACAGGGAATCTCCTTTTCGGCAAACAGAGGAAAAAATCCCAAAGGCGGGGGCGGTCGGGGTCACGCGCATAAGCCCAGTGTCCCTTGATCGGCCACTTGAGAAAGGCGATAATGTGTTTCAGCCTGGGGCTGGAATGACGACATTCTGTTTTTTCCCGGGCTCTGAGCGCCTATGGACGACGTGGGAAGTGTCACGTTAGAGCAGAGATCCTTAGTAAATGATAGAGATGGAAAAGAAGTTCAAGAAATGGTCAGACAGGCCACTTCCTGTAAAGGAATCTCTCAGGTTTTGACCTGCCATTTGAGTTCTGTTATACTCACAGACACCATTCAAACAGTTTTAGAAAATTTAGGGTGTTTTCTATCCATATGTAATAAGTATATGCATATTCTAGTTACTGGGTAGGAGTGGTAACCAGATTAAATCGGGTATGTTTTTTATCCAGCCGTGTCAATACTGCCCCCTAGCCCTAACAGGTTAACATTAGAAGCCTCCTCCTCTGTTTTATTCACTGCTTTAGCACACTCTGCCAACCCGGATGTCCTAGCCATGTCTGAATCCTGGCTTAGGAAGACCACCAAAAACTCTGAAATTTCCATCCCTAACTATAACATTTTCCGACAAGATAGAACTCCCAAAGGGGGCGGTGTTGCAATCTACTGCAGAGATAGCCTGCAGAGTTCTGTCTTACTATCCAGGTCTGTACCCAAACAATTCGAGCTTCTACTTTTAAAAATCAGAAACAAGTCTCTCAACGTTGGCGCTTGCTAGACCACCCTCTGCCCCCAGCTGTGCCCTGGACACCATATGTGAATTCATTGCCCCCCATCTATCTTCAGAGCTTGTGCTGCTAGGTGACCTAAACTGGGACATGCTTAACACCCCGGCCATCCTACAATCTAAGCTTGATGCCCTCAATCTCACACAAATTATCAATGAACCCACCAGGTACAACCCCAAATCCGTAAACACGAGCACCCTCATAGATATCATCCTAACCAACTTGCCCTCCAAATACACCTCTGCTGTTTTCAACCAAGATCTCAGCGATCACTGCCTCATTGCCTGCATCCGTAATGGGTCTGCGATCAAACGACCACCCCTCATCACTGTCAAACGCTCCCTAAAACACTTCAGCGAACAGGCCTTTCTAATCGACTTGGCCCGGGTATCCTGGAAGGATATTGACCTCATCCCGTCGTAGAGGATGCCTGGTTATTCTTTAAAAAGTGCCTTCCTCACCATCTTAAATAAGCATGCCCCATTCAAAAAATGTGGAACCAGGAACAGATATAGCCCTTGGTTCTCTCCAGACCAGACTGCCCTTGACCAGCACAAAAACATCCTGTGGCATTCTGCATTAGCATCGAATAGCCCCCGTGATATGCAACTTTTCAGGGAAGTTAGGAACAAATATACACAGGCAGTTAGGAAGCTAAGGCTAGCTTTTTCAAGCAGAAATTTACATCGTGTAGCACAAACTCAAAAAAATTCTGGAACACGGTAAAGTCCATGGAGAATAAGAGCACCTCCTCCCAGTTGCCCACTGCACTGAGGCTAGGAAACACTGTCACCACCGATAAATCCACTATAATTGAGAATTTCAATAAGCATTTTTCTACGGCTGGCCATGCTTTCCACCTGGCTACCCCTACCCCGATCAACAGCCCTCCACCCCCCACAGCAACTCGCCCAAGCCTCCCCCATTTCTTCTTCATCCAAATCCAGATAGCTGATGTTCTGAAAGAGCTGTAAAATCTGGATCCCTACAAATCAGCTGGGCTAGATAATCTGCACCCTCTCTTTCTAAAATGATCTGCCTAAATTGTTGCAACCCCTATTACTAGCCTGTTCAACCTCTTTCGTATCGTCTGAGATTCCCATAGATTGGAAAGCTGCCGCGGTCATCCCCTTCTTCAAAGGGGAGACACTCTAGACCCAAACTGCTACAGACCTATATCTATCCTACCCTGCCTTTCTAAGGTCTTCGAAAGCCAATTTAACAAACATATTACCGACCATTTCGAATCCCACCATACCTTCTCCGCTATGCAATCTGGTTTCAGAGCTGGTTATGGGTGCACCTCAGCCACGTTCAAGGTCCTAAACGATATCATAACCGCCATCGATAAGAGACATTTCTGTGTAGTCGTCAACCTGGCCAAGACTTTCGACATCTGTCAATCACCACATTCTTATTGGCAGACTCAACAGCCTTGGTTTCTCAAATGATTGCCTCGCCTGGTTCACCAACTACTTCTCTGATAGAGTTCGGTGTGTCAAATCGGAGGCCCTGTTGTTCGGACCTCTGGCAGTCTATGGCCGTGCCACAGGGTTCAATTCTCGGGCCGATTCTCATCTATGTATACATCAATGATGTCGCTCTTGCTGCTGGTGATTCTCTGATCCACCTTTACGCAGACAACACCATTCTGTATACCTCTGGCCCTTATTTGGACACTATGTTAACTAACCTCCAGATGAGCTTCAATGCCATACAACTCTCCTTCTGTGGCCTCCAACATGCTCTTACATGCAAGTAAAACTAAATGCATGCTCTTCAACCGATCGCTGTCCCCACCTGTCCGCCCATCCAGCATCACTACTCTGGACGGTTCTGACTTAGAATATGTGGACAACTACAAATACCTAGCTGTCTGGTTTGACTGTAAACTCTCCTTCCAGACTCACATTAAGCATCTCCAATCCAAAATTGAATCTACAATCGGCTTCCTATTTCGCAACAAAGCATCCTTCACTCATGCTGCCAAACATACCCTCGTAAAACTGACCATCCTACCGATCCTCGACTTCGGCGACATCATTTACAAAATAGCCTCCAACACTCTACTCAACAAATTGGATGCAGTCTATCACAGTGCCATCCGTTTTGTCACCAAAGCCCCATATACTACCCACCACTGCGACCTGTACGCTCTCGTTGGCTGGCCCTCGCTTCATACTTGTCGCCAAACCAACTGGCTCCAGCTAATCTACAAGTCTCTGCTAGGTAAAGCCCCGCCTTATCTCAGCTCACTGGTCACCACAGCAGCACCCACCCGTAGTACGCGCTCCAGCAGGAATATCTCACTGGTCACCCCAAAGCTAATTCTTCCTTTGGCCGCCTTTCCTTCCAGTTCTTTGCTGCCAATGACTGGAACGAACTGCAAAAATCACTAAAGCTGGAGACTCTTACCTCCCTCACTAGCTTTAAGCACCAGCTGTCAGAGCAGCTCACAGATCACTGCACCTGTGCATAGCCCATCTGTAAATAGCCCATCCAATCTACCTCATCTCCATACTGTATTTATTTATTTATTTTGCTCCTTTGCACCCCAGTATCCCAACTTGCACATTCATCTTCTGCACATCTACCATTCCAGCGGAACCCCTAGCCAACAGCCAATGGCATCGCACGGCGCAAAATACAAAACCAACTAAAATACTATTTTTTCAAACAATCAACTATTTTACACCATTTTAAAGATAAGACTCTCGTTAATCTAACCACATTGTCCGATTTCAAAAAGGCTTTACAGCGAAAACAAAACATTAGATTATGTTAGGAGAGTACCTAGACACAAATAATCACACAGCCATTTTCCAAGCAAGCATATGTCACATAAACCAAAACCACAGCTAAATGCAGCACTAACCTTTGATGATCTTCATCAGATGACACTCCTAGGACATTATGTTATACAATACATGCATGTTTTGTTCAATCAAGTTCATATTTATATCAAAAACCAGCTTTTTACATTAGCATGTGATGTTCAGAACTAGCATACCCACTGAAAACGTCTGGTGAATTTACTAAATTACTCATGATAAACGTTGACAAAATACATATATTATTTTAAGAATTATAGATACAGAACTCCTTTATGCAATCGCTATGTCCGATTTTAAAATAGCTTTTCGGTGAAAGCACATTTTGCAATATTCTGAGTACATAGCTCGGCCATCACAGGCTAGCTATTTTTACATCCGCCAACTTCGGGGTCACCTAAACTCAGAATTACAATTAGAAAAATTGGATTACCTTTGCTGTTCTTCGTCAGAATGCACTCCCAGAACTTCTACTTCAACAACAAATGTTGTTTTGGTTCCAAATAATCCATAGTTATATCCAAATACCTCTGTTTTGTTCGTGCGTTCAGGTCACTATCCGAAGGGTAACGCGTGAGCACATTTCGTGACAAAAAAATTCAAAATATTCCATTACCGTACTTAGAAGCATGTCAAACGCTGTTTAAAATCAATTTTTATGCTACTTTTCTCGTAAAATAGCGATAATATTCCAACCGGGCAACGTTGTATTCATTCAAAGACAGAAAGAAAAACATGGCGAGTTCTCGTGACCGCGCATCTCCAGTCTCACTGTCCCCAGGCTGACCACTTACAAACTCTGCTGCTGTACTTTGCCCAGAGACAGCAGACACCCCATTCCACTTCCACTTCCTGCATGGAATCTTCTCAGGTTTTGGCCTGCCATATGAGTTCTGTTATACTCACAGACACCATTCAAACAGTTTTAGAAACTTTAGAGTGTTTTCTATCCAAATCTACTAATTATATGCATATTCTAGTTTCTGGGCAGGAGTAGTAACCAGATTAAATCGGGTAAATTTTTTATCCGGCCGTGAAAATACTGCCCCCTATCCCAAAGAAGTTAATTGCTATATTGTAATTACTTCGACACCATGGCCTATTTATTGCCTTACCTCCCTTATCCTACCTCATTTGCACATGCTATATATAGACTTTTTATACTGTATTATTGACTGTATGTTTGTTTATTCCATGTGTAACTCTGTGTTGTTGTATGTGTCGAACTGCTTTGCTTTATTTTGGCCAGGTCGCAGTTGCAAATGAGAACTTGTTCTCAACTAGCCTACCTGATTAAATAATGGTGAAATAAAATAAAAATAAAAAAGTTAATCTTTCAATCACCCAGTGGGTATATGCTCCTAAAAACCAATGAGGAGATGGGAGAGGCGGGACTTGTCAAGCATCACAAATAGAACCAAGTTCTATTTTAGCTCCTGGCTACGCAGACGCTCGTTGGCACGTTCGAGCAGTGTGGGTGCAATGATTGATGTGCAATGTTACATGCTTACCACACCGCTCGCGTCGCGTGCGTTGCAAAATAAATGTACACATACATGTTATTCAGTCATTGCACCCACACTGCTCGTGTGCGTCAATGAGCGTCTGTATAGCCAGGCGCTAAAATAGAACTTGGTCATTTTTGTGACACTTGATGCTCTGCAAGTCCCGTCTCTCCCTTCTCCTCATTGGTTTTTAGGAGCATATACCAACGTGCAATCTCCTCATTGGTTTTTAGGAGCATATACCCACGTGGGTGATTGAAAGATGAACTGAGGTCCACACTCCAGCCCAGTTGGTGGTGGTAATGCACCTTAAAGTTGGTTGCCAACCGCCATATAACAACCAAAGAAGAAGAAGAAGAAAGCTGAAGGAGGAGAGATTACTAGAAACAAACTCATTTTACCATTTTATCTGTGGATTAATTGGACGCACGCACGCGAGCGGTGTGGTCAGCTTGTTAGGAGTTGCAAACTCCTATTTGGTTTACTTAAGGCGCAATCTGTGATTGATACATCAATTTTTTTACCTTAAAATTTATGACATACAGCCATTTGAGTCTTGAAGAATATAACTTCTAAATCCCTCATGAGCTTAGTTCAACAGTTGTACCCCATCAGAACCCAAAATATAAGCTTGTTTTACGCCATTGTTTACAAATGCATTGTTTATAAACAAACACTGTACATATTAAAAACATGGTTAAAACTATAATTTTTATCTCATGGATGGTCAGTCATTTATCCATAGCTATCTTTGAGAGCGTTTACTGAATTTGAGTGTTTACATTTCTCCAGCCTCATCCCTCAGCTGTTTACCGAAACAGTGGCATGTTGACCGCTTTGTTGTTTTTTGTACTGTAGATTGCCCTTTTAAAGCATTTTAAGTTATATTTTTTGTAAACTTAAATGGTTTGTTAATCAAGTGTCCCCCCCTCCTCCCGTATCTCCCCCAGGCTCGCCTGGATGCTCTGACTGAGGTGGACGACTGCGGCCAGCTGACCATTAAGTGCAGTCAGGACTACTTCTCCCTGGACTGTGGCATCACAGCCTATGAGCTCAGCGACTATAGCCCCAGTGAGGACCAGGAGGGTACCAGCTGCTCGGGCCAGGGGCAGGAGCCCTGCTGTAGATACCCCAGTCTAAAGAGCGACTTCCCAGAGCTCATCCAGAGTGTGGACCTGCTGACCATCACAGCCAAGCAGAGCCAGAACCAGGGGGCCGTCCCAGAGCAGGAAGAGGAGGAGCCAGGTACCACTATAGAGAAACACAGAGACAAGCCCTCCAGCACAGGGGCGGAGAACAACCCTGCACCTGGACCCAAAATGCACTGCGATCCGCCCCAGAGCGAGAGCACTCCACTCTCCAAGCAGCCCCTTCAGGGCAGCATGAGTAACGAGGTGTCCCCCACTCAGCCTGTCCTGCCAAAGAAGCCCATGTATCTGGAGGGAGAGGCTGAGTCCAGCCTCAGCCTAAGGAGATCCACCCTGCCTCCCTCTCTTCAATTCCAGGCAGACCTGAGCCGGAGCACTCCCTCTCTCCTGGACCTTCCCGATCGCTCCAAGTTCCTGCTGGAGCTGAACGCTGTGTTCCCCAGCAACGCCTCCCAGTCCTCTGACAGCCTGCAGGCCATGAACAGCATGAACGTGCAGGCCAGCAGACAAAGAGAGGCTGGAGGGTACCAGAGACAAGGAAGCCCTGTTGGCGCTCACATCCCTCTACAGAGGAGCTCCTCAGAGGCAGGCCAGGGAGGCCACTTCCCCCAGGACCTCTCCTCCTTCCCCACCCTCTTCTCAGGAAACAATGGATGCAGCAGGGACCTGAAGGATCCACAGACAGACAGAGACACAGACAGCTCCCTACCCTCTCCTATGAGGGAGCCCTCAGACCACGAGTCCCACCATGAGGCCTCCAGCGAGGACTTCCGCTCTCCCACCAAGGAAGCCGTCTGTATCATCCAGCCCCAGTGCCCCCACCTCCCCCACCCAGCCCCAGTGGGGGCCAGCTCTAACCCCAGCAAGGAGCACTGGTTCAGGTCAGATGAGTTCCTGGCTCTGCCCGCCCAGCTAAAGAAGACAGAGATGCTAGCTATGAAGCTGGAGACCCTGGCCCAGAGACCTGGCCACCAGGGACACCATGAGTCCATTCAGGATGTTGACGACTGGGAGCTAACTGAGGTCAATTCAGACTGGGAGGGCGAGGGCCCGGGCAGCCCCCAACCCCCTTTGGGCTTCGACGCCCTCCAACCCCCCTACAAGAGGCCTTTCCACGTGGGGATGGGGTACTTCTCGCCCACCTCGTCCAGCGACATGGCTCCATCCCTGGATGAGAGCATCGAGTCGGGCCCCCTCAGTGACCTGCTGTCTGAGGACGAGGCCTGGAGCTCCAGGGAGAGTAGGAAGAGAGACAACAACAGGGGCTGGAGCTCCGGGGAGACCAGAGTGAGAGACACCAACAGGTCTCTCGCCCTGCATCCCGCCACCACCACTACCATGGCCCCCCACATAGAGACACAGTGTAAACCCTTCATCCAACAGCTACTGGATGACATCCAGCACCACGACAACCACCCAGACATACGGGGCAAGATAGAGGTAATGAGAGCCTCAGCCTCTGACACATACACTTTTACTATGATGTTGTTGTTGTTTCAAGCATTGGTTATTCCAGGATCTAAAATGTATAGTAGATGGACTTAGGGCTGTGACAGTTATGGAATTTTCAATGATGGTAATTGGCCAGCTAAATGACCATGATCACCGTAATAACCATTGGAATATCTCCTGACTGCGTGGGCTGGAATTGAAATAGAGTGAATAGTCAAGTCAATGATGGCATAATGGGTGGACTGTAGAGATGGGGGTTTGAAATAATTTCACTATACACATAGTATCATTCATTTTTGTCTGATATCCAGATATTCTAAATGCATGTTGTTTGAACATATTTTTTTCACCTGTGCACATTTCTGTGCGAGGGAGAGGCTGGCGCTCTATTGTTGCCAGTGAGATTGGTGCGAGCAGATGGAGGCAGAGAGCGAGATGCTACTTGGCTATAGCCAAGACTAGCTAACTTCCAAGTAGAAGCCACAATGTTATTTATCATCCCGTATAACAGTTCCTGCCTTGACTGGGGTAGCCTAGCCTGTTAGTTGCTCGTTATGGCCTACTCCTTCTCATTCTGCTAACTTTGAATTCCTCTCACTACAATATTGAGCTTCTTTGCCGCTTTGATTGGCCAACATAAACAACAAGCTACACACGTGAAGGCTCCCAGCCTTTTTTATGGGGGGCATTTTATGGGCACAACTACATAGACATTTTTGGTTTTATTACATTTATCATTTGAAATTTTTAGGTTTTATTTATTCATTCCAAAGGAAAGAAGTGAAAGACAAAACAGTACAGATAAAAAACTGGTAAAAATGGTGTGTAGTTAAGGTTGGAAGCCCAAAATGGTTTATATGAAAACCACACCACAAATATGAGTACAAAAAAGAAATGTTTGTTCAATCAGTTAAACAAAGCATATTCATTCTAATTGTACATGATATACTCAGTATACGAGAGAGAAAGAGAAAGAGAAAGAGAAAGAGAAAGAGAGAGAAAGAGAGAGAAAGAGAGAGAAAGAGAAAAAGAGAGAGAGAGAGAGAGAGAGAGAGAAAGAGAGAGAGAGAAAGAGAGAGAAAGAGAGAGAGAGAAAGAGAAAGAGAAAGAGAAAGAGAGAGAGAGAGAGAGAGAGAGAGGCTACATGGAGGGGATTATTGGGTAGTTTGGATCATCAGGCTGACTCCAAGACTTCGCTTGATTGAAGTTATTGAGGTATGATGATGTTTTGGCAATGTGAAGATAAGAATTCCAGAGTATGGTACTTCTGTATCTGATAGAGAATTGACTATGTGAGGTCTGGCAGTGGGGAGGGTGAAGGTTATCCCAGTGTCTTGTGTTATATAGATGGATTTCAGAATGAACCTGGAAGAATCCATTGAAGTGTTTAGGTCAACTGTCTGGGAGGTATGAATATTTGTAGATGAAAGTGCATAATTGGTGTACATTAATGTTCTAAATAGACAAGATATTGAGTTTCTTAAGCAAAGGTGCAGATGGAGCCAGGTAATTAGAGGAGCTGGCTAGTCACGTTTATTTTGTATGATGAGTAATTTGTGTAGGTAGGAGGCATATGTACTGGCCCAGACAATATTACAGTAAATGAGATAATATGTATAAATTAAACTGTAGTATAGAGTTAGGAAGCAAGCCTGATGAACCAAACCACTAATCTTTCTGATGATACCAACAGATTTCATCACTTTTCTGCAGACAAATGTAATGTTCATTTCCACCAATTGAGAATCTGGCACAAAAAAATAAATACAAATCACAATATTTCTTATGCTTACAAGTGAATAGAATAAAGTTGGATTTTATAACATTTGTTTATCTGGAACCATTCATAAAATGTGGCCAAACCTGAGTTGGCTTCATTATTTAGAGAATCCAAATTCTTGTGTGATGATAAAATCAAATTGGTATCATCAGCGAAGAGAATGGGAAGTACGGTAGAAGACACAGCAGCAAGGTAATTGATATAGATTATTATGGTATGTTAGAAGACCCACCAGCAAGGTCATTGATATAGATTAGTATGGTATGGTAGAAGTCACAGCAGCAAGTTCAATGATATTGATTAGTATGGTATGGTATGGTAGAAAACACAGTAGGAAGGCCATTGTTAAAATGTAGCATATTATGGTAGAAGATACTAGTCTATATCAATGACCTTGCTGCTGTGTCTTCTACCATACTAATCTATATCAATGACCTTGCTGCTGTCTTCTACTATAACATACTAATCTATGTCAATGAACATGATGCTGTATGGTATAGTAGAAGACACATTCGCAAGGTCATTGATATAGATTTGTATTTTATAGTAAAAGAACCAGCAGCAAGGTCATTGATATAGATTAGTATAGTATGGTAGAAGACAGTAGGAAGGTCATTGATATAGATTAGAATGGTATGGTAGAAGACAGTAGGAAGGTCATTGATATAGATTGGTATGGTATGGTAGAGGACACAGCAGGAAGGTCATTGTTAAAAATTAGTATGGTAGAAGACATAGCAGGAAGGTCATTGATATAGATTAGTATGGTATGGTAGAACACACAGCAGTAAGGTCATTGATATAGACTGGTATGGTATAGTAGAAGACACAGTAGGAAGGTCATTGATATAGATTAGAATGGTAGAAGACACAGCAGGAAGGTCATTGATATAGACTGGTATGGTATAGTAGAAGACACAGTAGGAAGGTCATTGATATAGATTAGAATGGTAGAAGACACAGTAGGAAGGTCATTGATATAGATTAGAATGGTAGAAGACACAGCAGGAAGGTCATTGATATAGACTGGTATGGTATAGTAGAAGACACAGTAGGAAGGTCATTGATATAGATTAGTATGGTATGGTAGAACACACAGCAGTAAGGTCATTGATATAGACTGGTATGGTATAGTAGAAGACACAGTAGGAAGGTCATTGATATAGATTAGAATGGTAGAAGACACAGCAGGAAGGTCATTGATATAGATTAGAATGGTAGAAGACACAGCAGGAAGGTCATTGATATAGACTGGTATGGTATAGTAGAAGACACAGTAGGAAGGTCATTGTTAAAAATGTGTATATTATGGTAGAAGACACAGCAGGAAGGTCATTGATATAGATTAGTATATTATGGTAGAAGACATAGCAGTAAGGTCATTGATTTCGATTAGTATGGTATGGTAGAATACACAGCAGCAAGGTCATTAATATAGATTAGTATGGTATGGTAGAACACACAGCAGTAAGGTTATTGATATAGATTAGTATGGTATGGTAGAATTCACAGCAGCAAGGTCATTGATATAGATTAGTATTGTAGAAGACATTGCAGGAAGGTCATTGATATAGATTAGTATGGTATGGTAGAAAAAACAGCAGCAAGGTCATTGATATAGATTTGTATTTTATCGTAGAAGAACCAGCAGCAAGGTCATTGATATAGATTAGTATTATAGAAGACACAGCAGGAAGGTCATTTATATAGATTAGTATGGTATGGTAGAAGACACAGCAGCAAGGTCATTGATATAGATTAGTATGGTATGGTAGAATTCACAGCAGCAAGGTCATTGATATAGATTTGTATTTTATCGTAGAAGAACCAGCAGCAAGGTCATTGATATAGATTAGTATGGTATGGTAGAATTCACAGCAGCAAGGTCATTGATATAAATTAGTATGGAATGGTAGAAGACACAGCAGCAACGTCATTAACCTGTCTGGGCCAGTGGGACGCTTGCGTCCCACCCTAATCAACAGCCAGTGGAATCGCGTCGCGCGAAATGCAAAACCTCATAAATGCTATAACTTCAATTTCTCAAACATATGACTATTTTACACCGTTTTATAGATACACCTCTCCTGAATCGAACCACGTTGTCCGATTTCAAAAAGACTTTACAGCAAAAGCAAAACATTAGATTATGTTAGGAGAGTACCCAGCCAGAAATAATCACACAGCCATTTTCAAAGCAACTAGCATGCATCACAAATACCCAAAACACAGCTAAATGCAGCACTAACCTTTGACAATCTTCATCAGATGACAATCTTAGGACATCATGTTACACAATACATGCATTTTTTGTTCGATAAAGTTCATATTTATATATAAAAACAGCATTTTACATCGGCGCGTGACATTCAGAAAATCTTTTCCCTCAAATGCTTCCGATAAATCAGCGCTACAATTTACAAAATTACTATTCGAAAACATTGTTAAAATGTAATATTGTCATTCAAAGACTTATAGATTAACATGTCTTGAATGCCACTGCTTTGCCAGATTTAAAAAGAACTTTACTGGGAAATCACACTTTGCAATAAACGACGTGGTATACCCAGCAAAATAGGCTAGGCTATACATGTTGGAGCCATCTTGGAATGATCAACCATCAAAAATACTATTGTAAATAAAACCTTACCTTTGATTATCTTTATCAGAAAGCACTTCCAGGAATCCCAGGTCCATAACAAATGTAGTTTTGTTCGAAAAAGTTAATCATTTATGTCCCAATTGTTAGCGCGCTCCGAAGGCTATTGAAAATGTACCGTGCTGAGTAGGACTTGTCGTCACGAATGTACAAAAAATATATATTTAAGTTCGTTCAAACTTGTCAAACGTTGTATAACATAAATCTTTCGGGCCTTTTTCAACCAGAGCTTCAGTAATATTCCATGGGGACGTTTTCATTGTCTTTCAAAACGTTTCGAAAGGGGAGGGTAGCCATGGGCGGCGGCGTCATAATGGTAAATGGCCCTCCACCTGTGACCACTTTCCACAGCCTCTCTTTCAGTCAATTTTGATAGTAGGAGACTCAAACCACTTTGTATAGACTGTGGACATCTAGTGGAAGCCTTAAGAAGTGCTAAATGATTCATAACCCCCTGTGTGTTTCAATGGCAAATGTTTGAAGTGATATCCACACATCAGATTTCAGTTTCCTGTCAGGATTTGTCTCAGGGTTTTGACTGCCATATGATTTCTGTTATACTCACAGACACCATTCAAACAGTTTTAGAAACTTTAGGGTGTTTTCTATCCAAATCAAACAATTATATGCATATTCTAGTTACTGGGCAGGAGTAGTAACCAGATTAAATCAGGTACGTTTTTTATCCGGCCAATATACTGCCCCCTATCCCCAACAGGTTTTTAATATAGATTGGTATGGTATGGTAGAAGACCCAGCAGCAAGGTCATTGATATAGATTAGTATGGTATGGTAGACGCCACAGCAGCGAAGTCATTGACATAGATTAGTATGGTATAGTAGTATACAGAGCAGCAAGGTCATTGATATAGATTACTATTGTATGGTAGAAGACACAGCAGGAAGGAAATTGATATAGATTAGTATGGTATGATAGAATACCCAGCAGCAAGGTTATTGATATAGACTGGTATGGTATAGTAGAAGACACAGCAGGAAGGTCATTGATATAGATTAGTATGGTATGGTAGAATACCAAGCAGCAAGGTAATTGATTTCGATTAGTATGGTATGGTAGAAGACACAGCAGTAAGGTCATTGATATAGATTAGAATGGTAGAAGACACAGCAGCAAAGTCATTGATATAGACTGGTATGGTATAGTAGAAGACACAGTAGGAAGGTCATTGTTAAAAATGTGTATATTATGGTAGAATACACAGCAGGAAGGTCATTGATATAGATTAGTATGGTATAGTAGAAGACACAGCAGGAAGGTCATTGATATAGATTAGTATGGTAGAAGACACAGCAGCAAGGTCATTGATATAGATTAGTATGGTATGGTAGAATTCACAGCAGTAAGGTCATTGATATAGATTAGTATTGTAGAAGACATAGCAGAAAGCTCATTGATATAGATTAGTATGGTATGGTAGAAGACACAGCAGCAAGGTCATTAATATAGATTTGTATTTTTTTGTAGAAAACCAGCAGCAAGTTCATTGATATAGATTTGTATTTTATCGTAGAATACACAGCATCAAGGGCATTGTTAAAGAATACTATGGTATGATAGAATACCCAGCAGGGTGGTAATTGATATAGACTGGTATGGTATGGTAGAACACACAGCAGTAAGGTTATTGACATATTTTAGTATGGTATAGTAGAATACAGAGCAGCATGGTCATTGATATAGATTTATATTTTATAGTAGAAGACACAGCAGGAAGGTCATTGATATAGATTAGTATGGTAGAAGACACAGCAGTAAGGTCATTGATATATATTATTATGGTTTGGTAGAATACACAGCAGCAAGGTCATTGATATAGACTAGTATGGTATGGTAGAAGTCACAGCAGCAAGGTCATTGATATAGATTCGTATGGTATATTAGAAGTCACAGCAGCAAGGTCATTGATATAGATTAGTATGGTAGAATACCCAGCAGCAAGGTCATTGATATAGATTAGTATGGTAGAAGACACAGCTGCAAGGTCATTGATAAAGATTAGTATGGTATGGTAGAATACCCAGCAGCAAGGTCATTGATATAGAATAGTATGGTATAGTAGAAGACACAGCAGCAAGGTCACTGATATAGATGTATATTTTATAGTAGAAGAACCAGCAGCAAGGTCATTGATATAGATTAGTATGGTATGATAGAATACACAGCAACAATGTCATTGATATAGATTAGTATCGTATAGTAGAAGAACCAGCAGCAAGGTCATTGATATAGACTGGTATGGTATGGTAGAAAACACAGCAGCAAGGTCATTGATATAGCTTAGTATGGTATGATAGAATACACAGCAACAATGTCATTGATATAGATTAGTATCGTATAGTAGAAGAACCAGCAGGAAGGTCATTGATATAGATTAGTATGGTAGAAGACACAGCGTAAAGGTCATTGATATAGACTGGTATGGTATGGTAGAAGACAACGCAGGAAGGTCATTGATATAGATTAGTATGGTAGAAGACACTGCAGCAAGGTCATTGATATAGATTAGTATGGTATGGTAGAAGACATAGCAGGAAGGTCATTGATATAGACCGGTATGGTATGGTCAAATACACAGCAACAAGGTCATTTATATAGATTACTATGGTATGGTAGAAGACACAGCTGCAAGGTCACTGATATATAGTGCTCAAAAAAATAAGGGGAACACTTAAACAACACATCCTAGATCTGAATGAAAGAAATAATCTTATTAAATACTTTTTTCTTTACATAGTTGAATGTACTGACAACAAAATCACACAAAAATAATCAATGGAAATCCAATGTATCAACCCATGGAGGTCTGGATTTGGAGTCACACTCAAAATTAAAGTGGAAAACCACACTACAGGCTGATCCAACTTTGATGTAACGTCCTTAAAACAAGTCAAAATGAGGCTCAGTAGTGTGTGTGGCCTCCACGTGCCTGTATGACCTCCCTACAATGCCTGGGCATGCTCCTGATGAGGTGGCGGATGGTCTCCTGAGGGATCTCCTCCCAGACCTGGACTAAAGCATCCGCCAACTCCTGGACAGTCTGTGGTGCAACGTGGCGTTGGTGGATGGAGCGAGACATGATGTCCCAGATGTGCTCAATTGGATTCAGGTCTGGGGAACGGGCGGGCCAGTCCATAGCATCAATGCCTTCCTCTTGCAGAAACTGCTGACACACTCCAGCCACATGAGGTCTAGCATTGTCTTGCATTAGGAGGAACACAAGGCCAACCGCACCAGCATATGGTCTCACAAGGGGTCTGCGGATCTCATCTCGGTACCTAATGGCAATCAGGCTACCTCTGGCGAGCACATGGAGGGCTGTGCGGCCCCCCAAAGAAATGCCACCCCACAGCATGACTGACCCACCGCCAAACCGGTCATGCTGGAGGATGTTGCAGGCAGCAGAACGTTCTCCACGGCGTCTCCAGACTCTGTCACGTCTGTCACGTGCTCAGTGTGAACCTACTTTCATCTGTGAAGAGCACAGGGCGCCAGTGGCGAATTTGGCAATCTTGGTGTTCTCTGGCAAATGCCAAACGTCCTGCACGGTGTTGGGCTGTAAGCACAACCCCCACCTGTGGACGTCGGGCCCTCATACCACCCTCATTACATTTTACATTTTATGGAGTCTGTTTCTGACCGTTTGAGCAGACACATGCACATTTGTGGCCTGCTGGAGGTAATTTTGCAGGGCTCTGGTAGTGCTTCTCCTGCTCCTCCTTGCACAAAGGTGGAGGTAGCGGTCCTGCTGCTGGGTTGTTGCCCTCCTACGGCCTCCTCCACGTCTCCTGATGTACTGGCCTGTCTCCTGGTAGCGCCTCCATGCTCTGGACACTACGCTGACAGACACAGCAAACCTTCTTGCCACAGCACGCATTCATGTGCCATCCTGGATGAGCTGCACTACCTGAGTCACTGTGTGGGTTGTAGACTCCGTCTCATGCTACCACTAGAGTGAAAGCACCGCCAGCATTCAAAAGTGACCAAAACATCCGCCAGGAAGCATAAGAACTGAGAAGTGGTCTCTGGTCACCACCTGCTGAACCACTCCTTTATTGGGGGTGTCTTGCTAATTGCCTATAATTCCCACCGGTTGTCTATTCCATTTGCACAACAGCATGTGAAATGTATTGTCAATCAGTGTTGCTTCCTAAGTGGACCATTTGATTTCACAGAAGTGTGATTGACTTGGAGTTACATTGTATTGTTTAAGTGTTCCCTTTATTTTTTTGAGCAGTATATATATATATATATTGTGGCAAAGAAGGGGGTCGAGTGATAAATGGCAGATATGTGAGGGCAGAACTAATAAACGGGCTCTGCCCGATCACTAAAATGGCCACCCCGATCAGAACTACAGATCACAAAATGTCCGACTGCCAAAACTACAATTCCACATCAATTCAGATCTAGGATGTGTTATTTTAGTGTTCCCTTTATTTTTTTGAGCAGTATATATATATATATATATATATATATATATATATATATATATACACACACACATACATACAGTATACAATTATACACATATACTGTACCAGTCCAAAGTTTGGACACACCTACTCATTCAAGGATATTTCTTTATTTTTGCTCTTTTCTACATTGTAGAATAATAGTGAAGACATCAAAACTATGAAATAACACATATGGAATCATGTAGTAACTAAAAAAGTGTTAAACAAATCAAAATATATTTTATAGTTGAGATTCTTCAAAGTATCCACCCTTTGCCTTGATGACAGCTTTACACAATCTTGACATTCTCACAACTAACTTCACCTGGAATGCTTTCCCAACAGTCTTGAAGGAGTGCCCACATATGCTGAGCACTTGTTGGCTGCTTTTCCTTCACTCATTCCAAACCATCTCATTTGGGTTGAGGTCGGGTGATTGTGGAGGCCAGGTCATCTGATGCAGCACTCCATCACTCTTCTTCTTGGTCAAATAGCCCTTACACAGCCTGGAGGTGAGTTGGGTCATTGTCCTGTTGACAATGACCATCACACCTTCTCCATGCTTCACGGTGGGAACCACACACGCGGAGATCATCCGTTCACCTACTCTACGTCTCACAATGACACGGCGGTTGGAACCACAAATCTCTAATTTGGACTCATCAGAACAAAGGACAGATTTCCACCGGTCTAATGTCCATTGCTTGTGTTTCTTGGCCCGAAGCGAGTCTCTTCTTCTTATTATTATCTTAGTGTCCTTTAGTAGTTGTTTCTTTGCAGCAATTGGACCATGAAGGCCTCATTAACGCAGTCTCCTCTGAACAGTTGATGTTGAGATGTGTCTGTTACTTGAACTCTGTGAAACATTTATTTTGCCTGGTAGCTCTAATGAACTTATCCTCTGCAGCAGAGGTAACTCTGGTTCTTCCTTTCCTGTGGTGGTCCTCATGAGAGCCAGTTTCAAATCAAATTAAATCAAATGTTATTTGTCACATGCGCCGAATACAACAGGTGATCAGTGAAATGGTTACTTACAAGCCCTTAACCAACAATGCAGTTTTAAGAAAATACCTAAAAAAAAGTAAGAGATAAGAATAACAAATAATTAAAGAGCAGCAGTAAATAACAATAGTGGGACAATATATATAGGGGGTACTGGTGTTGAGGTAATTGAGGTGATATGTACATGTAGGGTTATTAAAGTGACTATGCATAGATAATAACAGATAGTAGCAGCAGCGTAGAAGGGGTGGGCAATGAAAATAGTCTGGGTAGCCATTTGATAAGATGTTCAGGAGTCTTATGGCTTGGGGGTAGAAGCTGTTTAGAAGCCTCTTGGACCTAGACTTGGCGCACCGGTACCACTTGTCGTGTGGTAGCAAAGAGAACGGTCTATGACTAGGGTGGCTGGAGTCTTTGGCAATTTTTAGGGTCTTCCTCTGACACCGCCTGGTATAGAGGTCCTGGATGGCAGGAAGCTTGGCCCCGGTGATGTACTGGGCAGTTCGCACTACCCTCTGTAGTGCCTTGCGGTCGGAGGCCAAGCAATTGCCATACCAGGCAGTGATGCAATCCGTCAGGATGCTCTCGATGGTGCAGCTGTAAAACCTTTTGAGGATCTGCGGACCCATGCCAAATCTTTTCAGTCTCCGGAGGGGGAATAGGTTTTGTCGTGCCTTCTTCACGACTGTCTTGGTGTGCTTGGACCATGTTAGTTTGTTGGTGATGTGGACGCCAAGGAACTTGAAGCTCTCAACCTGCTCCACTACAGCCCTGTCGATGAGAATGGGGGCGTGCTCGGTCCTCCTTTTCCTGTAGTCCACAATCAGGGACTGAGCACGCACCCCTGAGGGGCCCCCGTGTTGAGGATCAGCGTGGCGGATGTGTTGCTACCTACCCTTACCACCTGGGCGTGGCCCGTCAGGAAGTCCAGGATCCAGTTGCAGAGGGAGGTGTTTAGTCCCAGGGTCCTTAGCTTAGTGATGAGCTGTGAGGGCACTATGGTGTTGAACCCTGAGCTGTAATCAATAAATAGCATTCTAACATAGGTGTTAATTTTGTCCAGGTGTGAAAGGGCTGTGTGGAGTGCAATAGAGATTGCATCATCTGTGGACCTGTGGGGTGGTATGCAAATTGGAGTGGGTCTAGGGTTTCTGGGATAATGGTGTTGATGTGAGCCATGACCAGCCTTTCAAAGCATTTCATGGCTACAGACGTGAGTGCTACGGGTCGGTAGTCATTTAGGCAGGTTACCTTAATGTTCTTGGGCACAGGGACTATGGTGGTCTGCTTGAAACATGTTGGTATTACAGACTCAGACAGGGATAGGTTGAAAATGTCAGTGAAGACACTTGCCAGGTGGTCAGCGCATGCTGGGAGTACGGGTCCTGGTAATCCGTCTGGCCCTGCGGCCTTGTGAATGTTGACCTGTTTAAAGGTCTTACTCACATCGGCTGCGGAGAGCGTGATCACATGGTCGTCCGGAACAGCTTATGCTCTCATGCATGCCTCAGTGTTACTTGCCTCGAAGCGAGGATTGAAGTTATTTAGCTCGTCTGGTAGGCTCGTGTCACTGGGCAGCTCTCAGCTGTGTTTCCCTTTGTAGTCTGTAATAGTTTGCAAGCCCTGCCTCATCCGATGAGCGTCGGAGCCGGGGTAGTAGGATTCAATCTTAGTCCTGTATTGACGCTTTGCCTGTTTGATGGATCGTCGGAGGGCATAGCGGGATTTCTTATAAGCTTCCGGGTTAGAGTCCTGCTCCTTGAAAGCGGCAGCTCTACCCTTTAGCTCAGTGCGAATATTGCCTGTAATCCATGGCTTCTGGTTGGGGTATGTACTAGAGGTCGACCGATTAATCGGCATGGCCGATTCATAACAATCGGTAATCTGCATTTTTGGACGGTAATTACATTGCACTCTCCAACGAGACTGCGTGGCAGGCTGATCACCTGTTACGCGAGTGCAGTAAGAAGCCAAGGTAAGTTGCTAGCTAGCATTAAACGTATCTATAAAAAACAATCAATCTTAATAACCAAATCACTATTTAACTACACATGGTTGATGATATTACTAGTTTAACTAGCTTGTCCTGCGTTGCAAATAATCAATGCGGTGCCTGTTAATTTATCATCGAATCACAGCCTACTTCTCAAAACGGGTGATGATTTAACAAGCGCATTTCCAAAAAAAGCACTGTCGTTGCACCAATGTACTTAACCATAAACATCAATGCCTTTCTTAAAATCAATACACAAGTATATTTTTTTAAACCTTCATATTTAGTTAAAAGAAATTCATGTTAGCAGGCAATATTAACTAGGGAAATTGTGTCACTTCTCTTGCGTTCTGTGCAAGCAGAGTCAGGGTATATGCAGCAGTTTGGGCCACCTGGCTCGCTGCGAACTGTGTGAAGACTATTTCTTCCTAACAAAGACCGTAATAAATTTGCCAGAATTTTACATAATTATGACATAACATTGAAGGTTGTGCAATGTAACAGCAATATTTAGACTTATGGATGCCACCCTTTAGATAAAATACAGAACGGTTCCGTATTTCACTGAAAGAATAAACCTTTTGTTTATTGCTGGTTTCGGTGGATTCAAGCATGCTAAGGACAACCAACCCAATCAACAAAACAAACTAAAACCAGGTTGGCCAATTGGTATCAACGATGAGACCAAACCATCCCCTAGTAAGAGGGAGCGTGAGGCGAGTGGGGAGAGGTTTATTGATATGGATGTTGACTTGTTAAAATCCATCAATGAAAGTCTTGCTAAACGTGATATCTTGGATATATTACGAGAGGACACCAATGCATTATGTGCTAGTCTAGAATTCAGCCAACGTCAGATTGATGATCTAAGGAAAGAGAACACGGCGCTGAAAGGTACTGTAGACTCTATTCATAGCAAGGTGGAGGTGGTGCAAAGGGAGAACAAACATCTTAAAGAAACCTTGCTTGATGTACAGTGTCAATCAATGCAGAACAATCTAATATTTTCAAGGATACCGGAGAATGACAACAGCAGAGGCTGTGAGGACACAGTCCGAGACTTTATGTCAACTCAACTAAAACTGCCCACTGATGTTGTGCGTAATGTCACTTTCTCCAGAGTCCATAGAATAGGTAAGGCCTCCGGAAATAGGCCACGGGCTATTATTGCATGTTTTGACAAATTTAAGCAAAAGGAAATGACGAAGAACATGGGCAGAGAACTCAGAAACACTGATTTTGGAATGAATGATCACTTCCCCACCGAGATCAATGAAAGGAGGAAAAAACTATATCCCATCATGAAGGAAAAGCGTTGCCTGAATCAACGAGTCTCCATGGTGATGGATGAACTTTATATCAGCGGGCAATTGTATCGACTCTAGAGTAACTCCCTGGCTATTTTAATTTAATGTTCAAATTTGATTTTGTGTGTTGTAGTGGATCATGACAACTTCAACTATAATGAATACATGCTCTATTGATCTTCACTTGATAAGGAAAGGGTTGCATATAGCTCAGGTTAATGTATGTAGCCTTCCTAACAAAATACATGATGTTTTTAACTTGGTCAAGATAAATAATATTAATATTTTGGCTTTGACCGAAACGCATTTAGATGCATCTGTAAATGATGGGCAAATTAACATTCATGGATATAGTCTACTGAGAAGAGACAGGAATAAGAATGGTGGGGGTGTAGCACTGTACATTCAGAATCATATACCTTTTAAGAGAAGGGATGACCTTAATGTATGTCAAGTAGAGGCACTATGGGCTCAAGTACATCTGCCTCACCAGGCACCCATATTGGTAGGATGTGTGTATAGACCTCCTAGCTCTAAGGTGTCCTATCTGGATGACTTATGTACTGGGTTTGACCAGGCCACAGATAGTAACATAGATGTATTTATCTTGGGTGATTTTAATATAAATTGGAAGGATCACAATAATTCGAATAGAACAAAATTGATGAGATATTCCAGGAACTGTGGTTCTGTAACAGCGTTGGTAGTCGTGGTTTAGGAATGAGGCGCAGGAAGCAACGAGCACAGGGAGTGTTGTTTTTTAATAACACTTTGAGAAACAAAACCAAAGTTCCCAAACACAGGGGAATAAATAAGGTGTGACAATGCCAAGCCGAACATGAACAAGACAGTCGGAAACAACAATTAATCCCGCACGAAAAGGAGCGGGTCAGCTAACCTAAATAGCCCCTCTAATGGCTAATTGACCACAGGTGTCAAAAAAAAAAGGGAAAAGCAAAGGGAATCGGTGGCAGCTAATAGGCTGGTGACGACGACCGCCGAGCGCCACCCGAGCAGGAGGGGGGGGGTACTGTCACGATTCCCACCGACGGTGGCACCCCTCTCCTGCTCGGGTGGCACTCGGCGGTCGTCGTCACCAGCCTATTAGCTGCCACCGATTCCCTTTGCTTTTCCCTTTTTTTTATTTTCCTGACGCGCGGCTCCTGCAGCGCGCCGACACCGGCCTCGAGGTCGACCCGGAGGGCGAGGCGCAGGGCGATCCGGACGGAGGTGGTGGAAATCCCTCAACATAGATGGGTCCAGGACGTCCTCCGCCGGCACCCAGCACCTCTCCTCCGGGCCGTACCCCTCCCAGTCCACGAGGTACTGCAGGCCCCTCGCCCGGCGTCTCGAGTCCAGAATGGCCCGTATGCTGTACGCCGGGGACCCCCCGATGTCCAGAGGGGGCGGAGGGACCTCCGGCACCTCATCTTCGTGAAGGGGACCAGCTACCACCGGCCTGAGGAGAGACACATGAAACGAGGGGTTAATACGGTAATAGGAAGGGAGTTGCAACCGATAACACACCTCGTTTATCCTCCTCAGGACTTTGAAGGGCCCCACACACTGCGGCCCCAGCTTCCGTCAGGGCACGCGGAGGGGCAGGTTCCGGGTCGAGAGCCAGACCCTGTCTCCCGGTGCGAACACGGGCGCCTCACTGCGGTGGCGGTCAGCACTCCTCTTCTGCCGCGCACTGGCCTCCTTTAGTGAGTCCTGAACGGCTCTCCAGGTCTCCTTGGAGTGCTGAACCCAGTCCTCCACCGCAGGCGCCTCGGTCTGGCTCCGGTGCCATGGTGCCAGGACCGGCTGGTAACCTAACACACACTGAAAGGGTGATATGTTAGTCGAGGAGTGGCGAAGTGAGTTCTGGGCTAATTCAGCCCAGGGAATATACCTCGCCCACTCCCCTGGCCGGTCCTGGCAATACGACCTCAGTAACCTGCCCACCTCCTGGTTCACCCTCTCCACCTGCCCATTGCTCTCGGGGTGATAACCGGAGGTCAAACTGACCGAGACCCCCAGCTGCTCCATAAACGCTTTCCAGACCCTGGATGTGAACTGGGAACCTCGATCAGAGACAATGTCCTCCGGCACCCCGTAGTGCCGGAAGACGTGGGTAAATAGGGCCTCTGCAGTCTGCAGGGCCGTAGGGAGACTGGGCAATGGGAGGAGACAGCAGGACTTAGAGAACCGATCCACAACCGCCAGAATCGCCGTGTTCCCCTGAGAGGAGGGAAGATCTGTTAAGAAGTCGATGGACAGGTGCGACCATGGTCGTTGTGGAACGGGGAGGGGCTGTAACTTCCCTCTCGGTAGATGCCTAGGAGCCTTACTCTGGGCACACACCGAACAGGAAGAGACATAGGACTTCATGTCCTTAGCCAAGATGGGCCACCAGTACTTCCCCCTTAGACTCCGCACTGTCCTCGCCTCACCAGGATGACCCGCAGTAGGTAGCGTGTGCGCCCACCGAATCAAACGATCACAAACACCGAGCGGCACATACATGCGCCCCACGGGCACCTGCGCAGGTGCAGGTTCCAACACCAATGCCCGCTCGATGTCCGTGTCCACCTCCCATACCACTGGTGCCACCAGCCTAGATGCTGGAATGATGGGAGTTGGATCGATGGGCCGGTCCTCCGTGTCATAGAGACGGGACAGTGCGTCGGCCTTAGTATTCAGGGAACCCGGTCTATAGGAGATGGTAAACCTAAACCGGGCGAAGAACATGGCCCACCTCTCCTGACGTGGATTCAGTCTCCTCGCTGCCCGGATGTAATCCAGGTTTCGGTGGTCGGTCCAGATGAGAAAGGGGTGTTTCGCCCCCTCAAGCCAGTGCCGCCACACCCTCAGAGCTTTGACCACCGCTAGCAACTCCCTGTCCCCCACATCGTAGTTACGCTCCGCCGAACTGAGCTTCTTCGAAAAGAAAGCGCAGGGGCGGAGTTTCGATGGCGTACCTGAGTGCTGTGATAGCACGGCACCCACCCCAGCCTCGGATGCGTCCACCTCCACTACGAACGCTAAAGACGGGTCTGGGTGCGCCAACACGGGTGCGTCGGTGAACAGCGTCTTCAACTTCTTGAAGGCTCCGTCCGCCTCCGTCGACCATCGCAAACGCACCGGCCCCCCCTTCAGCAGTGAGGTAATGGGAGCCGCTACCTGGCCAAAACCGCGGATAAACCTCCGGTAGTAATTGGCAAAGCCTAAGAACCGCTGCACCTCCTTCACCGTGGTTGGAGTCGGCCAATTAAGCACGGCCTTAACACGGTCACACTCCATCACCACCCCCGTGGTGGAAATGCGATAACCCAGAAAGGAGACGGCTCGTTTGGAAAACTAAAGATAACCCTGAAGGAGCTGCAAAGCTCCACAGCGGAGATTGGAGTATCTGTCCACCAGACCACTTTAAGCCGTACACTCCACAGAGCTGGGCTTTACGGAAGAGTGGCCAGAAAAAAAGCCATTGCTTAAAGAAAGAAATAAGCAAACACGTCTAGTGTTTACCAAAAGGCATGTGGGAGAGTCCCCAAACATATGGAAGAAGGTACTCTGGTCAGATGAGACTAGAATTGAGCTTTTTGGCCATCAAGGAAAACACTATATCTGGTGCAAACCCAACACCTCTCATCACCCCGAGAACCTCATCCCCACAGTGAAGCATGGTGGTGGCAGCATCATGCTGTGGGGATGTTTTTCATCAGCAGGGACTGGGAAACTGGTCAGAATTGAAGGAATGATTGATGGCGCTAAATACAGGGAAATTGTTGAGGGAAACCTGTTTCAGTCTTCCAGAAATTTGAGAGTGGGACGGAGGTTCACCTTCCAGCAGGACAATGACCTTAAGCATACTGCTAAAGCAACACTCGAGTGGTTTAGAGGATATGTAAGTGTTTTGGAGTGGCCTAGTCAAAGCCCAGACCTCAATCCAATTGAGAATCTGTGGTATGACTTAAAGATTGCTGTACACCAGTGGAACCCATCCGACTTGAAGGAGCTGGAGCAGTTTTGCCTTGAAGAATGGGAAAAAATCCCAGTGGTTAGATGTGCCAAGCTTATAGAGACATACCCCAAGAGACTTGCTGCAAAAGGTGGCTCTACAAAGTATTGACATTGGGGGGGTGAATCGTTATGCACGCTCAAGTTTTCATTTTTTTTGGTCTTATTTCTTGTTTGTTTCACAATAAAAAATATTGTGCATCTTCAAAGTGGTAGGCATGTTGTGTAAATCAAATGATACAGACCCCCCCAAAAATCTACTTTAATTCCAGGTTGTAAGGCAACAAAATAGGAAAAATGACACTGAGGGTGAATACTTTCGCAAGCCACTAAATAAATGTTAAATAAAAAATAAAATAAATAAATATGTGCTTCCACACATTGTACTGGAGACGCAGGGTGTTGGGAAGCAGGTGTAATTGGACAGTTTAATATAAATGAACACGTAATAATACAAAAACAAGAGAAGTGTCTGGACATGAGAACATAAACAATAACACTAGACGGGAAATGACAACAGAGTGTTATATATTTATTTTTATTTAACCTTTATTTAACTAGGCAAGTCAGTTAAGAACAAATTCTTATTTTCAATGAAGGCCTAGGAACAGTGGGTTAACTGCCTTGTTCAGGGGCAGAACGACAGATTTTTACCTTTTTAGCTCGGGGATTTGATCTTGCTACCTTTTGGTTACTAGCCAACGCTCTAACCACTAGGCTACCTGCTGCCCCATATAGGGGGAGTAGTCAGGGAAGGGATGGGGTCCAGATGTGCCTAATGATGAGGCGCAGGTGTGCGTAATGAAGGGTTGCCAGGTGTGTGTAGTGATGGGTTGCCAGGACCGGATGTTAGTAAACAGGCGACGTCGAGCGCCGGAGAGGGGGAGCAGGGGTAGACGTGACACACAATCCTGTCTCAGAGCTCTACGGACAATTCCTTCAACCTCATGGCTTGGTTTTTGCTCTGACATGCACTGCCAACTGTGGAACCATATATAGACAGGTGTGTGACTTTCCAAATCATGTCCAATCAAATGAATTTACCACAGGTTTGACTCCAATCAAGTTGTAGAAACAGCTCAAGGATGATCAATGGAAACAGGATGCACTTGATCTAAATGTTGAGTCTCATAGCTGTCTGAATACTTATGTAAATAAGGTATTTCTGTTTTTAACTTTGACTAAATTTGCAAAAATGTACAAAAAAACTGTTTTTGCTTTGTCATTATGGGGTATTGTGTGTAGATTGACAAGGAAAATATTTAATTTAATCAATTTTAGAATAAGGCTGCAACGTAACAAAATGTGGAAAAAGTGAAGGGGTCTGAGTATTTTCCCGAATGCACTGTATATACACACGGAGTGTACAAAACAGTATGAACAACTGCTCTTTCCATGATAGACTGACCAGGTGAAGCTTTGATCCCTTATTGGTGTCACCTGTTAAATCCACTTTAATTAGTGTAGATGAAGGGGAGGAGACAGGTTAAAGAAGGATTTTTAATCCTTGAGACAATTATGACATGGATTGTGTATGTGTGCCATTCAGAGGGTGAATTTGCAAGACAAAAGATTTAAGTGCCTTTGAACAGGGTATGCTAGTAGGTGACAGGTGCACCGTTTTGTGTCAAGAACTGCAACACTGCCGGGTTTTTCACACTCAACAGTTTCCCGTGTGTATCAAGAATGGTCCACCACCCACAGGACATCCAGCCAACTTGACACAACTGTAGAGTCCATGCCCCAACCAATTGAGGCAATTCTGAGGGCAAAAGGGGTGAACTCAGTATATCTTCTTTTTAACAGTTGTGATGGTTATTTTATTTTCATGGCGTTATTCATCCATAACCGTCTGTTACGCGGTTATACGGTCATTTTACCAGCCCTAGATTGACTCCAAAGTTAATGTATTCCCAAACTAGACAGTGTTGCTAATTCATTCCGGTTCATAATGATGGTGTCAATATGCATTTGCATGTCAACACATCTTCAAAGGTCAGTTGTATACTGACAGCTACAGTATTGATTAAGTGATTTATGAACAGATTAATCGTTGTTGTCGTCTTGCATATGGTAATACGGCATTAGTACACAACAAGGATAGTTTTCCTCCAATGTCACATAGCATGCCAGACTGAGGATTAAGGTTATGTGACAAGTTTTGAATACCTACACATCAGAGGAGATGGCCTAACCTGCTTTGAGGATCATTCAGCATGCTGCATACCTGTATGCTCTGATCCAATTCTTATTTGTAGAAAGAGAGGAATGCAGTGGAGCTACAGAGTACATTCAGAAATATTAAAACGCGAAAAGCGAAAACCAGTGCCAGCTAGCACATTAAAGGCTTAGTGAAACACGTCGCTCCCTGGTCTTCTCTCTACTCTCACGTAGAATAACCTCATAAAACTACTAACCAACGCACTGCAACCTTCTCCTGCATGCCTCTCATGTTAATGTCTCTCATCCACCTATAATGCAATTAGACCATTAGGTAAATAATGAAGAGCATCTATGAAGGAGCTGGGTGCTAATGTATTATTTGGAGAGAGAAAGAGACACAGACTCATTCCATTCTTTAACACATACAGTAAGTAGTGATATTATATTCTCCATAGTCTGTGAACCTCAGCCCTGATGAGCCTCGGTCCTGAGTGACTCCATGGTATCCTGCCATGCCATCACAGGGATGTCTGTCTGACACTTGTTCCACAGTCTCCAGGACAATGTCAATGCTAGTAGAGTTACTATGAGCCAGCCTATAAATACTACCTAGACATAACTAGTATTGTATAATCCTTTAGCATCAACATTTTCCACTGTATATGATTGAATATTATCTGTAGTTTTAGACAGTCTGTAGCTATTATGCCATGAAAATACTCCGGTTTTGTCCCAAATGGCACCATATTCCTTATATGGTGCACTACATTTGACCAGAGCATTATGGGCCCTGTTCAAAAGTAGTGCACTAAATAGGGAATATGGTGCCATTTTAGGAGGCAGACTCAGTCTTTTGACTATTTATCTCCACAGTCTGTCAGTGAGCCACACAGTGGATTCTCTCCTGTTGGTAAAGCCTGATTAGCACAGTGGGGTTTCAATGCCACCTCCTGGCAGGAACGGAGAATGACGACTGTGAGAGAATTCATATTTGGCTCGTCTACAGTGCCTACATATAAAATAGAACAACATTTTGTTGCATATACAATGCATACATTTCATGCATTGAAAAAAATTCATTAAAATCAAATGCTTGCTGTTATAGTTCTGTAATGTACAACCAGCCATGTATCTTTCCAATGGTTGTTACTGATTGTTAGATGCTTAGGTTGCCACTTTGGCTATTACATAGGATTAAATGTATTTACCAATCAGACATCTCCATCGGTTACATACAATCAGAGGATTAGCACATCCTCTCCTCTGCTGTCCTTGGGCTTGGGCTAACAGAGAGGCGGAGGCTGGGGCTGAAGTTGGGGCTGAGAGAGAGGCTGAGGCTATGAGAGAGTCAGCTAGGCTGTGAGGCTATGGGGCTGAGAGAGAGGCAGCCAGGCACGCCACCTGAGATGATACGTGTCACACAGGGAGGTGATTGAATACATTAGCATGCGGGCCTCTGGAGATGACTTCATCCTCATGGCAACAGACAGCTAGCTGGCAGCTGAAGGTTCTACTGGGGGTTTCTCAGGGGCCTAGTCAAGTGTGACGCCACGGACGAGCAGAGCCTTCCTTCCCTCTATCCCCCTCTCTCTCTCTCTCTCACACTCTTTCTTGCTCTTTCGCTTTCCATTCCTTCAAGTCTGCCTTTCTCTCACTCTCCCTCCCTCTCTACCGCTGTCTTTTTTCAGTTTCTTCCTTTTTCTACTTTCTCCACCTGTCTTTCTCTCTTTTTCCCTGCCTATCTCGCTCTCTTTCCCTGAGAAAAGTTTGGAGGGGATGGATGGGAAGAGAAGGGTTGTTGTTCATTCATGTTATTCATACGCTTTTCCTCCTGCCTGGCGCATTACACTGGCCCACAAACCCATTCTATGACACGCTAAGCCCTGCCGTTAATGCTTTTGTGACCAGGGGCTGTGTATTCATCTTGGTTGTTGTGACCAGGGGCTGTGTATTCATCTTGGTTGTTGTCACCAGGGGCTGTGTATTCATCTTGGTTGTTGTCACCAGGGGCTGTGTATTCATCTTGGTTGTTGTCACCAGGGGCTGTGTATTCATCTTGGTTGTTGTCACCAGGGGCTGTGTATTCATCTTGGTTGTTGTCACCAGGGGCTGTGTATTCATCTTGGTTGTTGTCACCAGGGGCTGTGTATTCATCTTGGTTGTTGTCACCAGGGGCTGTGTATTCATCTTGGTTGTTGTCACCAGGGGCTGTGTATTCATCTTGGTTGTTGTCACCAGGGGCTGTGTATTCATCTTGGTTGTTGTCACCAGGGGCTGTGTATTCATCTTGGTTGTTGTCACCAGGGGCTGTGTATTCATCTTGGTTGTTGTGACCAGGGGCTGTGTATTCATCTTGGTTGTTGTCACCAGGGGCTGTGTATTCATCTTGGTTGTTGTCACCAGGGGCTGTGTATTCATCTTGGTTGTTGTCACCAGGGGCTGTGTATTCATCTTGGTTGTTGTCACCAGGGGCTGTGTATTCATCTTGGTTGTTGTCACCAGGGGCTGTGTATTCATCTTGGTTGAAAGCTTTACTGGTGGAGAGGGAGGATGAAAAGGAAACGCACATAATATCCCTGTCCTGGGGGATTGTGTTCTAGTCTCAGTGTCTTTAATGTGCATATCTCACTGGCTAATATGGCCAGCTTACTACTAGCCTACTGCACACAGTCAAGACATTAATGCAATATATTTTTTTTATGATGGAAGAGGGAGAGGGGTAAAGAGAAATAGAAAGAGGAAGATAGAGCAGGAGGGAGAGTATTTGTTAGTGACTGAGCAAGGTCCTGGCTATGCCCACTACACTAGTATCGCCATCCAGGCCCTGGTATTAGGATGTTACTGATACCACCCCCTGTGTGCCAGCCTGCCAGCTCTACCTTTAAACCAGGACCCAGCCTATGACCCAGCCTCAGACCCAGTCTCAGACCCAGCCTCAGACCCAGCCTCAGCCTCAGACCCAGCCTCAGACCCAGCCTCAGACCCAGCCTCAGACCCAGCCATCCACAACCATATCAAAGCCTGTCTAAGAAGTCAGGTCCAAAAACATAAATACTGGGGCTCTATCTGGAATTCTGGTGCCATGAATGCAATTACCGAACACCGAACACCGAGTGAGCCAATACTTTTCCTACCTTAGCCTTCCTACCTCCCAGCTCACCTTCACCCTGTGGCGCCTCTTTAATTCCATCACAACCCGTGTGTGTCTCTCGTGTGTTTGTGTGTGAGCCCCCTCCCCATGGGTTGGTTCTTCCCTCTCTCCCTCTGTCCTTCCCTCTGTCCTTCCCTCTGTCCTTCCCTCTGTCCTTCCCTCTGTCCTTCCCTCTGTCCTTCCCTCTGGCCTTCCCTCTGGCCTTCCCTCTGTTTCAGTGAGATGACGTCCCTGCCCAGTCTTTCTGTGTGTCTGTATGTGTGATGTGATGTGGGGATTACAGTCCTCTCACCTGAGCCTGAGAGGAGTGAGAAGAGGAGCGAGGGGCTCCAAATCCAGGAGCTTCAAACTGTAGCACAATGGTCGGCCCGCGAGGGATTTCTTTTGGCCCCCAAAGTTTTTAGAAATGTTTTAAAAAAGACTGTAAAATCAGTTAAGCATAAAATCAGTTTAATTTAGGAAATCTGTTCCCAAGTATTCCCACGGGAAAAAAAGAGACGTGATCGTGTATCAATGTAATGAAGGTATGAAATTATAGTTATTTTCAAATACAATCTCTTTTTGAGCTTAGTTGTGGTCAGTTTGAAGTATACAGATGATTATAATTATTTTCCGGCTCCCAAAAAAACGGCCCGTGAATTAATCGAGTTGCCTATCCCTGCTGTTGCACATCTAGAGGTGTCAAATTGGTGACAACCCTCCTGCCCCCAGCTTAATCCACCCAAAGCCTTGCAGTCCTTTTCTCTCTCTGCTGCTGAACTCTCTGTTTGCCTCCCAAATGGCACCTTATTCCCTATATGATGCACTACTTTTGAATTAGTGCACTATTTTTTAATAATAGCCTTTATTTTGCCCGGGAGTCATGCTGAGACCAAGGTCTCTTTTACAGATGAGCCCTATATCAAACAATGATATACATCAATATACACTATACACATCAATACACATCAATATACACTATACACATCAATACACATCAATACACATCAATATACACTATACACATCAATACACGAAAAGCGAAACACAATCCTATAAAACAAACACATTCTTAATCAGCTGTCTGAGTTTCCTGACAGGCACCAACTCCAATTTTAGAGAGTTTTGGAGATTATTCCACAAGTAAGGTGCAAAAAAACTCAAATCAGATTTACCTAATTCAGTGGAGTTGGAAGGGATCTCCAGCGTTTCTCAAACGTCACATTTGAAAGTGTTTAAGGTTAACTTTAGCCATTAACTCCAGATTTTTAAGATTAGGGTTAAGTTTAGCCATTAACTCCAGATTTTTAAGGTTAGGGTTAAGTTTAGCCATTAACTCCAGATTTTTAAGGTTAGGGTTACATTTTGCCATTAACTCCAGATTTGTAAGGTTAGGGCTAAGTTTAGCCATTAACTCCAGATTTTTAAGATTAGGGTTAAGTATAGCCATTAACTCCAGATTAAGGTTAGGGTTAAGTTTAGCCATTAACTCCAGATTTTTAAGGTTAGGGTTAAGTTTAGCCATTAACTCCAGATTTTTAAGGTTAGGGTTAAGTTTAGCCATTAACTCCAGATTTTTAAGGTTAGGATTAAGTTTAGCCATTAACTCCAGATTTTTAAGGTTAGGGTTAAATTTAGCCATTAACTCCAGATTCTTAAGGTTAGGGTTAAGTTCAGCCATTAACTCCAGATTTTTAAGGTTAGGGTTAAATTTAGCCATTAACTCCAGATTCTTAAGATTAGGGTTAAGTTTAGCCATTAACTCCAGATTTGTAAGGTTAGGGTTAAGTATAGCCATTAACTCCAGATTAAGGTTAGGGTTAAGTTTAGGCATTAAGTCCAAAATCTTACGGTTAGCCATTAACTCTGAATGGTTTGGGATAGGCTTACTTTCAAAAGTAGTGCACTATATAGCGGATAGGGCAAACTATATAAGGAAAAGGGTACCGTTTCAGACGGAGCCTTGCTATGAGTGTGAACAACTCCATTTTGGCTGCTCTGCTGTTCCTGGATCAGCGTTAGAGTGAGTCACCGAGGGCATCTTCTAGTTACTTAGTGAGCTAGGTGTCCCATTCCCCTTCATCCATTCTGCCCAGTGAAGTAGAGCCGGGCCTCGTTCAGTGCTCCTCTACTTGCTCTCTCGGCGGCAGGCCGTCAGAAGCATTTAGCCAATGCTGTGTTGTCACGGCACGCCTTCAGCACGCTGGTCAGATCAGACCGGGCCCTAATCGCCAGCAACAGGCCGGCCCGAGATCTAAGGAGATGACAATCTAAGGTGACGATGACTCCAAGCACCTCACTGCATCACTCCCCTGGGATTCCTCAGCACCCCCTCTTTATTCACCCTCCACCCCCCAACCACTCATAACATCTTCAACAGCATATCCCATCCCCCTCCTCCAGGTCCCAGTTCTCTCACTCTCTTTTATATATATATACAGTATATATACAGTGCATTCGGGAAAGTATTCAGACCCCTTCACTTTTTCTTCATCAATCTACACACAATACCCCATATCCCATAATGGCAAAGCCAAAACAGGTTTTCAGAAATGTTTGCAAAAGTAAAAAAACAACAAAAAACATATCACTTTTACATAAGTATCATACCGTTTACTCAGCACTGTGTTGAAGCACCTTTGGCTACGATTACAGCCTCACATCTTCTTGGGTATGATGCTACAAGCTTGGCACACCTGTATTTGGGGAGTTTCTCCCATTCTTCTCTGCAGATCCTCTCAAGCTCTGTCAGGTTGGATGGGGAGCATTGCTGCACAGCTATTTTCAGGTCTCTCCAGAGATCGGGTTCAAGTCTGGGCTCTGGCTGGGCCACTCAAGGACATTCAGAGACATATCCCGAAGCCACTCCTGTGTTGTCTTGGATGCGTGCTTAAGGACATATTTCCACCGGTATAATGTCCATTGCTCGTGTTTCTTGGCCCAAGTGAGTCTCTTCTTCTTATTGGTGTCCTTTAGTAATGATTTCTTTGCAGCAATTCAACCATGAAGGCCTGATTCATGCAGTCTCCTCTGAACAGTTGTTGAGATGTGTCTGTTACTTGAACATTTATTTGGGCTGCATACTGAGGTGCAGTTAATTCTAATGAACTTATCCTATGCAGCAGAGGTAACTCTGGGTCTTCCTTTCATGTGGCAGTCCTCATGAGAGCCAGTTTCATCATAGCGCTTGATGGTTTTTGCGACTGCACTTGAAGAAACTTTCAATGTTCTTGAAATTTTCCATATTGCCTGTCGTTTCTCTTTACTTATTTGAGCTGTTCTTGCCATAATATGGACTTGGTCTTTTACCAAATAGTGCTATATTCTGTATGCCACCCCTACCTTGTCACAAAACTGATTGGCTCAAACGCATTATGAAGGAAATTCCACAACTTTTAACAAGGCACACCTGTTATTTGAAATTAATTCCAGGTGATTACCTCATGAAGCTGGTTGAGAGATACTTTGAAGAATCTCAAATATAAAATATATTTTGATTTGTTTAACACTTTTTTTTTGGTTACTACATGATTCCATATGTGTTATTTCATAGTTTTGATGTCTTCACTATTATTCTACAATGTAGAAAATAGTAAAAATAAAGAAAAACCCTTGAATGAGTAGTAGGTGTGTCCAAACTTTTGACTGGTACTGTATATACAGTATATATTTAATATATATATCCATCTCTCTCTCTCCATCTCTCTCTCTCATTCTCTCTCTTTCTCCACTTTGATTACACTTAGCACCACGACAGCACTTGGCTCTGCACCCACAGAAAGACGGGATGGGGGAGATAGAGAAAAACGGGGAGGGGGTAGAAAAAGAAATGTTTGGGGAATTTTTCAAGAGAATAACAAGAGTGGAATAGAGACATCATAGTAATATGGGGGCTTGGGGGAATATTCCACACATGTTGGAGAGTTAGGGGATGGGTGGATGATAGATCCCTTTAAGGAATGGAGGGATGGTCTGTTGGGAGAGGAGGATGGAGGGAGAGGGTGTGTGAATCATCCCTTTAAATAAAACAACTCAGTAGCCTATGTTGGATTTCTGTGTGTTCTGTATGTTGGATTTCTGTGTGTTCTGTATGTTGGATTTCTGTGTGTTCTGTATGTTGGATTTCTGTGTGTTCTGTATGTTGGATTTCTGTGTGTTCTGTATGTTGGATTTCTGTGTGTTCTGTATGTTGGATTGTTTTTTACAGATACAGATCTTTTCTGTCCCAATATTTCAGGATAGATGGTTAAGATACTGTAGAGGGAAGTGGAAAGGGATGTAATGTGATGCGATGTAATAAGTAGAGTATAGCACAGCTTGAGGAATTATGAAGGGTGCTTGGAGGTTATGTCAGATGTTTGTATGATGTGGGGACTGGGACTTTTTTTGGTGTGATGTTCAGAGAGAAAGACCCAACCAAATCATAAGAAAATAAAAAATATAATTACTTGAGACATTGGAAAGAATCAACAAAAAATAGAGCAAACTACAATGCTATTTGGCCCTAAACAGAGAGTACACAGTGGCAGAATACCTGACCACTGTGACAGAACCAATATGAAGGAAAGCTTTGACTATGTACAGAGTCAGCGAGCATAGCCTTGCTATTGAGTAAGGTCGCCGTAGGCAGACCTGGCTCTCGAGAAGACAGGCTATGTGCACACTGCCCACAAAATTAGGTGGAAACTGAGCTGCACTTCCTAACCAAATGTATGACCATATTAGAAACATATATCCCTCAGATTACACAGACCCACAAAGATTTAGAATGTATTTTTATACAATTTTGATAAACTCCCATATCTATTGGGTGAAATACCACAGTGTGCAATCACAGCAGCAAGATCTGTGACCTGTTGCCACAAGAAAAGGGCAACCAGTGAAGTACAAACACCATTGTAAATACAACCCATATTTATGTTTATTTATTTTCCCAGAGCTTTTTTATTTTCCCAGAGCTTCAAGTTGAACGTGGACAGTCACTGCTCCCTGAAAGACTGTGTTAATATATTGTCTGTGTTGCAGAGTTTCAAGTTGAACGTGGACAGTCACTGCTCCCTGAAAGACTGTGTTAATATGTTGTCTGTGTTGCAGAGTTTCAAGTTGAACGTGGACAGTCACTGCTCCCTGAAAGACTGTGTTAATATGTTGTCTGTGTTGCAGAGTTTCAAGTTGAACGTGGACAGTCACTGCTCCCTGAAAGACTGTGTTAATATGTTGTCTGTGTTGCAGAGTTTCAAGTTGAACGTGGACAGTCACTGCTCCCTGAAAGACTGTGTAGTGGAGGAAGGCAGGCAGCTGCTGGAAATCATCCTCTCCAACGGTACGGCTCTCACTGCTCTCAACCCTCACATTTATTATTAATGGTTATATTAACATACTGACCTTCAGAATGTATACATCTTAAAGTAACCGCTTCTCAAGCAAGGGGAAGGGGGGAAAGAAACAGCTTTTTTCAACATACATTACCAATGTCATTCTATCTGCAGTGGATTGAGTGAGTGAGTTTGGACAGGCTGGGAGTGATTGGTGCTTGTGACTGGGTCGAGAAAAGATAGAGAGGAGAGGCAGAGAGGTGGAAAGAGGAGAGGGAGTGGGACGCTGTGTATTTGAAGCGAGCGAGTAGGAGAGAGAAAAAGTGAGGGAGGGAGACGGTGTATATAATAATAATAATAATAATTTTGTGGGCGCTTATATTTGATTTGTCCTACTTCACACATGTACAACTTTGTATAATACACGTGTGAATTGGAAATGTGTTTTTTTCATATTCCAACTCCCCGAGACACCCTCGGAGAGTGGGGTCACGGCCAGGGTCATGACGAGGGAGTAAGAGCGATAGAAAAGGAGAGGGAGCGATTGAGGGAGGCGCTGTGTTTATGAAGATAGGTGGAATTAGAAACAGCAGGGCCTGAGTTAGAGGCCATCTTCCAGACGTTTTCTCCCCTCTGCTGGGCCGATTATTCACCTAAAGCATCCATCCAGCCAGCCAGTCAACCAGCCAGCAAATCTCTCCCCTTACTTCCTGTGCTGCAGACACTAATACCTGGTTTCCTAGCAACTCTGCAGATCACTCATGATCATTCCACAGGTATGAGCGGTGTGTGACATTGTTGAGCAGCCAGTCACTAGATAGATAGTGTGTGTGCGTGCGTGCATTACAGGGTCACATTCTGCCTTGGCTCATTCATCTTGATTTGATCACTTTGTTCAAACAGGATTTGGGTGAATCATGGCTGCTGGGACAGTGTCCTGCTGGTAGAGAGACACAGGGCTGGAGTAACACTGTGATGGTTCTGCAGGGGGACGCAGTGTGTTGTGGGAGGGGTTTAACTCTAAACCAGCTACTCATCACATGCAGTACACATACTGGTGTGTTCATATACTGTACATTAGTTGGCATACTGTATGGCAGATCACATAGGCATCTGTGTTCAGGTTAGAGAGAGCAAGGTGGACCACTGAAGAATTCTTGATCATATCAAATAAAGAGCAATTACCTCACTCACATTTAAAAGACTAATAAACAAGGTATATAATAATAATAATAAAAACGATGATGATAATGATAAAGGATAAAATAGTTTAGCATAATAAAATTATAAATACCAGTACTTCAGTGAATGAAGGATTATAGGAGGGTGGGTGGGTCAGAATGAAAGTAAGTTCATAGGTAGTGGCTAATCCACAGACTCTTTCTCTCTCTCTCTATTGTCTATCATTCCAGGCCTGAGGGACATGCTCCAGATGGTCGTACACCAGTGGCAGCAACTCCAGAGGCAGATCCGCCGCCAGCACAGCTGGATGCTGCGGACTCTGGACGCCATCAAAGCCCACATCCTGGCCACTGAGGCCGAGGCCTCTCAGGAGGCAGAGACTACGGGCCCGCTGGCCAGCCCAAAGGTAAACTGTAGCCACACAGGCTACATTTCCTCATATCCCCCATATCCCACCGCCTGCCCGCCGGTGCCTGTCCTCCTGCCACTGACTGAAGTCCACCCGCTCTCCCTCTCCTCTCCGTCTCCTTTCCTCTCCCTCTCGCCCGGGGCTATCCAGTGCTCGCTCAGCAAAATAAACAAACAGAAGGGGGAGATGGGAAGGGGTTGGTGCTATTAGCATAAGAAACAGCTAAAGTAAAGCTAGCTGTTAGAAGTTACTGGGGGTGAAGGGGGACACACGTAGATGTGCATGATGTGAATATTCCATATTTCATAAATAAACTCTAAAGCAATGGTGGTGGCTGCATGAATAATTTGAGAAGACAAAATGCAGCAAACGAACACACACACACACACACACACACACACACACACACACACACACACACACACACACACACACACACACACACACACACACACACATACACACACACACACACACACACACAGGAACAGTAGACAAAAAAATCACACACAATTATTTATAGCTCAAAATGTGTGAAACCCACTTTGTTCTTTGCATTTAATGTGTAATTACTGGCATTGTCATTCTAGGCTACGATTGCTCATTGTTTAATTGCCAATTGTGATTTAGTAATTTACACTCCAATCTGATTTTGGTGGATGGAGGCATCCTTTTCACTTACCCAGAGAGACCCAGGCAGAGAGAGACAAATGTATTTGTGTTTGTGCATCAAAAGGATATGAGCAGCCGTGTCAGAGCATCAGCACAGCTCGGCAGGATTTCCCAGGGGGCCGTGCAATGTGGAGGCACAATCTTCACAGCGCCGCACCTCACTCTTCCTTCTTCTGACCATAATCTCTTCTGTTTCATCTGAACCAAATTAGAAACTCAATCCCTTTTCCTTTCCTCTCCTCCCTTCGCATCTCCTCGCATCCCTCTTTTCACGTTGTAGGCGACAACATAAATAATCCTGCTGCTTTTAAATAGTTTTGTTGCAATTAGAAATCACCACAATCAGTGTGATCAGTCAGCTCTGACATCCATTAGCTGCTTGGTTGCAGCGAATTAACACAGAGACGAGCCAGTGATTCATTATCCCATAGCTGTTAATGAAGATCAGATGCATTGCCTAATTAGAGGGTGGCCATTGTGGTGGGGGGAAGGTCAGGGAAGGAGCTACAAATCTCCTCTCAGCACTGAGTGTTTAGACCCGTCCTGACTCTCTGACGAGGGGGCACGGGGTTGGGTAAATTTGATAGGACGATGTTGACGGGGGAAAGATGAGAGGTGTCATCTTCTGATCTGAGGGATGGATGACATGGGATGATAAGTCATAGGTCTGGTCCAGGTTGTGTTTGTTGTTCATCCATCAGGCGTTATGACGAGTCATTGTCGACTTAGGAGGTTCGCCCAAGGTTATTTGAATGTTTTAATGTGTGTGTGTTGCAGAGATGTTAGCTTGTTATAACGGTGAGCTTGTGTACCTAATATAGCCCATATACTTCAGCTTTATATGTTGGGAATTCATTGTTAAAACCAATATCAACATTGTTATGATTTAGAACAAGGACAATATTTATTTCCAGTGTCCCATACATTTTTTATGTGTCTAAAAACAACAGGTGCTCTTTGAGGTCATTCATTTTCGGCGTGTAAAAATGACAGATGTAAGAGCAATGCAACATGTCACTAGACACAAACGTTGCCCCCATTAAGGTGTGTATAAAGCAAGGTGCGTCTCTCCTGGCGCCCATAACGGTTTGTTGTTATTGCGGAGAGCATATGCTCCTGCCGTTGTTGATGTTCCTGAGTCTGAATCATTTTCCATGGGACCATAAAGTTTTGAACATGGCTAGATGCTGGTCAAATGGTAATCCTGAGGGAACCTTGTCTTATTCCCCTCTAATTCAATTGTTGGGGAAGATTAGACAGAGACGCTTCAGTCTCAATAACAAGCTGCTTCTCAAAATCCCCTGGCAAATAATGGGGTCTTTCCATGAAAATAATTCCTTTTGCATCCATTTGATATCTATATTTTTTCTGTGTATATTACCCCTTTTTCTTCCCAATTTCAATCTTGTCTCATCGCTGGAACGGGCTCGGGAGGTGAAGGTTGAGTCATGCATCCTCCAAAACATGACCTGCCAAACCACACTTCTTAACACCCGCTCGCTTTACCCGGAAGCCAGCCACAGCAATATGTCGGAGGAAACACCGTTCAACTGACGACCGAAGTCAGCCTGCAGGCGCCTGGTCCCCCACAAGGAGTCACTAGAGTGTGATGAGCCAAGTAAAGCCCCCCCGGCCAAACCCTCCCCTAACCCGGACGATGCTGGGCCAATTGAGCGCCACCCTATGGGACACCCGATCACGGCCGGTTGTGACACAGCCTGGGATTGAACCAGGGTCTGTAGTGACGCCTCTAGCACTGTGATGCAGGGCCTTAGACTGCTGTACCACTCGGGAGGCCCCATCCCTTTTGATATTTTAAGTAGAAATTATGCACCAATATTGAATTTTAAAAGCCTGTTATATTAAATGAAATGCCCTTTAATATAGACCACATGGAGAATTCAATACATCAGATTTTTTTATATGAAAAAAATCTTGCTAAAGTGACAAAAACTCAGCATTTTGACATGTCCCTCCATCAACATGGTGTCACTTTGTCACGCCCTGACCTGAGAGAGAGGGTTTGTTTCTCTATGTGGTTAGGTCAGGGTGTGGGGTGGGCATTCTATGATGTCTATTTCTTTGTTTTGAGCCGAGTATGGTTCTGTCACATCCTGGCCAGTATAAGGGTTAATTGTCATTGTAGTTTGGTCAGGACGTGGCAGAGGGTATTTGGTTTATGTGGTTCGGGGTGGTGTTTTTGTAGTAAGGGCATTTGATTTAAGTATTCCTGGGTTTTGGGGCACTGTTTGAGATTCATGTAATTCTATGTTTAGTCTAGGTAGTCTGGTTCTATGTTTAGTTAATTGGGGTGGGGACTCAATTGAAGGCAGGTGTGGTCTATTTGCCTTTGATTGAGAGTCCCATATATTAGGGCGTATTTGTGTTTATCATTTGTGGGAGATTGTTTCTTGTCTAGCGTATGTGAGCCTGAGAAGACTGTCTGTAAATCGTGAGTTCGTTTTGTTATTTTTGTATGTTCATTTTGAGTTTAGTAAAGGTTCAAGATGAACAATCTCAATCCTGCTGCATATTGGTCCTCCTTTTCCGACGATGATTTCGCTATATCGTCTGACGACGAAGAAATCCGTGACAGGTTCCTAATCAGAGGCAGCTGTCTATCGTTGTCTCTGATTAGGAATCATACTTAGGCAGCCTTTCCCCACCTGTAGTTGTGGGATCTTAATTTTGTACTGCTTGTTAAACCTACAAGACGTTACGGTCGTTGTCATTGTTTATTCTTTTGTTTGTAGTGTTCTGATTTATAATTAAATACAAAGATGAACACTCACCACGCTGCACCTTGGTCTACTCCCTTTGACAGTCGTGACACACTTTTAGAAATATTTTAACCAACTTAATCGCAAACTTTCTCCAAGTTTTACCATCATTGTAAAGCCCTATTTATGTTTTTGCATTGACAAAGTCATTTATTTATGTGATAAGGGATTCATTCACGCCTTTCCCTAATTTTAAGGTCAACCCTGTTACGTGAACTGAACTCTCGTTTTAATATGGTGAAACTATTCCTTTAAAAATATTATTTTCATAAACATTGAACATCGAATAATCAAATCATAGTGTAAAGGCAGGTGAGCTGGTTCTACTCTTTTTTGATCATTTTCTGGTGTTTTGTGGTGGAAACTGAGTGGGTCAAGTATTAACACGACTGTTACCCATAGATAGAAAGGCTTGAAATGTTTAAAAAAGAAAATGTATTTTTGTGAAGCTTGCATTCAATTGCCTCTCCCTGTTGCAACAAGCTTCCATTCCTCGTATCACAAGGGGATTTATGGCTGATTTAAAGAGGAAATCATCAACCCTGTTAGTCAACCCTGTTACAGTCAACCCTGTTGCTTTATTTGGCAATTAATAGGCACTTACTACAGTGCCTTCAGGGTAAGTCTCTAAGAGCTTTCCACAACTGGATTGTGCAGCATTTGCACATTATTCTTTTCAAAATTCTTCTACAACCATTTTCAGCTCTTGCCATAGATTTTCGAGGAGATTTAAGTAAAAACTGTAACTCAGCCACTCAGGAACATTCACTGTCTTCTTGGTCTTCTTTGGCACACCTGTATTTGGGGAGTTTCTCCCATTCTTCTCTGCAGATCCTCTCAAGCTCTGTCAGGTTGGATGGGGAGCGTCGCTGCACAGCTATTTTCAGGTCTCTCCAGAGATGTTCGATCGGGTTCAAGTCCGGGCTCTGGCTGGGCCACTCAAGGACATTCAGAGACTTGTCCCGAAGCCAATCCTGCATTGTCTTGGCTGTGTGCTTAGGGTCGTTGTCCTGTTGGAAGTTGAACCTTCACCCCAGTCTGAGGTCCTGAGTGCTCTGGATCAGGTTTTCATCAAGGATCTCTCTGTACTTTGCTCTGTTCATCTTTGCCTCGGACCTGACTAGTCTCCCATCCCCACAGCATGATGCTGTCACCACCATGCTTCACCGTAGGGAAGGTGCCAGGTTTCCTCCAGAAGTGACACTTGGCATTTAGGCCAAAGAATTCATTCTTGGTTTCATCAGACCAGAGAATCTTGTTTCTCATGGTCTGAGAGTCCTTTAGGTGCCTTTTGGCTAACTCCAAACTAACTGTAATATGCCTTTTACCGAGGAGTGGCTTCTGTCTGGCCACTCTATCATAAAGGCCTGATTGGTGGAGTGCTACATAGATGGTTGTCCTTCTGGAAGATTCTCTCATCTCCACAGAGGCACTCTAGAGCTCTGTCAGAGTGACCATCGGGTTTTTGGTCACCTCCCTGACCAAGGCCCTTCTCCCCCTGATTGCTCAGTTTGGCCAGGTGGCCTGTTCTAGGAAGAGTCTTGGTGGTTCCACCTCCATGTTTGACGGTGGGGATGGTGTTCTTGGGGTCATAGGCAGCATTCCTCCTCCTCCAAACACGGCGAGTTGAGTTGATGCCAAAGAGCTCCATTTTGGTCTCATCTGACCACAACACTTTCACCAAGTTGTCCTCTGGATCATTCAGATGTTCATTGGCAAACTTCAGACGGGCATGTATATGTGCTTTCTTGAGCAGGGGGACCTTGCGGGCGCTGCAGGATTTCAGTCCTTCACGGCGTAGTGTGTTACCAATTGTTTTCTTGGTGACTATGGTCCCAGCTGCCTTGAGATCATTGACAAGATCCTCCCGTGTAGTTCTGGGCTGATTCCTCACCGTTCTCATGATCATTGCAACTCCCTGAGGTGAGATCTTGCATGGAGCCCCAGGCCGAGGGAGATTGACAGTTCTTTTGTGTTTCTATCATTTGCAAATAATCGCACCAACTGTTGTCACCTTCTCACCAAGCTGCTTGGCGATGGTCTTGTAGCCCATTCCAGCCTTGTGTAGGTCTACAATCTTGTCCCTGACATCCTTGGAGAGCTCTTTGGTCTTGGCCATGGTGGAGAGTTTGGAATCTGATTGATTGATTGCTTCTGTGGACAGGTGTCTTTTATACAGGTAACAAGCTGAGATCAGGAGCACTCCCTTTAAGAGTGTGCTCCTAATCTCAGCTCGTTACCTGTATAAAAGACACCTGGGAGCCAGAAATCTTTCTGATTGAGAGGGGGTCAAATACTTATTTCCCTCATTAAAATGCAAATCAATTTATAACATTTTTGTTTTTCTGGATTTTTGTTGTTGTTATTCTGTCTCTCACTGTTCAAATAAACCTACCATTAAAATTATAGACTGATCATTTCTTTGTCAGTGGGCAAACGTACAAAATCAGCAGGGGATCAAATACTTTTTTCCCTCACTGTATATTCTCCTATATTCCTTTCACATTTACACAAACTTAAAAGTGTTTCCTTTAAAAATAAAAAAGTGTTTCCTTTCAAATGGTACCAAGAATATGTATATCCTAGCTTCAGGGCCTGAGCTACAGGCAGTTCGATTTGGGTATGTCATTTTAGGTGAAAATTAATAAAAAGGGGCGCATCCTTAAGAGGTAAAAAATGACCCGCCACTATGTTTAACAGCAGAGAAAACCCCGTAAATGATATTTTTTCAATGTGACATTTTTATGACTCTTCCTAGAGTGACCCCAACATTAGAAAAAGTGAAACATCACCTTTGTTCATATTTCCATGAACTCTGTGCACCATCAGGGTACAAAGATTGTCTTGGGGTCATTTTTGACCCGTCAGTTGTAAAATCATTTATACACCACAAAAACCACAAAGACACACACAGACACACCCACAAACACACACACAGACAATAAGAAATTGAGATGGTGTGCTACTGATTGAACTCAGACAAAACTAAAACTTTCTTGTGCATGTGCAGCATCTCTCCTCCACGACCCAACACATGACTCAAGTTCAAAGACAAAATAAAAAAGAATTTCAGACAAAATAATAATTTCTTGAAAGCATTGTTTACTAATGGGGAATGCAGTCAGAGGCTATAAAGGTGCTGCAGTTGACAGTCACCCCAGTTCTCTCTTTGCTGAAGCCATGAGTGCACGTTTCAGTGCCCAACAGGTCGTAAATCTGATTTTTTCAGATGTCTAGGAGAACATTGATTTAGAAGAGGAGGAGGTATCTGAAGAAGAATATGGGGAAGAATACATCTTCATATGAAGAAGAAATCCCCCAAGCTGAAAGAGGGGCATTTTGTCAAAGAACAGCAAAATAACATGTCCTTGTGACCATATGACAGCCAGGGCAGGATGGCAGCACAAAATGTCATAAGGATGACCCCAGGGCCCACAAGACATTCAGTTGCCCATGCCCAGGACATTGCCTCAACATTCTACATGTTTATCAAACCAGTCATTGAAAAAAATCATCCTGGAGATGACAAATTTGGAGGGTTTCTGTTAATATGGAGACAACTGGAAAAGGATGGATGAGATTGACCTGCGTGCCTCTCATAGGGCTGCGACTCTTAGCGGGAGTGTATAGGTCCCGAGGCGAGGTTACATGTACTCTCTGGGATGCAGAGAGTGGAAGGGCGATTTTCCGTGCCACGATGCCGCTGAAAGTCTTTCACACTCTCTCAAGAATGCTACGATTTGATAACCGTGAGTCAAGACCTGCAAGACGTGTGTGAGAGACAAACTGCCAGCCATAAAAGAGGTCTGGGAGAGGTGGGTGACAATTTCGTTACCTCTTATGAACTTAGCCAGCAGCTCCTGAAGAGGAAGATCACCATGGTTGGCACAGTTAGAAAGAACAAGCCTGAGCTCCCCCCTGCACTCCTCGCAACAAGGGGGAGAGAGGCCTGCTCATCAAAGTTTGCCTTCACCCCCACCACCACTCTAGTTTCTTACCTCCCAAAGAGGAACAAGAATATGGTCATCCTGAGCACACTGCACACAACGGCTGAGATCAGTGATCGTGAGGACAGGAAGCAAGCCATCATCCTGGACTACAACCACAACAAAGGAGGCGTGAACAACCTGGACAAGGTGATTGGAACTTACATCTGCAGCAGGATGACTGCCCACTGGCCCATGGTCATCTTCCATAACATCATTGATGTGTCCTCATACAATGCTTTTGTGATATGGAACAAGATCAACCCTACCTGGATGCCTGATAAGCGGAACAAGAGGAGGTTGTTCCTGGGGCAGCTGGTAAAGGCACTTGTAACCCCACCTCTGCAGCGCTTGTGAAAGCTGTTCAGGGGGCTGAATCTTGTCCTGATCCACCTGAGGCTGCAGCTGGGGCAGGCAAGAGGAGGAGATGCCAATTCTGCCCCCCAAAGAAGGACTGTAAAACAAATACTATGTGCTGCACATGTGAGAAATACATCTGCAAAGTCCGTGCACACACACTTGCATACTGTCCTACATGTGCTAATTAGAGTTGATTGATTTATGTTCTTCACGTTTTTGTTTTGTATCTACTATCTTATTTTATTCTTATTGTTGTTGTTTATACACCTTGTGAGTGGGTGCAATGGTTAAAAAATGGGAGAAGACTAGTATTTTGTAGTTGAATTCCTCATTGTACAGTATATAAGAATATATCACTATGTTGCAAAAAAAGTTCAAGACTGTTATTGTTTCCCTTCAATAAAATGCATTCAAAACTACATTTCTGCACATTTCTGCTACTTTCTAAGGCTATACAAGTGCTATCTCTTGCTAAGATTTTTTTTTTTTACACTTATGCGCTAACTTTAGCAATAATAAGAATAAACCTCTAGTAAAGAAAACAATTATGACAGGTGTGTTGTAATAAAAACGAGTGGTGTCCACTGAATAAATGCAGTCTTTCTGCATTGTGAAGAGGGAAAACCCAGATATTCACAAAGTTTGTGATGAATGACAGGTTGTTTCTTCATGCAAAATAGATTTGGGGTTTAAAATTCAATTAAGCTGCTTTATTTTAGGGTTTAGTGAAGGCGAGTCATGTTTGACCCTTAGGACATGGGGAGTATACAGAATGTTAAGACTACACAAGGGTTAAGAATGATGGAGGTCACTGTTCTTGGGGACCTTCGATGCTGCAGAAATGTTTTGGTACCATTCTCCAGATCTGTGCCTCGACACAATCCTGTCTCGGAGCTCTACGGACAATTCCTTCGACCTCATGGCTTGGTTGGCTTGGCTTGGCTTGGTTTTTGCTCTGACATGCACTGTTAACTGTGGGACCTTATAGAGGTGTGTGCCTTTCCAAATCATGTCCAATCAATTGGATTTACCACAGGTGGACTCCAATCAAATTATAGAAACATCTCAATTATGATCAATGGAAACAGGATGCAACTGAGCTCAATTTCAAGTCTCATAGCAAAGGGTCTGAAAACGTAAGGTATTTCTGTTTTTTTCATAAATTTGCAAACATTTCTACAAAGCCGTTTTCGCTTCATCATTATGGGGTATTGTGCGTAGGTTGATTAGGAAAAACATTTATTTAATACATTTTAGAATGACAACATTTGGAAAAAGAGAAGGGGTCTGTAATACTTTCCAAATGCACTCCACTGTAGGGAGTAGGCTGCTATTTGGGATGCACATCAGAACTTTTAGTGTTCATGGTAACTAAGAAGGTTACATTTGTATACTTGGGAATGCCGGCTTTATTGTTGTAGGGTTATTTTTCATCGCCAGTCACCAGAAGGATGCACAACTCAGGGAATCAAACCAATACACACTCCCTGTAACGTCCGTTGTTGGAATGAGACCAAGGCGCAGCGTGGGTTGGGTTCATCATACTTTAATATAAACGGTGAACCAACAAAAACCAAAACAAGAAGCAACACAACGAACGAACAGTTTCGCAGGCTACTCACAGCAATGCAAAAACAACTTCCCACACCAGACAGGTGGAAAAAGGGCTACCTAAGTTTGGCTCCCAATCAGCGACAACGATGTACAGTTGTCCCTGATTGAGAGCCATACCAGGCCAAAACACAGAAATACAAAACATAGATAGGGAACATAGAATGAACATAGAAATAGAAAAATATAGAACACACATCAAAACCCCGAAACACACAAAACAAACACTACCTGCCACGCCCTGACCAAACTACTATAACAAATCACCCCTTTTACTGGTCAGGACGTGACACTCCCCATGTTATCTCCCAAAGCTTTACACAGAGTTATGGAAGAACATAGCCTGTTCTGTACGTGATTCATGTAAATACAGTACATGTGAATATCAGATAAGAGGAGAGAGATTACTCTTACAAGGGAACTTCTGTGTGTGTTCAGATTTCCTCTGTGATGTTAACATGGGTTATATATTATTGTGGAATCAAGTTAAAGCTATGTTCTAAGTCACCTATGCTTTGTCTCAAATGGCTCCCTACAGTGCACTACTTTTGACCAGAGCCCTATGGGCCCTGGTCAAAAGTAGTGCCCTATAAAGGGAATAGGGTGCCATTTGGGATGCAGCTCTACTCTCTAGTGGCGGTGGTGTGTGATGCGTCCCTCCCTGAGCCCTGGTGGTTTGGCCAGCAGAACATAACAGTGTAATATTCAGGAGCTGTCTGTCTGTCATATCACAGGGATTGCAGCAGTAGGCTCTGTCTCTGTGCCTCTGACTCTCTCACTCACAGCCTCTGTGGACGGCAGAACTGACAGGTGTTGACCACACACACACAAACAAACATGCATGCATGGACTCGCACGCAAGCCCACAAACACGTTCCAACACATACGGGCCTAAGCACACACACGCGCAGGCACACACATACGCCCGCGCACACACACACATAGTTTATGTAAAGGAGAAAGTATTTTAATGTCCCTTGCTCTCATCCCCCGTGATCCTCCTTTCACCTCCTCATCATGCTCTAATGTTCATGCTATACATAGCACAGCCACAGCCACAGCCACAGCACAGCCACAGCACAGGCACAGCCACAGCCACAGCAAAGCCACAGCACAGCACAGCCACAGCACAGCCACAGCACAGCACAGCCACAGCACAGTACAGCCACAGCACAGCCACAGCCACAGCCCCATCATCAATTCTCTCTCCATTTACGGCTGTCATTTATGTTGATAAGCTAGCTGGTGATTCTCTCTCTGAGACAAAATATTCTGCAATTTGAACAGTTTCAACATGGAAATACATTTGTGAAATTGCAGCATAATTGTTAGCTAACATCATTGACATCTACGGAAACTTTGGTGATGTGTGTTATTTGTCAAAAGTAGCATGCTTTAGATCTTGTGTCCGTCAGTCCGTTAATCCGTCCGCCAGTCCGTATATGTGTCAGTCAGTCAGTCAGTCAGTCAGTCAGTCAGTCAGTCAGTCAGTCAGTCAGTCAGTCAGTCAGTCAGTCTGTCTGTCTGTCTGTCTGTCTGTGCCCAGAGTTGGAACGCACCATATCGCTCTAGAAGCAGGTGTGGATGGGCCCTTCCTTCCTCTCAGTAACCCCATCACTCTGCCAGTGATCCCTTCAGATTAGACCATGTTCGTTTGGGCACGGGGGACACAAATCCAGTTAACCAGCTTGACGAAACAGCCCCAAGTCAGTGACCAAACGACACCCTGCACTCTGGGGATATTTGGGCGACGTTACCATTACCATGCCTCCACCACATCACATTATAGCTTCATCAGAGTAGGTGTTGGCTATCCTACCCAAAGCTTCCTCCATCGCCCGCAGTGGTACAATATCTAGGTCCTCAGAGTGGGATTATTCAGGTCATCTGTGCCCTGACAGGTGTCAGTGGCATATACTAATGCTGGCCTGGCTGCCTGTGTGTGTATGTATGTAAAAGCAGCAGGGCCTTATCTGCTGCTGCTCCCAGACAGCTTGTCTGCCCCAGGGCCCACATTTCACCCAGCCGGCCCTGCTGACTGCAGTGCAGTGGGGGAGAGACGTGGGAGGAAGAGTGGGAGGGAGGAGCAGGATGAGTAGGGGACAGGGGCAAGGAAAGGGGTGGAGACAGGGGAGAGGTAGAGAGACCGGAGGGGGTGAGGGACCACCGTTGCTGTCATCATCATCAACCATTCTGTTCACTGGAAATACAGTATATTATTAACAAGTGCTATGCCACACCAGAGATATGCCATACCACTACGCTGCATATGGAGCGGGTCTTAGGTATATCAAGGTACAGTACGGTTATAACTGGCCCCAGGTTATTGCTGCATGGTGAACATTTTATGAAAGGAAGTGTGGCACTTAAAAACAGGACAGGGACAGGTCTGGGGAGATTTTTCACTCTGGACAGACTGCTGCCTAGCCCCTTCAGCCCCATGTTGATGAGCCGAGATTCTGGGTTTACCCGGCTTCATGACTGAATTTGTGTTGGGTGACGCAGTAGCGTTACCATTAGGTATTACTCTTTTTACTTTATATTATAGATTATAGTGCCTTAGTGAGTTAGTGAATTGTTGATATAGTCCCAAAATGGTTTACATGTCAGCAATCACGTTTTCAAGATATAGAACTTTCAAAATACAGAAATACAGCTATTTCAAACTCTTAAGACTATTAAATAACCTCTCTGGGATATGTGGGACGCTAGCGTCCCACCTCGCCAACAGCCAGTGAAATTGCAGGGCGCCAAATTCAAACAACAGAAATCTCATAATTAAAATTCCTCAAACATACAAGTATTATACACCATTTTAAAGATACACTTCTTGTTAATCCAGCCACAGTGTCTGATTTCAAAAAGGCTTTACGGCAAAAGCACACCATGCGATTATGTTAGGTCAGCGCCTAGCCATAGAAAACCATACAGCCATTTTCCAAAGAAGGAGAGGTGTCACAAAAGTCAGAAATAGCATTAAAATGAATCACTAACCTTTGATGACCTTCACTGGATGGCACTCCCAGGACTCCATGTTAGACAATAAATGTCTGTTTTGTTCGATAAAGTTAATCTTTATGTCCAAAAACCTCATTTGAAATTGGCGCGTTATGTTCAGAAATGCATTGTCTCAAACAAACATCCGGTGAAAGTGCAGAGAGCCACATCAAATTACAGAAATACTCATCATAAACATTGATGAAAGATACAAGTGTTTAACATACGATTATAGATAAACTTCGCCTTAATGCAACCGCTGTGTCAGATTTCTAAAAGGCTTTATGGCAAAAGCACACCATGCGATTATGTTAGGTCAGCGCCTAGCCACAGAAAACCATACAGCAATTTTCCAACCAAGGAGAGGTGTCACAAAAGTCAGAAATAGCATTAAAATTAATCACTTACCTTTGATGATCTTCATCTGATGGCACTCCCAGGTCTCCATGTTAGACAATAAATGTTTGTTTTGTTTGATAAAGTTAATCTTTATGTCCAAATACCTCCTTTTTTCGTGCGTTTAGTCCAGTAATCCAAATGCACAAGGCGCGCTCACAAAGTCCAGACGAAAAGTCAAAAAAGTTCCATTATTGTTTGTAGAAACATGTCAAACGATGTATATAATCAATCTTTAGGATGTTTTTATCATAAATCTTCAATAATATTCCAACCGGACAATTCCTTTGTCTTTAGAAAGGAAAGGGAACGGAGCTCGCACTCACGGCCGCGCACGATCAACAACTAAAGGCTTTCAACCAGACCCTTGGTTGAAACAGCTCTTATTCGCTCCCCTTTCCCAGTAGAAGCCTGAAACAACATTCTAAAGACTGTTGACATCTAGTGGAAGCCTTAGGAAGTGCAATCTGACCCCATAGACACAGTATATTGGATAGGCAATCACTTAAAAAAACTACAAACCTCAGATTTCCCACTTCCTGGTTGGATTTTTCTCAGGTTTTTGCCTGCCATAATACTCACAGACATTATTTTAACAGTTTTGGAAACTTTAGAGTGTTTTCTATCCAAATCTATCCAACTAATTATATGCATATTCTAGCTTCTGGGCCTGAGTAGCAGGCAGTTTACCCTGGGCACCTTATTCATCCAACCTACTCAATACTGCCCCCGTTCCCAAAGAAGATAACATCCATATATCTCTCTATAAAGTGTTTGTCTTTAAAATGAGAAATGCAAATAATCAGAGATCCACATAAGAAATAGTTAATGCGTTCCCAGGTCTGGCTGGCACTATTAGCATGAAAAGGCACTCTAAATGTAATTTATAAAGTGAGTTAAAATGACATACCTCTTTAAGTTGCTTTTGCCTAAGGGCGATCTGACAATTGAAATGCATTTTCTAAGATTAAAAAAAAGTTAATGGTTCTATTTTTTGATAGACATTTTCAAATATTTAATTACAAGGACAATAGAAATGAATATACAGTAGAGCTTTTCTGTCAAATAATAATACAATGTGTGGTTGTGTGGTTGTGGTCAGAAGTTGTGAGGTTGTGTGGTCAGAAGTTGTGTGGTCAGAAGTTGTGTGGTTGTGGTCAGAAGTTGTGTGGTTGTGTGGTCAGGAGTTGTGTGGTCAGAAGTTGTGTGGTTGTGTGGTCAGGAGTTGTGTGGTTGTGTGGTCAGAAGTTGTGTGGTTGTGTGGTCAGAAGTTATGTGGTTGTGTGGTCAGGAGTTGTGTGGTTGTGTGGTCAGGAGATGTGTGGATGTGTGATCAAGAGTTGTGTGGTTGTGTGGTCAGAAGTTGTGTGGTTATGTGGTCAGAAGTTGTGTGGTTGTGTGGTCAGAAGTTGTGTGGTTGTGTGGTCAGATATTGTGTGGCTGTGGTCAGGAGTTGTGTGGTTGTGTGGTCAGAAGTTGTGTGGTTGTGTGGACAGAAGTTGTATGGTTGTGTGGTCAGAAGATGTGTGGTTGTGTGGTCAGAAGTTGTGTGGTTGTGTGGTCAGAAGATGTGTGGATGTGTGGTCAGGAGTTGTGTGGTTGTGGTCAGGAGTTGTGTGGTCAGAAGTTGTGTGGATGTGTGGTCAGAAGTTGTGTGGTTATGTGGTCAGAAGTTGTGTGGTCAGGAGTTGTGTGGTTGTGTGGTCAGAAGTTGTGTGGTTGTGTGGTCAGAAGTTGTCGTTGTGGTCAGAAGTTGTGTGGTTGTGTGGTCAGGAGTGGTGTGGTTGTGTGGACAGGAGATGTGTGGTTGTGTGGTCAGAAGTTGTGTGGTTGTGTGGTCAGAAGTTGTGTGGTTGTGTGGTCAGAAGATGTGTGGTTGTGTGGTCAGAAGTTGTGTGGTTGTGTGGTCAGAAGATGTGTGGATGTGTGGTCAGGAGTTGTGTGGTTGTGGTCAGGAGTTGTGTGGTCAGAAGTTGTGTGGATGTGTGGTCAGAAGTTGTGTGGTTATGTGGTCAGAAGTTGTCGTTGTGGTCAGAAGTTGTGTGGTTGTGTGGTCAGATATTGTGTGGCTGTGGTCAGGAGTTGTGTGGTTGTGTGGTCAGATGTTATGTGGTTGTGTGGTCAGAAGTTGTGTGGTTGTGTGGTCAGGAGTTGTGTGGTCAGAAGTTGTGTGGTTGTGTGGTCAGAAGTAATGTGGTTGTGTGGTCAGGAGTTGTGTGGTTGTGTGGTCAGGAGATGTGTGGACGTGTGATCAAGAGTTGTGTGGTTGTGTGGTCAGAAGTTGTGTGGTTGTGTGGTCAGAAGTTGTGTGGTTGTGTGGTCAGATATTGTGTGGCTGTGGTCAGGAGTTGTGTGGTCAGAAGTTGTGTGGTTGTGTGGACATTAGTTGTGTGGTTGTGTGGTCAGAAGTTGTGCGGTTGTGGTCAGGAGATGTGTGGTTGTGTGGTCAGGAGTTGTGTGGTTGTGTGGACAGGGGTTGTGTGGTTGTGTGGTCAGGAGTTGTGTGGTTGTGTGGTCGGAAGTTGTGTGGTTGTGTGGTCAGAAGTTGTGTGGTCAGAAGTTGTGTGGTTGTGTGGTCAGAAGTTGTGTGGTTGTGTGGTCAGAAGTTATGTGGTTGTGTGGTCAGCAGTTGTGTGGTTGTGTGGTCAGGAGATGTGTGGATGTGTGATCAAGAGTTGTGTGGTTGTGTGGTCAGAAGTTGTGTGGTTGTGTGGTCAGAAGATGTGTGGTTGTGTGGTCAGAAGTTGTGTGGTTGTGTGGTCAGATATTGTGTGGCTGTGGTCAGGAGTTGTGTGGTTGTGTGGTCAGAAGTTGTGTGGTTGTGTGGACAGAAGTTGTGTGGTTGTGTGGTCAGAAGTTGTGTGTTTGTGGTCAGGAGTTTTGTGGTTGTGTGGTCAGAAGTTGTGTGGTTGTGTGGTCAGATGTTGTGTGGTTGTGTGGTCAGGAGATGTGCGGTTGTGGTCAGGAGATGTGCGGTTGTGGGCAGGAGTTGTGCGATTGTGTGGTCAGGAGTTGTGTGGTTGTGTGGTCAGAAGTTGTGTGGTTGTGTGGTCAGAAGTTGTGTGATTGTGTGGTCAGAAGTTGTGTGGTTGTGTGGTCAGAAGCTGTGTGGTTGTGTGGTCAGAAGTTGTGTGGTTGTGGTCAGAAGATGTGTGGTTGTGTGGTCAGAAGTTGTGTGGTTGTGTGGTCAGAAGTTGTGTGGTTGTGTGGTCAGAAGTAGTGTGGTTGTGTGGTCAGGAGTTGTGTGGTTGTGTGGTCAGGAGTTGTGTGGTTGTGGGGTCAGGAGTTGTGTGGTCAGAAGTTGTGTGGTTGTGTGGTCAGGAGTTTTGTGGATGTGGTCTGAAGTTGTGTAGTTGGCGTCAGGAGTTGTGTGGTTGTGTGTTCAGAAGTTGTGTGGTTGTGTGGTCAGAAGTTGTGTGGTTGTGTGGTCAGGATTTGTGTGGTTGTGTGGTCAGACGTTGTGTGGTTGTAGTCAGAAGTTGTGTGGTCAGAAGTTGTATGGTTGTGTGGACAGGAGTTGTGTGGTTGTGTGGTCAGAAGTTGTGTGGTTGTGTGGTCAGAAGTTGTGTGGTTGTGTGGTCAGAAGTTGTGTGGTCAGGAGTTGTGTGGTTGTGTGGTCAGGAGTTGTGTGTTTGTGGTCAGGAGTTGTGTGGTTGTGTGGTCAGAAGTTTTGTGGTTGTGTGGTCAGAAGTTGTGTGGTTGTGTGGTCAGAAGTTGTGTGGTTGTGGTCAGGAGTTGTGTGGTAAGACGTTGTGTGGTTGTGTGGTCAGAAGTTGTGTAGTTGTGTGGTCAGAAGTTGTGTTTGTGGTCAGAAGTTGTGTGGTTGTGTGGTCAGAAGTTGTGTGGTCAGAAGTTGTGTGGTTGTGTAGTCAGGAGTTGTGTGGTTGTGTGGTCAGAAGTTGTGTGTTTGTGGTCAGGAGTTGTGTGGTTGTGTGGTCAGAAGTTTTGTAGTTGTGTGGTCAGAAGTTGTGTGGTTGTGTGGTTGTGTGGTCAGAAGTTGTGTGATTGTGTGGTCAGAAGTTGTGTGGTTGTGTGGTTTGAAGCTGTGTGGTTGTGTGGTCAGAAGTTGTGTGGTTGTGGTCAGAAGTTGTGTGGTTGTGTGGTCAGAAGTTGTGTGATTGTGTGGTCAGAAGTTGTGTGGTTGTGTGGTCAGAAGTAGTGTGGTTGTGTGGTCAGAAGTTGTGTGGTTGTGTGGTCAGAAGTTGTGTGGATGTGGTCTGAAGTTGTGTAGTTAGCGTCAGGAGTTGTGTGGTTGTGTGTTCAGAAGTTGTGTGGTTGTGTGGTCAGAAGTTGTGTGGTTGTGTGGTCAGGATATGTGTGGTTGTGTGGTCAGGATATGTGTGGTTGTGTGGTCAGAAGTTGTGTGGTTGTGGTCAGAAGTTGTGTGGTCAGAAGTTGTATGGTTGTGTGGACAGGAGTTGTGTGGTTGTGTGGTCAGAAGTTGTGTGGTTGTGTGGTCAGAAGTTGTGTGGTCAGGAGTTGTGTGGTTGTGTGGTCAGAAGTTGTGTGGTCAGAAGTTGTGTGGTTGTGTGGTCAGGAGTTTTGTGGATGTGGTCTGAAGCTGTGTTGTTGGCGTCAGAAGTTTTCTGGTTGTGTGGTCAGAAGTTGTGTGGTTGTGTGGTCAGAAGTTGTGTGGTTGTGGTCAGGAGTTGTGTGGTCAGAAGTTGTGTGGTTGTGTGGTCAGAAGTTGTGTAGTTGTGTGGTCAGAAGTTGTGTTTGTGGTCAGAAGTTGTGTGGTTGTGTGGTCAGGAGTTGTGTGGTTGTGTGGTAAGGAGTTGTGTGGTTATGTGGTAAGGAGTTGTGTGGTTATGTGGTCAGAAGTTGTGTGGTTGTGTAGTCAGGAATTTTGTGGTCGTGTGGTCAGAAGTTGTGTGGTTGTGTGGTCAGAAGTTTTGTAGTTGTGTGGTCAGAATTTGTGTGGTTGTGGTCAGACGTTGTGTGGTTGTGTGGTCAGAAGTTGTGTGGTTGTGTGGTCAGATGTTGTGTGGTTGTGTGGTCAGAAGTTGTGTGGTTGTGTGGTCAGAAGTTGTGTGATTGTGTGGTCAGAAGTCGTGTGGTTGTGTGGTCAGAAGTTGTGTGGTCAGAAGTTGTGTGGTTGTGTGGTCAGAAGTTGTGTGGTTGTGTGGTCAGAAGTTGTGTAGTTGTGTGGTCAGAAGTTGTGTGGTTGTGGTCATAAGATGTGTGGTTGTGTGGTCAGAAGTTGTGTGGTTGTGTGGTCAGAAGTTGTGTGGTTGTGTGGTCAGAAGTTGTGTGGTTGTGTGGTCAGAAGTTGTGTGGTTGTGTGGTCAGGAGTTGTGTGGTTGTGTGGTCAGGAGTTGTGTGGTTGTGTGGTCAGAAGATGTGTGATTGTGTGGTCAGGAGTTGTGTGGTTGTGTGGTCTGATGTTGTGTGGTTGTGGGGTCAGGAGTTGTGTGGTCAGAAGTTGTGTGGTTGTGTGGTCAGGATTTTTGTGGATGTGGTCAGAAGTTATGTAGTTGTGGTCAGGAGTTGTGTGGTTGTGTGTTCAGAAGTTGTGTGGTTGTGTGGTCAGAAGTTGTGTGGTTGTGTGGTCAGGAGTTGTGTGGTCAGGAGTTGTGTGGTTGTGTGGTGAGAAGTTGTGTGGTTGTGGTCAGAAGTTGTGTGGTTGTGTGGTCAGAAGTTGTGTGGTTGTGTGGACAGGAGTTGTGTGGTTGTGTGGTCAGAAGTTGTTTGGTTGTGTGGTCAGAAGTTGTGTGGTTGTGTGGTCAGAAGTTGTGTGGTTTTGTGGTCAGGAGTTGTGTGTTTGTGGTCAGGAGTTGTGTGGTTGTGTGGTCAGAAGTTGTGTGGTTGTGTGGACAAGAGTTGTGTGGTTGTGTGGTCAGAAGTTGTGTGGTTGTGTGGTCAGAAGTTGTGTGGTTGTGGTCAGAAGTTGTGTGATTGTGTGGTCAGAAGTTGTGTGGTTGTGGTCAGAAGTTGTGTGGTCAGAAGTTGTATGGTTGTGTGGACAGGAGTTGTGTGGTTGTGTGGTCAGAAGTTGTGTGGTTGTGTGGTCAGAAGTTGTGTGGTCAGGAGTTGTGTGGTTGTTTGGTCAGAAGTTGTGTGGTCAGAAGTTGTGTGGTTGTGTGGTCAGGAGTTTTGTGGATGTGGTCTGAAGTTGTGTTGTTGGCGTCAGAAGTGTTCTGGTTGTGTGGTCAGAAGTTGTGTGGTTGTGTGGTCAGAAGTTGTGTGGTTGTGGTCAGGAGTTGTGTGGTCAGAAGTTGTGTGGTTGTGTGGTCAGAAGTTGTGTAGTTGTGTGGTCAGAAGTTGTGTTTGTGGTCAGAAGTTGTGTGGTTGTGTGGTCAGGAGTTGTGTGGTTGTGTGGTAAGGAGTTGTGTGGTTATGTGGTCAGAAGTTGTGTGGTTGTGGTCAGAAGTTGTGTGGTTGTGTAGTCAGGAATTTTGTGGTCGTGTGGTCAGAAGTTGTGTGGTTGTGTGGTCAGAAGTTTTGTAGTTGTGTGGTCAGAATTTGTGTGGTTGTGGTCAGACGTTGTGTGGTTGTGTGGTCAGAAGTTGTGTGGTTGTGTGGTCAGATGTTGTGTGGTTGTGTGGTCAGAAGTTGTGTGGTTGTGTGGTCAGAAGTTGTGTGATTGTGTGGTCAGAAGTCGTGTGGTTGTGTGGTCAGAAGTTGTGTGGTCAGAAGTTGTGTGGTTGTGTGGTCAGAAGTTGTGTGGTTGTGTGGTCAGAAGTTGTGTAGTTGTGTGGTCAGAAGTTGTGTGGTTGTGGTCATAAGATGTGTGGTTGTGTGGTCAGAAGTTGTGTGGTTGTGTGGTCAGAAGTTGTGTGGTTGTGTGGTCAGAAGTTGTGTGGTTGTGTGGTCAGAAGTTGTGTGGTTGTGTGGTCAGGAGTTGTGTGGTTGTGTGGTCAGGAGTTGTGTGGTTGTGTGGTCAGAAGATGTGTGATTGTGTGGTCAGGAGTTGTGTGGTTGTGTGGTCTGATGTTGTGTGGTTGTGGGGTCAGGAGTTGTGTGGTCAGAAGTTGTGTGGTTGTGTGGTCAGGATTTTTGTGGATGTGGTCAGAAGTTATGTAGTTGTGGTCAGGAGTTGTGTGGTTGTGTGTTCAGAAGTTGTGTGGTTGTGTGGTCAGAAGTTGTGTGGTTGTGTGGTCAGGAGTTGTGTGGTCAGGAGTTGTGTGGTTGTGTGGTGAGAAGTTGTGTGGTTGTGGTCAGAAGTTGTGTGGTTGTGTGGTCAGAAGTTGTGTGGTTGTGTGGACAGGAGTTGTGTGGTTGTGTGGTCAGAAGTTGTTTGGTTGTGTGGTCAGAAGTTGTGTGGTTGTGTGGTCAGAAGTTGTGTGGTTTTGTGGTCAGGAGTTGTGTGTTTGTGGTCAGGAGTTGTGTGGTTGTGTGGTCAGAAGTTGTGTGGTTGTGTGGACAAGAGTTGTGTGGTTGTGTGGTCAGAAGTTGTGTGGTTGTGTGGTCAGAAGTTGTGTGGTTGTGGTCAGAAGTTGTGTGATTGTGTGGTCAGAAGTTGTGTGGTTGTGGGCAGGAGTTGTGCGATTGTGTGTTCAGAAGTTGTGTGGTTGTGTGGTCAGGAGTTGTGTGGTTGTGTGGTCAGAAGTTGTGTGGTTGTGTGGACAAGAGTTGTGTGGTTGTGTGGTCAGAAGTTGTGTGGTTGTGTGGTCAGAAGTTTTGTAGTTGTGTGGTCAGAATTTGTGTGGTTGTGGTCAGACGTTGTGTGGTTGTGTGGTCAGAAGTTGTGTGGTTGTGTTGTCAGATGTTGTGTGGTTGTGTGGTCAGAAGTTGTGTGGTTGTGTGGTAAGAAGTTGTGTGATTGTGTGGTCAGAAGTCGTTTGGTTGTGTGGTCAGAAGTTGTGTGGTCAGAAGTTGTGTGGTTGTGTGGTCAGAAGTTGTGTGGTTGTGTGGTCAGAAGTTGTGTAGTTGTGTGGTCAGAAGTTGTGTGGTTGTGGTCATAAGATGTGTGGTTGTGTGGTCAGAAGTTGTGTGGTTGTGTGGTCAGAAGTTGTGTGGTTGTGTGGTCAGAAGTTGTGTGGTTGTGTGGTCAGAAGTTGTGTGGTTGTGTGGTCAGGAGTTGTGTGGTTGTGTGGTCAGGAGTTGTGTGGTTGTGTGGTCAGAAGATGTGTGATTGTGTGGTCAGGAGTTGTGTGGTTGTGTGGTCTGATGTTGTGTGGTTGTGGGGTCAGGAGTTGTGTGGTCAGAAGTTGTGTGGTTGTGTGGTCAGGATTTTTGTGGATGTGGTCAGAAGTTATGTAGTTGTGGTCAGGAGATGTGTGGTTGTGTGTTCAGAAGTTGTGTGGTTGTGTGGTCAGAAGTTGTGTGGTTGTGTGGTCAGGAGTTGTGTGGTCAGGAGTTGTGTGGTTGTGTGGTGAGAAGTTGTGTGGTTGTGGTCAGAAGTTGTGTGGTTGTGTGGTCAGAAGTTGTGTGGTTGTGTGGACAGGAGTTGTGTGGTTGTGTGGTCAGAAGTTGTTTGGTTGTGTGGTCAGAAGTTGTGTGGTTGTGTGGTCAGAAGTTGTGTGGTTTTGTGGTCAGGAGTTGTGTGTTTGTGGTCAGGAGTTGTGTGGTTGTGTGGTCAGAAGTTGTGTGGTTGTGTGGACAAGAGTTGTGTGGTTGTGTGGTCAGAAGTTGTGTGGTTGTGTGGTCAGAAGTTGTGTGGTTGTGGTCAGAAGTTGTGTGATTGTGTGGTCAGAAGTTGTGTGGTTGTGGGCAGGAGTTGTGCGATTGTGTGTTCAGAAGTTGTGTGGTTGTGTGGTCAGAAGTTGTGTGGTTGTGTGGTCAGAAGTTGTGTGATTGTGTGGTCAGAAGTTGTGTAGTTGTGTGGTCAGAAGCTGTGTGGTTGTGTGGTCAGAAGTTGTGTGGTTGTGTGGTCAGAAGTTGTGTGGTTGTGTGGTCAGAAGTTGTGTGATTGTGTGGTCAGAAGTTGTGTGGTTGTGTGGTCAGAAGTTGTGTGGTCAGAAGTTGTGTGGTTGTGTTGTCAGAAGTTGTGTGGTTGTGTGGTCAGAAGTTGTGTGGTTGTGGTCAGAAGATGTGTGGTTGTGTGGTCAGAAGTTGTGTGGTTGTGTGGTCAGAAGTTGTGTGGTTTTGTGGTCAGGAGTTGTGTGTTTGTGGTCAGGAGTTGTGTGGTTGTGTGGTCAGAAGTTGTGTGGTTGTGCTGACAGGAGTTGTGTGGTTGTGTGGTCAGGAGTTGTGTGGTCAGAAGTTGTGTGGTTGTGTGGTCAGGAGTTTTGTGGATGTGGTCTGAAGTTGTGTAGTTGGCGTCAGAAGTTGTGTGGTTGTGTGGTCAGAAGTTGTGTGGTTGTGTGGTCAGAAGTTGTGTGGTCAGGAGTTGTGTGGTTGTGTGGTCAGGAGTTGTGTGTTTGTGGTCAGGAGTTGTGTGGTCAGAAGTTTTGTGGTTGTGTGGTCAGAAGTTGTGTGGTTGTGTGGTCAGAAGTTGTGTGGTTGTGGTCAGGAGTTGTGTGGTCAGAAGTTGTGTGGTTGTGTGGTCAGAAGTTGTGTAGTTGTGTGGTCAGAAGTTGTGTTTGTGGTCAGAAGTTGTGTGGTTGTGTGGTCAGGAGTTGTGTGGTTGTGTGGTTATGTGGTCAGAAGTTGTGTGGTTGTGGTCAGAAGTTGTGTGGTTGTGTGGTCAGGATTTTGTGGTCGTGTGGTCAGAAGTTGTGTGGTTGTGTGGTCAGAAGTTTTGTAGTTGTGTGGTCAGAATTTGTGTGGTTGTGGTCAGACGTTGTGTGGTTGTGTGGTCAGAAGTTGTGTGGTTGTGTGGTCAGATGTTGTGTGGTTGTGTGGTCAGATGTTGTGTGGTTGTGTGGTCAGAAGTTGTGTGGTTGATGTCAGAAGTTGTGTGGTTGTGTGGTCAGGGGTTGTGTGGTCAGAAGTTGTGTGGTTGTGTGGTAAGAAGTTGTGTGGTTGTGTGGTCAGAAGTTGTGTGATTGTGTGGTCAGAAGTCGTGTGGTTGTGTGGTCAGAAATTGTGTGGTCAGAAGTTGTGTGGTTGTGTTGTCAGAAGTTGTGTGGTTGTGTGGTCAGAAGTTGTGTAGTTTTGTGGTCAGAAGTTGTGTGGTTGTGGTCAGAAGATGTGTGGTTGTCTGGTCAGACGTTGTGTGGTTGTGTGGTCAGAAGTTGTGTGGTTGTGTGGTCAGAAGTAGTGTGGTTGTGTGGTCAGAAGTTGTGTGGTTGTGTGGTCAGGAGTTGTGTGGTTGTGTGGTCAGGAGTTGTGTGGTCAGAAGATGTGTGATTGTGTGGTCAGGAATTGTGTGGTTGTGGGGTCAGGAGTTGTGTGGACAGAAGTTGTGTTTTTGTGTGGTCAGGATTTTTTTGGATGTGGTCAGAAGTTGTGTAGTTGTGGTCAGGAGTTGTGTGGTTGTGTGTTCAGATGTTGTGTGGTTGTGTGGTCAGAAGTTGTGTGGTTGTGTGGTCAGGAGTTGTGTGGTCAGGAGTTGTGTGGTTGTGTGTTGAGAAGTTGTGTGGTTGTGGTCAGAAGTTGTGTGGTTGTGTGGTCAGAAGTTGTGTGGTTGTGTGGACAGGAGTTGTGTGGTTGTGTGGTCAGAACTTGTGATGTTGTGTGGTCAGAAGTTGTGTGGTTGTCTGGTCAGAATTGTGTGGTTTTTTGGTCAGGAGTTGTGTGTTTGTGGTCAGGAGTTGTGTGGTTGTGTGGTCAGAAGTTGTGTGGTTGTGTGGACAGGAGTTGTGTAGTTGTGTGGTCAGAAGTTGTGTGGTTGTGTGGTCAGAAGTTGTGTGGTTGTGTGGTCAGACGTTGTGTGGTTGTGTGGTCAGGAGTTGTGTGTTTGTGGTCAGGAGTTGTGTGGTTGTGTGGTCAGAAGTTTTTTGGTTGTGTGGTCAGAAGTTGTGTGGTCAGAAGTTGTGTGGTTGTGGTCAGGAGTTGTGTGGTCAGAAGTTGTGTGGTTGTGTGGTCAGAAGTTGTGTAGTTGTGTGGTCAGAAGTTGTGTTTGTGGTCAGAAGTTGTGTGGTTGTGTGGTCAGGAGTTGTGTGGTCAGGAGTTGTGTGGTTGTGTGGTCAGAAGTTGTGTGGTTGTGACCAAAAGTTGTGTGGTTGTGTGGTCAGAAGTTGTGTGGTCAGAAGTTGTGTGGTTGTGTGGTCAGAAGTTGTGTAGTTGTGTGGTCAGAAGTTGTGTTTGTGGTCAGAAGTTGTGTGGTTGTGTGGTCAGAAGTTGTGTGGTTGTGTGGTCAGAAGTTGTGTGATTGTGTGGTCAGAAGTTGTGTGGTTGTGTGGTCAGAAGTTGTGTGGTTGTGTGGTCAGAAGTTGTGTGGTTGTGTGGTCAGAAGTTGTATGGTTGTGTGGACAGGACTTGTGTGGTTGTGTGGTCAGAAGTTGTGTGGTTGTGTGGTCAGAAGTTTTGTGGTGATGTGGTCAGAAGTTGTGTGGTTGTGTGGTCAGAAGTTGTGTGGTTGTGGTCAGGAGTTGTGTGGTCAGAAGTTGTGTGGTTGTGTGGTCAGAAGTTGTGTAGTTGTGTGGTCAGAAGTTGTGTTTGTGGTCAGAAGTTGTGTGGTTGTGTGGTCAGGAGTTGTGTGGTTGTGTGGTAAGGAGTTGTGTGGTTATGTGGTCAGAAGTTGTGTGGTTGTGGTCAGAAGTTGTGTGGTTGTGTAGTCAGGAATTCTGTGGTCGTGTGGTCAGAAGTTGTGTGGTTGTGTGGTCAGAAGTTTTGTAGTATTGTGGTCAGAATTTGTGTGGTTGTGGTCAGACGTTGTGTGGTTGTGTGGTCAGAAGTTGTGTGGTTGTGTGGTCAGATGTTGTGTGGTTGTGTGGTCAGAAGTTGTGTGGTTGATGTCAGAAGTTGTGTGGTTGTGTGGTCAGGGGTTGTGTGGTCAGAAGATGTGTGGTTGTGTGGTAAGAAGTTGTGTGGTTGTGTGGTCAGAAGTTGTGTGATTGTGTGGTCAGAAGTCGTGTGGTTGTGTGGTCAGAAGTTGTGTGGTCAGAAGTTGTGTGGTTGTGTTGTCAGAAGTTGTGTGGTTGTGTGGTCAGAAGTTGTGTAGTTGTGTGGTCAGAAGTTTTGTGGTTGTGGTCAGAAGATGTGTGGTTGTGTGGTCAGAAGTTGTGTGGTTGTGTGGTCAGAAGTTGTGTGGTTGTGTGGTCATAAGTAGTGTGGTTGTGTGGTCAGAAGTTGTGTGGTTGTGTGGTCAAGAGTTGTGTGGTTGTGTGGTCAGGAGTTGTGTGGTGGTGTGGTCAGAAGATGTGTGATTGTGTGGTCAGGAGTTGTGTGGTTGTGTGGTCAGGAGTTGTGTGGTTGTGGGGTCAGGAGTTGTGTGGTCAGAAGTTGTGTGGTTGTGTGGTCAGGAGTTGTGTGGTCAGGAGTTTTGTGGTTGTGTGGTGAGAAGTTGTGTGGTTGTGGTCAGAAGTTGTGTGGTTGTGTGGTCAGAAGTTGTGTGGTTGTGTGGACAGGAGTTGTGTGGTTGTGTGGTCAGGAGTTGTGTGGTTGTGTAGTCAGAAGTTATGTGGTTGTGTGGTCAGAAGTTGTGTGGTTTTGTGGTCAGAAGTTGTGTGGTTTTGTGGTCAGGAGTTGTGTGGTTGTGTGGTCAGAAGTTGTGTGGTTGTGAGGACAGGAGTTGTGTGGTTGTGTGGTCAGAAGTTGTGTGGTCAGAAGATGTGTGGTTGTGTGGTCAGTTGTGTGGTCAGAAGTTGTGTGGTCAGAAGATGTGTGGTTGTGTGGTCAGAAGTTTTTTGGTTGTGTGGTCAGAAGTTGTGTGGTTGTGTGGTCAGAAGTTGTGTGGTTGTGGTCAGGAGTTGTGTGGTCAGAAGTTGTGTGGTTGTGTGGTCAGAGGTTGTGTAGTTGTGTGGTCAGAAGTTGTGTTTGTCGTCAGAAGTTGTGTGGTTGTGTGGTCAGGAGTTGTGTGGTCAGGAGTTGTGTGGTTGTGTGGTCAGAAGTTGTGTGGTTGTGGTCAAAAGTTGTGTGGTTGTGTGGTCAGAAGTTGTGTGGTCAGAAGTTTTGTGGTTGTGTGGTCAGAAGTTGTGTAGTTGTGTGGTCAGAAGTTGTTTTTGTGGTCAGAAGTTGTGTGGTTGTGTGGTCAGAAGTTGTGTGGTTGTGTGGTCAGAAGTTGTGTGATTGTGTGGTCAGAAGTTGTGTGGTTGTGTGGTCAGAAGTTGTGTGGTTGTGTGGTCAGGATATGTGTGGTTGTGTGGTCAGGATATGTGTGGTTGTGTGGTCAGAAGTTGTGTGGTTGTGGTCAGAAGTTGTGTGGTCAGAAGTTGTATGGTTGTGTGGACAGGAGTTGTGTGGTTGTGTGGTCAGAAGTTGTGTGGTTGTGTGGTCAGAAGTTGTGTGGTCAGGAGTTGTGTGGTTGTGTGGTCAGAAGTTGTGTGGTCAGAAGTTGTGTGGTTGTGTGGTCAGGAGTTTTGTGGATGTGGTCTGAAGTTGTGTTGTTGGCGTCAGAAGTTTTCTGGTTGTGTGGTCAGAAGTTGTGTGGTTGTGTGGTCAGAAGTTGTGTGGTTGTGGTCAGGAGTTGTGTGGTCAGAAGTTGTGTGGTTGTGTGGTCAGAAGTTGTGTAGTTGTGTGGTCAGAAGTTGTGTTTGTGGTCAGAAGTTGTGTGGTTGTGTGGTCAGGAGTTGTGTGGTTGTGTGGTAAGGAGTTGTGTGGTTATGTGGTCAGAAGTTGTGTGGTTGTGGTCAGAAGTTGTGTGGTTGTGTAGTCAGGAATTTTGTGGTCGTGTGGTCAGAAGTTGTGTGGTTGTGTGGTCAGAAGTTTTGTAGTTGTGTGGTCAGAATTTGTGTGGTTGTGGTCAGACGTTGTGTGGTTGTGTGGTCAGAAGTTGTGTGGTTGTGTGGTCAGATGTTGTGTGGTTGTGTGGTCAGAAGTTGTGTGGTTGTGTGGTCAGAAGTTGTGTGGTTTTGTGGTCAGGAGTTGTGTGGTTGTGTGGTCAGAAGTTGTGTGGTTGTGAGGACAGGAGTTGTGTGGTTGTGTGGTCAGAAGTTGTGTGGTCAGAAGATGTGTGGTTGTGTGGTCAGTTGTGTGGTCAGAAGTTGTGTGGTCAGAAGATGTGTGGTTGTGTGGTCAGAAGTTTTTTGGTTGTGTGGTCAGAAGTTGTGTGGTTGTGTGGTCAGAAGTTGTGTGGTTGTGGTCAGGAGTTGTGTGGTCAGAAGTTGTGTGGTTGTGTGGTCAGAGGTTGTGTAGTTGTGTGGTCAGAAGTTGTGTTTGTCGTCAGAAGTTGTGTGGTTGTGTGGTCAGGAGTTGTGTGGTCAGGAGTTGTGTGGTTGTGTGGTCAGAAGTTGTGTGGTTGTGGTCAAAAGTTGTGTGGTTGTGTGGTCAGAAGTTGTGTGGTCAGAAGTTTTGTGGTTGTGTGGTCAGAAGTTGTGTAGTTGTGTGGTCAGAAGTTGTTTTTGTGGTCAGAAGTTGTGTGGTTGTGTGGTCAGAAGTTGTGTGGTTGTGTGGTCAGAAGTTGTGTGATTGTGTGGTCAGAAGTTGTGTGGTTGTGTGGTCAGAAGTTGTGTGGTTGTGTGGTCAGGATATGTGTGGTTGTGTGGTCAGGATATGTGTGGTTGTGTGGTCAGAAGTTGTGTGGTTGTGGTCAGAAGTTGTGTGGTCAGAAGTTGTATGGTTGTGTGGACAGGAGTTGTGTGGTTGTGTGGTCAGAAGTTGTGTGGTTGTGTGGTCAGAAGTTGTGTGGTCAGGAGTTGTGTGGTTGTGTGGTCAGAAGTTGTGTGGTCAGAAGTTGTGTGGTTGTGTGGTCAGGAGTTTTGTGGATGTGGTCTGAAGTTGTGTTGTTGGCGTCAGAAGTTTTCTGGTTGTGTGGTCAGAAGTTGTGTGGTTGTGTGGTCAGAAGTTGTGTGGTTGTGGTCAGGAGTTGTGTGGTCAGAAGTTGTGTGGTTGTGTGGTCAGAAGTTGTGTAGTTGTGTGGTCAGAAGTTGTGTGGTTGTGGTCAGAAGTTGTGTGGTTGTGTAGTCAGGAATTTTGTGGTCGTGTGGTCAGAAGTTGTGTGGTTGTGTGGTCAGAAGTTTTGTAGTTGTGTGGTCAGAATTTGTGTGGTTGTGGTCAGACGTTGTGTGGTTGTGTGGTCAGAAGTTGTGTGGTTGTGTGGTCAGATGTTGTGTGGTTGTGTGGTCAGAAGTTGTGTGGTTGTGTGGTCAGAAGTTGTGTGATTGTGTGGTCAGAAGTCGTGTGGTTGTGTGGTCAGAAGTTGTGTGGTCAGAAGTTGTGTGGTTGTGTGGTCAGAAGTTGTGTGGTTGTGTGGTCAGAAGTTGTGTAGTTGTGTGGTCAGAAGTTGTGTGGTTGTGGTCATAAGATGTGTGGTTGTGTGGTCAGAAGTTGTGTGGTTGTGTGGTCAGAAGTTGTGTGGTTGTGTGGTCAGAAGTTGTGTGGTTGTGTGGTCAGAAGTTGTGTGGTTGTGTGGTCAGGAGTTGTGTGGTTGTGTGGTCAGGACTTGTGTGGTTGTGTGGTCAGAAGATGTGTGGTTGTGTGGTCAGAAGTTTTGTGGTGATGTGGTCAGAAGTTGTGTGGTTGTGTGGTCAGAAGTTGTGTGGTTGTGGTCAGGAGTTGTGTGGTCAGAAGTTGTGTGGTTTTGTGGTCAGAAGTTGTGTAGTTGTGTGGTCAGAAGTTGTGTTTGTGGTCAGAAGTTGTGTGGTTGTGTGGTCAGGAGTTGTGTGGTTGTGTGGTAAGGAGTTGTGTGGTTATATGGTCAGAAGTTGTGTGGTTGTGGTCAGAAGTTGTGTGGTTGTGTAGTCAGGAATTCTGTGGTCGTGTGGTCAGAAGTTGTGTGGTTGTGTGGTCAGAAGTTTTGTAGTATTGTGGTCAGAATTTGTGTGGTTGTGGTCAGACGTTGTGTGGTTGTGTGGTCAGAAGTTGTGTGGTTGTGTGGTCAGATGTTGTGTGGTTGTGTGGTCAGAAGTTGTGTGGTTGATGTCAGAAGTTGTGTGGTTGTGTGGTCAGGGGTTGTGTGGTCAGAAGATGTGTGGTTGTGTGGTAAGAAGTTGTGTGGTTGTGTGGTCAGAAGTTGTGTGATTGTGTGGTCAGAAGTCGTGTGGTTGTGTGGTCAGAAGTTGTGTGGTCAGAAGTTGTGTGGTTGTGTTGTCAGAAGTTGTGTGGTTGTGTGGTCAGAAGTTGTGTAGTTGTGTGGTCAGAAGTTGTGTGGTTGTGGTCAGAAGATGTGTGGTTGTGTGGTCAGAAGTTGTGTGGTTGTGTGGTCAGAAGTTGTGTGGTTGTGTGGTCATAAGTAGTGTGGTTGTGTGGTCAGAAGTTGTGTGGTTGTGTGGTCAAGAGTTGTGTGGTTGTGTGGTCAGGAGTTGTGTGGTGGTGTGGTCAGAAGATGTGTGATTGTGTGGTCAGGAGTTGTGTGGTTGTGTGGTCAGGAGTTGTGTGGTTGTGGGGTCAGGAGTTGTGTGGTCAGAAGTTGTGTGGTTGTGTGGTCAGGAGTTGTGTGGTCAGGAGTTTTGTGGTTGTGTGGTGAGAAGTTGTGTGGTTGTGGTCAGAAGTTGTGTGGTTGTGTGGTCAGAAGTTGTGTGGTTGTGTGGACAGGAGTTGTGTGGTTGTGTGGTCAGGAGTTGTGTGGTTGTGTAGTCAGAAGTTATGTGGTTGTGTGGTCAGAAGTTGTGTGGTTTTGTGGTCAGAAGTTGTGTGGTTTTGTGGTCAGGAGTTGTGTGGTTGTGTGGTCAGAAGTTGTGTGGTTGTGAGGACAGGAGTTGTGTGGTTGTGTGGTCAGAAGTTGTGTGGTCAGAAGATGTGTGGTTGTGTGGTCAGTTGTGTGGTCAGAAGTTGTGTGGTCAGAAGATGTGTGGTTGTGTGGTCAGAAGTTTTTTGGTTGTGTGGTCAGAAGTTGTGTGGTTGTGTGGTCAGAAGTTGTGTGGTTGTGGTCAGGAGTTGTGTGGTCAGAAGTTGTGTGGTTGTGTGGTCAGAGGTTGTGTAGTTGTGTGGTCAGAAGTTGTGTTTGTCGTCAGAAGTTGTGTGGTTGTGTGGTCAGGAGTTGTGTGGTCAGGAGTTGTGTGGTTGTGTGGTCAGAAGTTGTGTGGTTGTGGTCAAAAGTTGTGTGGTTGTGTGGTCAGAAGTTGTGTGGTCAGAAGTTTTGTGGTTGTGTGGTCAGAAGTTGTGTAGTTGTGTGGTCAGAAGTTGTTTTTGTGGTCAGAAGTTGTGTGGTTGTGTGGTCAGAAGTTGTGTGGTTGTGTGGTCAGAAGTTGTGTGATTGTGTGGTCAGAAGTTGTGTGGTTGTGTGGTCAGAAGTTGTGTGGTTGTGTGGTCAGGATATGTGTGGTTGTGTGGTCAGGATATGTGTGGTTGTGTGGTCAGAAGTTGTGTGGTTGTGGTCAGAAGTTGTGTGGTCAGAAGTTGTATGGTTGTGTGGACAGGAGTTGTGTGGTTGTGTGGTCAGAAGTTGTGTGGTTGTGTGGTCAGAAGTTGTGTGGTCAGGAGTTGTGTGGTTGTGTGGTCAGAAGTTGTGTGGTCAGAAGTTGTGTGGTTGTGTGGTCAGGAGTTTTGTGGATGTGGTCTGAAGTTGTGTTGTTGGCGTCAGAAGTTTTCTGGTTGTGTGGTCAGAAGTTGTGTGGTTGTGTGGTCAGAAGTTGTGTGGTTGTGGTCAGGAGTTGTGTGGTCAGAAGTTGTGTGGTTGTGTGGTCAGAAGTTGTGTAGTTGTGTGGTCAGAAGTTGTGTTTGTGGTCAGAAGTTGTGTGGTTGTGTGGTCAGGAGTTGTGTGGTTGTGTGGTAAGGAGTTGTGTGGTTATGTGGTCAGAAGTTGTGTGGTTGTGGTCAGAAGTTGTGTGGTTGTGTAGTCAGGAATTTTGTGGTCGTGTGGTCAGAAGTTGTGTGGTTGTGTGGTCAGAAGTTTTGTAGTTGTGTGGTCATAATTTGTGTGGTTGTGGTCAGACGTTGTGTGGTTGTGTGGTCAGAAGTTGTGTGGTTGTGTGGTCAGATGTTGTGTTGTTGTGTGGTCAGAAGTTGTGTGGTTGTGTGGTCAGAAGTTGTGTGGTTTTGTGGTCAGGAGTTGTGTGGTTGTGTGGTCAGAAGTTGTGTGGTTGTGAGGACAGGAGTTGTGTGGTTGTGTGGTCAGAAGTTGTGTGGTCAGAAGATGTGTGGTTGTGTGGTCAGTTGTGTGGTCAGAAGTTGTGTGGTCAGAAGATGTGTGGTTGTGTGGTCAGAAGTTTTTTGGTTGTGTGGTCAGAAGTTGTGTGGTTGTGTGGTCAGAAGTTGTGTGGTTGTGGTCAGGAGTTGTGTGGTCAGAAGTTGTGTGGTTGTGTGGTCAGAGGTTGTGTAGTTGTGTGGTCAGAAGTTGTGTTTGTCGTCAGAAGTTGTGTGGTTGTGTGGTCAGGAGTTGTGTGGTCAGGAGTTGTGTGGTTGTGTGGTCAGAAGTTGTGTGGTTGTGGTCAAAAGTTGTGTGGTTGTGTGGTCAGAAGTTGTGTGGTCAGAAGTTTTGTGGTTGTGTGGTCAGAAGTTGTGTAGTTGTGTGGTCAGAAGTTGTTTTTGTGGTCAGAAGTTGTGTGGTTGTGTGGTCAGAAGTTGTGTGGTTGTGTGGTCAGAAGTTGTGTGATTGTGTGGTCAGAAGTTGTGTGGTTGTGTGGTCAGAAGTTGTGTGGTTGTGTGGTCAGGATATGTGTGGTTGTGTGGTCAGGATATGTGTGGTTGTGTGGTCAGAAGTTGTGTGGTTGTGGTCAGAAGTTGTGTGGTCAGAAGTTGTATGGTTGTGTGGACAGGAGTTGTGTGGTTGTGTGGTCAGAAGTTGTGTGGTTGTGTGGTCAGAAGTTGTGTGGTCAGGAGTTGTGTGGTTGTGTGGTCAGAAGTTGTGTGGTCAGAAGTTGTGTGGTTGTGTGGTCAGGAGTTTTGTGGATGTGGTCTGAAGTTGTGTTGTTGGCGTCAGAAGTTTTCTGGTTGTGTGGTCAGAAGTTGTGTGGTTGTGTGGTCAGAAGTTGTGTGGTTGTGGTCAGGAGTTGTGTGGTCAGAAGTTGTGTGGTTGTGTGGTCAGAAGTTGTGTAGTTGTGTGGTCAGAAGTTGTGTTTGTGGTCAGAAGTTGTGTGGTTGTGTGGTCAGGAGTTGTGTGGTTGTGTGGTAAGGAGTTGTGTGGTTATGTGGTCAGAAGTTGTGTGGTTGTGGTCAGAAGTTGTGTGGTTGTGTAGTCAGGAATTTTGTGGTCGTGTGGTCAGAAGTTGTGTGGTTGTGTGGTCAGAAGTTTTGTAGTTGTGTGGTCAGAATTTGTGTGGTTGTGGTCAGACGTTGTGTGGTTGTGTGGTCAGAAGTTGTGTGGTTGTGTGGTCAGATGTTGTGTGGTTGTGTGGTCAGAAGTTGTGTGGTTGTGTGGTCAGAAGTTGTGTGATTGTGTGGTCAGAAGTCGTGTGGTTGTGTGGTCAGAAGTTGTGTGGTCAGAAGTTGTGTGGTTGTGTGGTCAGAAGTTGTGTGGTTGTGTGGTCAGAAGTTGTGTAGTTGTGTGGTCAGAAGTTGTGTGGTTGTGGTCATAAGATGTGTGGTTGTGTGGTCAGAAGTTGTGTGGTTGTGTGGTCAGAAGTTGTGTGGTTGTGTGGTCAGAAGTTGTGTGGTTGTGTGGTCAGAAGTTGTGTGGTTGTGTGGTCAGGAGTTGTGTGGTTGTGTGGTCAGGAGTTGTGTGGTTGTGTGGTCAGAAGATGTGTGGTTGTGTGGTCAGAAGTTTTGTGGTGATGTGGTCAGAAGTTGTGTGGTTGTGTGGTCAGAAGTTGTGTGGTTGTGGTCAGGAGTTGTGTGGTCAGAAGTTGTGTGGTTTTGTGGTCAGAAGTTGTGTAGTTGTGTGGTCAGAAGTTGTGTTTGTGGTCAGAAGTTGTGTGGTTGTGTGGTCAGGAGTTGTGTGGTTGTGTGGTAAGGAGTTGTGTGGTTATGTGGTCAGAAGTTGTGTGGTTGTGGTCAGAAGTTGTGTGGTTGTGTAGTCAGGAATTCTGTGGTCGTGTGGTCAGAAGTTGTGTGGTTGTGTGGTCAGAAGTTTTGTAGTATTGTGGTCAGAATTTGTGTGGTTGTGGTCAGACGTTGTGTGGTTGTGTGGTCAGAAGTTGTGTGGTTGTGTGGTCAGATGTTGTGTGGTTGTGTGGTCAGAAGTTGTGTGGTTGATGTCAGAAGTTGTGTGGTTGTGTGGTCAGGGGTTGTGTGGTCAGAAGTTGTGTGGTTGTGTGGTAAGAAGTTGTGTGGTTGTGTGGTCAGAAGTTGTGTGATTGTGTGGTCAGAAGTCGTGTGGTTGTGTGGTCAGAAGTTGTGTGGTCAGAAGTTGTGTGGTTGTGTTGTCAGAAGTTGTGTGGTTGTGTGGTCAGAAGTTGTGTAGTTGTGTGGTCAGAAGTTGTGTGGTTGTGGTCAGAAGATGTGTGGTTGTGTGGTCAGAAGTTGTGTGGTTGTGTGGTCAGAAGTTGTGTGGTTGTGTGGTCATAAGTAGTGTGGTTGTGTGGTCAGAAGTTGTGTGGTTGTGTGGTCAAGAGTTGTGTGGTCAGGAGTTGTGTGGTGGTGTGGTCAGAAGATGTGTGATTGTGTGGTCAGGAGTTGTGTGGTTGTGTGGTCAGGAGTTGTGTGGTTGTGGGGTCAGGAGTTGTGTGGTCAGAAGTTGTGTGGTTGTGTGGTCAGGAGTTGTGTGGTCAGGAGTTTTGTGGTTGTGTGGTGAGAAGTTGTGTGGTTGTGGTCAGAAGTTGTGTGGTTGTGTGGTCAGAAGTTGTGTGGTTGTGTGGACAGGAGTTGTGTGGTTGTGTGGTCAGGAGTTGTGTGGTTGTGTAGTCAGAAGTTATATGGTTGTGTGGTCAGAAGTTGTGTGGTTTTGTGGTCAGAAGTTGTGTGGTTTTGTGGTCAGGAGTTGTGTGGTTGTGTGGTCAGAAGTTGTGTGGTTGTGAGGACAGGAGTTGTGTGGTTGTGTGGTCAGAAGTTGTGTGGTCAGAAGATGTGTGGTTGTGTGGTCAGTTGTGTGGTCAGATATTGTGTGGTCAGAAGATGTGTGGTTGTGTGGTCAGAAGTTTTTTGGTTGTGTGGTCAGAAGTTGTGTGGTTGTGTGGTCAGAAGTTGTGTGGTTGTGGTCAGGAGTTGTGTGGTCAGAAGTTGTGTGGTTGTGTGGTCAGAGGTTGTGTAGTTGTGTGGTCAGAAGTTGTGTTTGTCGTCAGAAGTTGTGTGGTTGTGTGGTCAGGAGTTGTGTGGTCAGGAGTTGTGTGGTTGTGTGGTCAGAAGTTGTGTGGTTGTGGTCAAAAGTTGTGTGGTTGTGTGGTCAGAAGTTTTGTGGTCAGAAGTTGTGTGGTTGTGTGGTCAGAAGTTGTGTAGTTGTGTGGTCAGAAGTTGTTTTTGTGGTCAGAAGTTGTGTGGTTGTGTGGTCAGAAGTTGTGTGGTTGTGTGGTCAGAAGTTGTGTGATTGTGTGGTCAGAAGTTGTGTGGTTGTGTGGTCAGAAGTTGTGTGGTTGTGTGGTCAGGATATGTGTGGTTGTGTGGTCAGGATATGTGTGGTTGTGTGGTCAGAAGTTGTGTGGTTGTGGTCAGAAGTTGTGTGGTCAGAAGTTGTATGGTTGTGTGGACAGGAGTTGTGTGGTTGTGTGGTCAGAAGTTGTGTGGTTGTGTGGTCAGAAGTTGTGTGGTCAGGAGTTGTGTGGTTGTGTGGTCAGAAGTTGTGTGGTCAGAAGTTGTGTGGTTGTGTGGTCAGGAGTTTTGTGGATGTGGTCTGAAGTTGTGTTGTTGGCGTCAGAAGTTTTCTGGTTGTGTGGTCAGAAGTTGTGTGGTTGTGTGGTCAGAAGTTGTGTGGTTGTGGTCAGGAGTTGTGTGGTCAGAAGTTGTGTGGTTGTGTGGTCAGAAGTTGTGTAGTTGTGTGGTCAGAAGTTGTGTTTGTGGTCAGAAGTTGTGTGGTTGTGTGGTCAGGAGTTGTGTGGTTGTGTGGTAAGGAGTTGTGTGGTTATGTGGTCAGAAGTTGTGTGGTTGTGGTCAGAAGTTGTGTGGTTGTGTAGTCAGGAATTTTGTGGTCGTGTGGTCAGAAGTTGTGTGGTTGTGTGGTCAGAAGTTTTGTAGTTGTGTGGTCAGAATTTGTGTGGTTGTGGTCAGACGTTGTGTGGTTGTGTGGTCAGAAGTTGTGTGGTTGTGTGGTCAGATGTTGTGTGGTTGTGTGGTCAGAAGTTGTGTGGTTGTGTGGTCAGAAGTTGTGTGATTGTGTGGTCAGAAGTCGTGTGGTTGTGTGGTCAGAAGTTGTGTGGTCAGAAGTTGTGTGGTTGTGTGGTCAGAAGTTGTGTGGTTGTGTGGTCAGAAGTTGTGTAGTTGTGTGGTCAGAAGTTGTGTGGTTGTGGTCATAAGATGTGTGGTTGTGTGGTCAGAAGTTGTGTGGTTGTGTGGTCAGAAGTTGTGTGGTTGTGTGGTCAGAAGTTGTGTGGTTGTGTGGTCAGAAGTTGTGTGGTTGTGTGGTCAGGAGTTGTGTGGTTGTGTGGTCAGGAGTTGTGTGGTTGTGTGGTCAGAAGATGTGTGGTTGTGTGGTCAGAAGTTGTGTGGTTGTGGTCAGGAGTTGTGTGGTCAGAAGTTGTGTGGTTTTGTGGTCAGAAGTTGTGTAGTTGTGTGGTCAGAAGTTGTGTTTGTGGTCAGAAGTTGTGTGGTTGTGTGGTCAGGAGTTGTGTGGTTGTGTGGTAAGGAGTTGTGTGGTTATGTGGTCAGAAGTTGTGTGGTTGTGGTCAGAAGTTGTGTGGTTGTGTAGTCAGGAATTCTGTGGTCGTGTGGTCAGAAGTTGTGTGGTTGTGTGGTCAGAAGTTTTGTAGTATTGTGGTCAGAATTTGTGTGGTTGTGGTCAGACGTTGTGTGGTTGTGTGGTCAGAAGTTGTGTGGTTGTGTGGTCAGATGTTGTGTGGTTGTGTGGTCAGAAGTTGTGTGGTTGATGTCAGAAGTTGTGTGGTTGTGTGGTCAGGGGTTGTGTGGTCAGAAGTTGTGTGGTTGTGTGGTAAGAAGTTGTGTGGTTGTGTGGTCAGAAGTTGTGTGATTGTGTGGTCAGAAGTCGTGTGGTTGTGTGGTCAGAAGTTGTGTGGTCAGAAGTTGTGTGGTTGTGTTGTCAGAAGTTGTGTGGTTGTGTGGTCAGAAGTTGTGTAGTTGTGTGGTCAGAAGTTGTGTGGTTGTGGTCAGAAGATGTGTGGTTGTGTGGTCAGAAGTTGTGTGGTTGTGTGGTCAGAAGTTGTGTGGTTGTGTGGTCATAAGTAGTGTGGTTGTGTGGTCAGAAGTTGTGTGGTTGTGTGGTCAAGAGTTGTGTGGTCAGGAGTTGTGTGGTGGTGTGGTCAGAAGATGTGTGATTGTGTGGTCAGGAGTTGTGTGGTTGTGTGGTCAGGAGTTGTGTGGTTGTGGGGTCAGGAGTTGTGTGGTCAGAAGTTGTGTGGTTGTGTGGTCAGGAGTTGTGTGGTCAGGAGTTTTGTGGTTGTGTGGTGAGAAGTTGTGTGGTTGTGGTCAGAAGTTGTGTGGTTGTGTGGTCAGAAGTTGTGTGGTTGTGTGGACAGGAGTTGTGTGGTTGTGTGGTCAGGAGTTGTGTGGTTGTGTAGTCAGAAGTTATATGGTTGTGTGGTCAGAAGTTGTGTGGTTTTGTGGTCAGAAGTTGTGTGGTTTTGTGGTCAGGAGTTGTGTGGTTGTGTGGTCAGAAGTTGTGTGGTTGTGAGGACAGGAGTTGTGTGGTTGTGTGGTCAGAAGTTGTGTGGTCAGAAGATGTGTGGTTGTGTGGTCAGTTGTGTGGTCAGAAGTTGTGTGGTCAGAAGATGTGTGGTTGTGTGGTCAGAAGTTTTTTGGTTGTGTGGTCAGAAGTTGTGTGGTTGTGTGGTCAGAAGTTGTGTGGTTGTGGTCAGGAGTTGTGTGGTCAGAAGTTGTGTGGTTGTGTGGTCAGAGGTTGTGTAGTTGTGTGGTCAGAAGTTGTGTTTGTCGTCAGAAGTTGTGTGGTTGTGTGGTCAGGAGTTGTGTGGTCAGGAGTTGTGTGGTTGTGTGGTCAGAAGTTGTGTGGTTGTGGTCAAAAGTTGTGTGGTTGTGTGGTCAGAAGTTGTGTGGTCAGAAGTTGTGTGGTTGTGTGGTCAGAAGTTGTGTAGTTGTGTGGTCAGAAGTTGTTTTTGTGGTCAGAAGTTGTGTGGTTGTGTGGTCAGAAGTTGTGTGGTTGTGTGGTCAGAAGTTGTGTGATTGTGTGGTCAGAAGTTGTGTGGTTGTGTGGTCAGAAGTTGTGTGGTTGTGTGGTCAGGATATGTGTGGTTGTGTGGTCAGGATATGTGTGGTTGTGTGGTCAGAAGTTGTGTGGTTGTGGTCAGAAGTTGTGTGGTCAGAAGTTGTATGGTTGTGTGGACAGGAGTTGTGTGGTTGTGTGGTCAGAAGTTGTGTGGTTGTGTGGTCAGAAGTTGTGTGGTCAGGAGTTGTGTGGTTGTGTGGTCAGAAGTTGTGTGGTCAGAAGTTGTGTGGTTGTGTGGTCAGGAGTTTTGTGGATGTGGTCTGAAGTTGTGTTGTTGGCGTCAGAAGTTTTCTGGTTGTGTGGTCAGAAGTTGTGTGGTTGTGTGGTCAGAAGTTGTGTGGTTGTGGTCAGGAGTTGTGTGGTCAGAAGTTGTGTGGTTGTGTGGTCAGGAGTTGTGTGGTTGTGTGGTAAGGAGTTGTGTGGTTATGTGGTCAGAAGTTGTGTGGTTGTGGTCAGAAGTTGTGTGGTTGTGTAGTCAGGAATTTTGTGGTCGTGTGGTCAGAAGTTGTGTGGTTGTGTGGTCAGAAGTTTTGTAGTTGTGTGGTCAGAATTTGTGTGGTTGTGGTCAGACGTTGTGTGGTTGTGTGGTCAGAAGTTGTGTGGTTGTGTGGTCAGATGTTGTGTGGTTGTGTGGTCAGAAGTTGTGTGGTTGTGTGGTCAAAAGTTGTGTGATTGTGTGGTCAGAAGTCGTGTGGTTGTGTGGTCAGAAGTTGTGTGGTCAGAAGTTGTGTTGTTGTGTGGTCAGAAGTTGTGTGGTTGTGTGGTCAGAAGTTGTGTAGTTGTGTGGTCAGAAGTTGTGTGGTTGTGGTCATAAGATGTGTGGTTGTGTGGTCAGAAGTTGTGTGGTTGTGTGGTCAGAAGTTGTGTGGTTGTGTGGTCAGAAGTTGTGTGGTTGTGTGGTCAGAAGTTGTGTGGTTGTGTGGTCAGGAGTTGTGTGGTTGTGTGGTCAGGAGTTGTGTGGTTGTGTGGTCAGAAGATGTGTGATTGTGTGGTCAGGAGTTGTGTGGTTGTGTGGTCTGAAGTTGTGTGGTTGTGGGGTCAGGAGTTGTGTGGTCAGAAGTTGTGTGGTTGTGTGGTCAGGATTTTTGTGGATGTGGTCAGAAGTTATGTAGTTGTGGTCAGGAGTTGTGTGGTTGTGTGTTCAGAAGTTGTGTGGTTGTGTGGTCAGAAGTTGTGTGGTTGTGTGGTCAGGAGTTGTGTGGTCAGGAGTTGTGTGGTTGTGTGGTGAGAAGTTGTGTGGTTGTGGTCAGAAGTTGTGTGGTTGTGTGGTCAGAAGTTGTGTGGTTGTGTGGACAGGAGTTGTGTGGTTGTGTGGTCAGAAGTTGTTTGGTTGTGTGGTCAGAAGTTGTGTGGTTGTGTGGTCAGAAGTTGTGTGGTTTTGTGGTCAGGAGTTGTGTGTTTGTGGTCAGGAGTTGTGTGGTTGTGTGGTCAGAAGTTGTGTGGTTGTGTGGACAGGAGTTGTGTGGTTGTGTGGTCAGAAGTTGTGTGGTTGTGTGGTCAGAAGTTGTGTGGTTGTGGTCAGAAGTTGTGTGATTGTGTGGTCAGAAGTTGTGTGGTTGTGGGCAGGAGTTGTGCGATTGTGTGTTCAGAAGTTGTGTGGTTGTGTGGTCAGAAGTTGTGTGGTTGTGTGGTCAGAAGTTGTGTGATTGTGTGGTCAGAAGTTGTGTAGTTGTGTGGTCAGAAGCTGTGTGGTTGTGTGGTCAGAAGTTGTGTGGTTGTGTGGTCAGAAGTTGTGTGGTTGTGTGGTCAGAAGTTGTGTGATTGTGTGGTCAGAAGTTGTGTGGTTGTGTGGTCAGAAGTTGTGTGGTCAGAAGTTGTGTGGTTGTGTTGTCAGAAGTTGTGTGGTTGTGTGGTCAGAAGTTGTGTGGTTGTGGTCAGAAGATGTGTGGTTGTGTGGTCAGAAGTTGTGTGGTTGTGTGGTCAGAAGTTGTGTGGTTTTGTGGTCAGGAGTTGTGTGTTTGTGGTCAGGAGTTGTGTGGTTGTGTGGTCAGAAGTTGTGTGGTTGTGCTGACAGGAGTTGTGTGGTTGTGTGGTCAGGAGTTGTGTGGTCAGAAGTTCTGTGGTTGTGTGGTCAGGAGTTTTGTGGATGTGGTCTGAAGTTGTGTAGTTGGCGTCAGAAGTTGTGTGGTTGTGTGGTCAGAAGTTGTGTGGTTGTGTGGACAGGAGTTGTGTGGTTGTGTGGTCAGGAGTTGTGTGGTTGTGTAGTCAGAAGTTATGTGGTTGTGTGGTCAGAAGTTGTGTGGTTTTGTGGTCAGGAGTTGTGTGGTTGTGTGGTCAGAAGTTGTGTGGTTGTGAGGACAGGAGTTGTGTGGTTGTGTGGTCAGAAGTTGTGTGGTCAGAAGATGTGTGGTTGTGTGGTCAGTTGTGTGGTCAGAAGTTGTGTGGTCAGAAGATGTGTGGTTGTGTGGTCAGAAGTTTTTTGGTTGTGTGGTCAGAAGTTGTGTGGTTGTGTGGTCAGAAGTTGTGTGGTTGTGGTCAGGAGTTGTGTGGTCAGAAGTTGTGTGGTTGTGTGGTCAGAGGTTGTGTAGTTGTGTGGTCAGAAGTTGTGTTTGTCGTCAGAAGTTGTGTGGTTGTGTGGTCAGGAGTTGTGTGGTCAGGAGTTGTTTGGTTGTGTGGTCAGAAGTTGTGTGGTTGTGGTCAAAAGTTGTGTGGTTGTGTGGTCAGAAGTTGTGTGGTCAGAAGTTGTGTGGTTGTGTGGTCAGAAGTTGTGTAGTTGTGTGGTCAGAAGTTGTTTTTGTGGTCAGAAGTTGTGTGGTTGTGTGGTCAGATGTTGTGTGGTTGTGTGGTCAGAAGTTGTGTGGTTGTGTGGTCAGAAGTTGTGTGGTTGTGTGGTCAGGATATGTGTGGTTGTGTGGTCAGGATATGTGTGGTTGTGTGGTCAGAAGTTGTGTGGTTGTGGTCAGAAGTTGTGTGGTCAGAAGTTGTATGGTTGTGTGGACAGGAGTTGTGTGGTTGTGTGGTCAGAAGTTGTGTGGTTGTGTGGTCAGAAGTTGTGTGGTCAGGAGTTGTGTGGTTGTGTGGTCAGAAGTTGTGTGGTCAGAAGTTGTGTGGTTGTGTGGTCAGGAGTTTTGTGGATGTGGTCTGAAGTTGTGTTGTTGGCGTCAGAAGTTTTCTGGTTGTGTGGTCAGAAGTTGTGTGGTTGTGTGGTCAGAAATTGTGTGGTTGTGGTCAGGAGTTGTGTGGTCAGAAGTTGTGTGGTTGTGTGGTCAGAAGTTGTGTAGTTGTGTGGTCAGAAGTTGTGTTTGTGGTCAGAAGTTGTGTGGTTGTGTGGTCAGGAGTTGTGTGGTTGTGTGGTAAGGAGTTGTGTGGTTATGTGGTCAGAAGTTGTGTGGTTGTGGTCAGAAGTTGTGTGGTTGTGTAGTCAGGAATTTTGTGGTCGTGTGGTCAGAAGTTGTGTGGTTGTGTGGTCAGAAGTTTTGTAGTTGTGTGGTCAGAATTTGTGTGGTTGTGGTCAGACGTTGTGTGGTTGTGTGGTCAGAAGTTGTGTGGTTGTGTGGTCAGATGTTGTGTGGTTGTGTGGTCAGAAGTTGTGTGGTTGTGTGGTCAGAAGTTGTGTGATTGTGTGGTCAGAAGTCGTGTGGTTGTGTGGTCAGAAGTTGTGTGGTCAGAAGTTGTGTGGTTGTGTGGTCAGAAGTTGTGTGGTTGTGTGGTCAGAAGTTGTGTGATTGTGTGGTCAGAAGTTGTGTAGTTGTGTGGTCAGAAGCTGTGTGGTTGTGTGGTCAGAAGTTGTGTGGTTGTGTGGTCAGAAGTTGTGTGGTTGTGTGGTCAGAAGTTGTGTGATTGTGTGGTCAGAAGTTGTGTGGTTGTGTGGTCAGAAGTTGTGTGGTCAGAAGTTGTGTGGTTGTGTTGTCAGAAGTTGTGTGGTTGTGTGGTCAGAAGTTGTGTGGTTGTGGTCAGAAGATGTGTGGTTGTGTGGTCAGAAGTTGTGTGGTTGTGTGGTCAGAAGTTGTGTGGTTTTGTGGTCAGGAGTTGTGTGTTTGTGGTCAGGAGTTGTGTGGTTGTGTGGTCAGAAGTTGTGTGGTTGTGCTGACAGGAGTTGTGTGGTTGTGTGGTCAGGAGTTGTGTGGTCAGAAGTTCTGTGGTTGTGTGGTCAGGAGTTTTGTGGATGTGGTCTGAAGTTGTGTAGTTGGCGTCAGAAGTTGTGTGGTTGTGTGGTCAGAAGTTGTGTGGTTGTGTGGACAGGAGTTGTGTGGTTGTGTGGTCAGGAGTTGTGTGGTTGTGTAGTCAGAAGTTATGTGGTTGTGTGGTCAGAAGTTGTGTGGTTTTGTGGTCAGGAGTTGTGTGGTTGTGTGGTCAGAAGTTGTGTGGTTGTGAGGACAGGAGTTGTGTGGTTGTGTGGTCAGAAGTTGTGTGGTCAGAAGATGTGTGGTTGTGTGGTCAGTTGTGTGGTCAGAAGTTGTGTGGTCAGAAGATGTGTGGTTGTGTGGTCAGATGTTGTGTGGTTGTGTGGTCAGAAGTTGTGTGGTTGTGTGGTCAGAAGTTGTGTGATTGTGTGGTCAGAAGTCGTGTGGTTGTGTGGTCAGAAGTTGTGTGGTCAGAAGTTGTGTGGTTGTGTGGTCAGAAGTTGTGTGGTTGTGTGGTCAGAAGTTGTGTAGTTGTGTGGTCAGAAGTTGTGTGGTTGTGGTCAGAAGATGTGTGGTTGTGTGGTCAGAAGTTGTGTGGTTGTGTGGTCAGAAGTTGTGTGGTTGTGTGGTCATAAGTAGTGTGGTTGTGTGGTCAGAAGTTGTGTGGTTGTGTGGTCAAGAGTTGTGTGGTCAGGAGTTGTGTGGTGGTGTGGTCAGAAGATGTGTGATTGTGTGGTCAGGAGTTGTGTGGTTGTGTGGTCAGGAGTTGTGTGGTTGTGGGGTCAGGAGTTGTGTGGTCAGAAGTTGTGTGGTTGTGTGGTCAGGAGTTGTGTGGTCAGGAGTTTTGTGGTTGTGTGGTGAGAAGTTGTGTGGTTGTGGTCAGAAGTTGTGTGGTTGTGTGGTCAGAAGTTGTGTGGTTGTGTGGACAGGAGTTGTGTGGTTGTGTGGTCAGGAGTTGTGTGGTTGTGTGGTCAGAAGTTGTGTGGTTGTGTGGTCAGAAGTTGTGTGGTTGTGTGGTCAGAAGTTGTGTGGTTTTGTGGTCAGGAGTTGTGTGGTTGTGTGGTCAGAAGTTGTGTGGTTGTGAGGACAGGAGTTGTGTGGTTGTGTGGTCAGAAGTTGTGTGGTCAGAAGATGTGTGGTTGTGTGGTCAGTTGTGTGGTCAGAAGTTGTGTGGTCAGAAGATGTGTGGTTGTGTGGTCAGAAGTTTTTTGGTTGTGTGGTCAGAAGTTGTGTGGTTGTGTGGTCAGAAGTTGTGTGGTTGTGGTCAGGAGTTGTGTGGTCAGAAGTTGTGTGGTTGTGTGGTCAGAGGTTGTGTAGTTGTGTGGTCAGAAGTTGTGTTTGTCGTCAGAAGTTGTGTGGTTGTGTGGTCAGGAGTTGTGTGGTCAGGAGTTGTGTGGTTGTGTGGTCAGAAGTTGTGTGGTTGTGGTCAAAAGTTGTGTGGTTGTGTGGTCAGAAGTTGTGTGGTCAGAAGTTGTGTGGTTGTGTGGTCAGAAGTTGTGTAGTTGTGTGGTCAGAAGTTGTTTTTGTGGTCAGAAGTTGTGTGGTTGTGTGGTCAGAAGTTGTGTGGTTGTGTGGTCAGAAGTTGTGTGATTGTGTGGTCAGAAGTTGTGTGGTTGTGTGGTCAGAAGTTGTGTGGTTGTGTGGTCAGGATATGTGTGGTTGTGTGGTCAGGATATGTGTGGTTGTGTGGTCAGAAGTTGTGTGGTTGTGGTCAGAAGTTGTGTGGTCAGAAGTTGTATGGTTGTGTGGACAGGAGTTGTGTGGTTGTGTGGTCAGAAGTTGTGTGGTTGTGTGGTCAGAAGTTGTGTGGTCAGGAGTTGTGTGGTTGTGTGGTCAGAAGTTGTGTGGTCAGAAGTTGTGTGGTTGTGTGGTCAGGAGTTTTGTGGATGTGGTCTGAAGTTGTGTTGTTGGCGTCAGAAGTTTTCTGGTTGTGTGGTCAGAAGTTGTGTGGTTGTGTGGTCAGAAGTTGTGTGGTTGTGGTCAGGAGTTGTGTGGTCAGAAGTTGTGTGGTTGTGTGGTCAGAAGTTGTGTAGTTGTGTGGTCAGAAGTTGTGTTTGTGGTCAGAAGTTGTGTGGTTGTGTGGTCAGGAGTTGTGTGGTTGTGTGGTAAGGAGTTGTGTGGTTATGTGGTCAGAAGTTGTGTGGTTGTGGTCAGAAGTTGTGTGGTTGTGTAGTCAGGAATTTTGTGGTCGTGTGGTCAGAAGTTGTGTGGTTGTGTGGTCAGAAGTTTTGTAGTTGTGTGGTCAGAATTTGTGTGGTTGTGGTCAGACGTTGTGTGGTTGTGTGGTCAGAAGTTGTGTGGTTGTGTGGTCAGAAGTTGTGTGGTTGTGTGGTCAGAAGTTGTGTGGTTGTGTGGTCAGAAGTTGTGTGATTGTGTGGTCAGAAGTCGTGTGGTTGTGTGGTCAGAAGTTGTGTGGTCAGAAGTTGTGTGGTTGTGTGGTCAGAAGTTGTGTGGTTGTGTGGTCAGAGAGTTGTGTGGTCAGAAGTTGTGTGGTTGTGTGGTCAGAAGTTGTGTGGTTGTGTGGTCAGAAGTTGTGTGGTTGTGTGGTCAGAAGTTGTGTGGTTGTGTGGTCAGAAGTTGTGTGGTTGTGTGGTCAGAAGTTGTGTGGTTGTGTGGTCAGGAGTTGTGTGGTTGTGTGGTCAGGAGTTGTGTGGTTGTGTGGTCAGAAGATGTGTGGTTGTGTGGTCAGAAGTTTTGTGGTGCTTGGTCAGAAGTTGTGTGGTTGTGTGGTCAGAAGTTGTGTGGTTGTGGTCAGGAGTTGTGTGGTCAGAAGTTGTGTGGTTTTGTGGTCAGAAGTTGTGTAGTTGTGTGGTCAGAAGTTGTGTTTGTGGTCAGAAGTTGTGTGGTTGTGTGGTCAGGAGTTGTGTGGTTGTGTGGTCAGGAGTTGTGTGGTTGTGTGGTCAGAAGTTGTGTGGTTGTGGTCAGAAGTTGTGTGGTTGTGTAGTCAGGAATTCTGTGGTCGTGTGGTCAGAAGTTTTGTAGTTTGTGGTCAGAATTTGTGTGGTTGTGGTCAGACGTTGTGTGGTTGTGTGGTCAGAAGTTGTGTGGTTGTGTGGTCAGATGTTGTGTGGTTGTGTGGTCAGAAGTTGTGTGGTTGATGTCAGAAGTTGTGTGGTTGTGTGGTCAGGGGTTGTGTGGTCAGAAGTTGTGTGGTTGTGTGGTAAGAAGTTGTGTGGTTGTGTGGTCAGAAGTTGTGTGATTGTGTGGTCAGAAGTCGTGTGGTTGTGTGGTCAGAAGTTGTGTGGTCAGAAGTTGTGTGGTTGTGTTGTCAGAAGTTGTGTGGTTGTGTGGTCAGAAGTTGTGTAGTTGTGTGGTCAGAAGTTGTGTGGTTGTGGTCAGAAGATGTGTGGTTGTGTGGTCAGAAGTTGTGTGGTTGTGTGGTCAGAAGTTGTGTGGTTGTGTGGTCATAAGTAGTGTGGTTGTGTGGTCAGAAGTTGTGTGGTTGTGTGGTCAGAGTTGTGTGGTCAGGAGTTGTGTGGTGGTGTGGTCAGAAGATGTGTGATTGTGTGGTCAGGAGTTGTGTGGTTGTGTGGTCAGGAGTTGTGTGGTTGTGTGGTCAGGAGTTGTGTGGTCAGAAGTTGTGTGGTTGTGTGGTCAGGAGTTGTGTGGTCAGGAGTTTGTGGTTGTGTGGTAGAAGTTGTGTGGTTGTGGTCAGAAGTTGTGTGGTTGTGTGGTCAGAAGTTGTGTGGTTGTGTGGACAGGAGTTGTGTGGTTGTGTGGTCAGGAGTTGTGTGGTTGTGTAGTCAGAAGTTATGTGGTTGTGTGGTCAGAAGTTGTGTGGTTTTGTGGTCAGAAGTTGTGTGGTTTTGTGGTCAGGAGTTGTGTGGTTGTGTGGTCAGAAGTTGTGTGGTTGTGAGGACAGGAGTTGTGTGGTTGTGTGGTCAGAAGTTGTGTGGTCAGAAGATGTGTGGTTGTGTGGTCAGTTGTGTGGTCAGAAGTTGTGTGGTCAGAAGATGTGTGGTTGTGTGGTCAGAAGTTTTTTGGTTGTGTGGTCAGAAGTTGTGTGGTTGTGTGGTCAGAAGTTGTGTGGTTGTGGTCAGGAGTTGTGTGGTCAGAAGTTGTGTGGTTGTGTGGTCAGAGGTTGTGTAGTTGTGTGGTCAGAAGTTGTGTTTGTCGTCAGAAGTTGTGTGGTTGTGTGGTCAGGAGTTGTGTGGTCAGGAGTTGTGTGGTTGTGTGGTCAGAAGTTGTGTGGTTGTGGTCAAAAGTTGTGTGGTTGTGTGGTCAGAAGTTGTGTGGTCAGAAGTTGTGTGGTTGTGTGGTCAGAAGTTGTGTAGTTGTGTGGTCAGAAGTTGTTTTTGTGGTCAGAAGTTGTGTGGTTGTGTGGTCAGAAGTTGTGTGGTTGTGTGGTCAGAAGTTGTGTGATTGTGTGGTCAGAAGTTGTGTGGTTGTGTGGTCAGAAGTTGTGTGGTTGTGTGGTCAGGATATGTGTGGTTGTGTGGTCAGGATATGTGTGGTTGTGTGGTCAGAAGTTGTGTGGTTGTGGTCAGAAGTTGTGTGGTCAGAAGTTGTATGGTTGTGTGGACAGGAGTTGTGTGGTTGTGTGGTCAGAAGTTGTGTGGTTGTGTGGTCAGAAGTTGTGTGGTCAGGAGTTGTGTGGTTGTGTGGTCAGAAGTTGTGTGGTCAGAAGTTGTGTGGTTGTGTGGTCAGGAGTTTTGTGGATGTGGTCTGAAGTTGTGTTGTTGGCGTCAGAAGTTTTCTGGTTGTGTGGTCAGAAGTTGTGTGGTTGTGTGGTCAGAAGTTGTGTGGTTGTGGTCAGGAGTTGTGTGGTCAGAAGTTGTGTGGTTGTGTGGTCAGAAGTTGTGTAGTTGTGTGGTCAGAAGTTGTGTTTGTGGTCAGAAGTTGTGTGGTTGTGTGGTCAGGAGTTGTGTGGTTGTGTGGTAAGGAGTTGTGTGGTTATGTGGTCAGAAGTTGTGTGGTTGTGGTCAGAAGTTGTGTGGTTGTGTAGTCAGGAATTTTGTGGTCGTGTGGTCAGAAGTTGTGTGGTTGTGTGGTCAGAAGTTTTGTAGTTGTGTGGTCAGAATTTGTGTGGTTGTGGTCAGACGTTGTGTGGTTGTGTGGTCAGAAGTTGTGTGGTTGTGTGGTCAGATGTTGTGTGGTTGTGTGGTCAGAAGTTGTGTGGTTGTGTGGTCAGAAGTTGTGTGATTGTGTGGTCAGAAGTCGTGTGGTTGTGTGGTCAGAAGTTGTGTGGTCAGAAGTTGTGTGGTTGTGTGGTCAGAAGTTGTGTGGTTGTGTGGTCAGAAGTTGTGTAGTTGTGTGGTCAGAAGTTGTGTGGTTGTGGTCATAAGATGTGTGGTTGTGTGGTCAGAAGTTGTGTGGTTGTGTGGTCAGAAGTTGTGTGGTTGTGTGGTCAGAAGTTGTGTGGTTGTGTGGTCAGAAGTTGTGTGGTTGTGTGGTCAGGAGTTGTGTGGTTGTGTGGTCAGGAGTTGTGTGGTTGTGTGGTCAGAAGATGTGTGATTGTGTGGTCAGGAGTTGTGTGGTTGTGTGGTCTGAAGTTGTGTGGTTGTGGGGTCAGGAGTTGTGTGGTCAGAAGTTGTGTGGTTGTGTGGTCAGGATTTTTGTGGATGTGGTCAGAAGTTATGTAGTTGTGGTCAGGAGTTGTGTGGTTGTGTGTTCAGAAGTTGTGTGGTTGTGTGGTCAGAAGTTGTGTGGTTGTGTGGTCAGGAGTTGTGTGGTCAGGAGTTGTGTGGTTGTGTGGTGAGAAGTTGTGTGGTTGTGGTCAGAAGTTGTGTGGTTGTGTGGTCAGAAGTTGTGTGGTTGTGTGGACAGGAGTTGTGTGGTTGTGTGGTCAGAAGTTGTTTGGTTGTGTGGTCAGAAGTTGTGTGGTTGTGTGGTCAGAAGTTGTGTGGTTTTGTGGTCAGGAGTTGTGTGTTTGTGGTCAGGAGTTGTGTGGTTGTGTGGTCAGAAGTTGTGTGGTTGTGTGGACAGGAGTTGTGTGGTTGTGTGGTCAGAAGTTGTGTGGTTGTGTGGTCAGAAGTTGTGTGGTTGTGGTCAGAAGTTGTGTGATTGTGTGGTCAGAAGTTGTGTGGTTGTGGGCAGGAGTTGTGCGATTGTGTGTTCAGAAGTTGTGTGGTTGTGTGGTCAGAAGTTGTGTGGTTGTGTGGTCAGAAGTTGTGTGATTGTGTGGTCAGAAGTTGTGTAGTTGTGTGGTCAGAAGCTGTGTGGTTGTGTGGTCAGAAGTTGTGTGGTTGTGTGGTCAGAAGTTGTGTGGTTGTGTGGTCAGAAGTTGTGTGATTGTGTGGTCAGAAGTTGTGTGGTTGTGTGGTCAGAAGTTGTGTGGTCAGAAGTTGTGTGGTTGTGTTGTCAGAAGTTGTGTGGTTGTGTGGTCAGAAGTTGTGTGGTTGTGGTCAGAAGATGTGTGGTTGTGTGGTCAGAAGTTGTGTGGTTGTGTGGTCAGAAGTTGTGTGGTTTTGTGGTCAGGAGTTGTGTGTTTGTGGTCAGGAGTTGTGTGGTTGTGTGGTCAGAAGTTGTGTGGTTGTGCTGACAGGAGTTGTGTGGTTGTGTGGTCAGGAGTTGTGTGGTCAGAAGTTCTGTGGTTGTGTGGTCAGGAGTTTTGTGGATGTGGTCTGAAGTTGTGTAGTTGGCGTCAGAAGTTGTGTGGTTGTGTGGTCAGAAGTTGTGTGGTTGTGTGGACAGGAGTTGTGTGGTTGTGTGGTCAGGAGTTGTGTGGTTGTGTAGTCAGAAGTTATGTGGTTGTGTGGTCAGAAGTTGTGTGGTTTTGTGGTCAGGAGTTGTGTGGTTGTGTGGTCAGAAGTTGTGTGGTTGTGAGGACAGGAGTTGTGTGGTTGTGTGGTCAGAAGTTGTGTGGTCAGAAGATGTGTGGTTGTGTGGTCAGTTGTGTGGTCAGAAGTTGTGTGGTCAGAAGATGTGTGGTTGTGTGGTCAGAAGTTTTTTGGTTGTGTGGTCAGAAGTTGTGTGGTTGTGTGGTCAGAAGTTGTGTGGTTGTGGTCAGGAGTTGTGTGGTCAGAAGTTGTGTGGTTGTGTGGTCAGAAGTTGTGTAGTTGTGTGGTCAGAAGTTGTGTTTGTGGTCAGAAGTTGTGTGGTTGTGTGGTCAGGAGTTGTGTGGTCAGGAGTTGTGTGGTTGTGTGGTCAGAAGTTGTGTGGTTGTGGTCAAAAGTTGTGTGGTTGTGTGGTCAGAAGTTGTGTGGTCAGAAGTTGTGTGGTTGTGTGGTCAGAAGTTGTGTAGTTGTGTGGTCAGAAGTTGTTTTTGTGGTCAGAAGTTGTGTGGTTGTGTGGTCAGAAGTTGTGTGGTTGTGTGGTCAGAAGTTGTGTGGTTGTGTGGTCAGAAGTTGTGTGGTTGTGTGGTCAGGATATGTGTGGTTGTGTGGTCAGGATATGTGTGGTTGTGTGGTCAGAAGTTGTGTGGTTGTGGTCAGAAGTTGTGTGGTCAGAAGTTGTATGGTTGTGTGGACAGGAGTTGTGTGGTTGTGTGGTCAGAAGTTGTGTGGTTGTGTGGTCAGAAGTTGTGTGGTTGTGTGGTCAGGAGTTTTGTGGATGTGGTCTGAAGTTGTGTTGTTGGCGTCAGAAGTTTTCTGGTTGTGTGGTCAGAAGTTGTGTGGTTGTGTGGTCAGAATTGTGTGGTTGTGGTCAGGAGTTGTGTGGTCAGAAGTTGTGTGGTTGTGTGGTCAGAAGTTGTGTAGTTGTGTGGTCAGAAGTTGTGTTTGTGGTCAGAAGTTGTGTGGTTGTGTGGTCAGGAGTTGTGTGGTTGTGTGGTAAGGAGTTGTGTGGTTATGTGGTCAGAAGTTGTGTGGTTGTGGTCAGAAGTTGTGTGGTTGTGTAGTCAGGAATTTTGTGGTCGTGTGGTCAGAAGTTGTGTGGTTGTGTGGTCAGAAGTTTTGTAGTTGTGTGGTCAGAATTTGTGTGGTTGTGGTCAGACGTTGTGTGGTTGTGTGGTCAGAAGTTGTGTGGTTGTGTGGTCAGATGTTGTGTGGTTGTGTGGTCAGAAGTTGTGTGGTTGTGTGGTCAGAAGTTGTGTGGTTGTGTGGTCAGAAGTCGTGTGGTTGTGTGGTCAGAAGTTGTGTGGTCAGAAGTTGTGTGGTTGTGTGGTCAGAAGTTGTGTGGTTGTGTGGTCAGAAGTTGTGTGGTTGTGTGGTCAGAAGTTGTGTGGTTGTGTGGTCAGAAGTTGTGTGGTTGTGTGGTCAGAAGTTGTGTGGTTGTGTGGTCAGAAGTTGTGTGGTTGTGTGGTCAGAAGTTGTGTGGTTGTGTGGTCAGAAGTTGTGTGGTTGTGTGGTCAGAAGTTGTGTGGTCAGAAGTTGTGTGGTTGTGTGGTCAGAAGTTGTGTGGTTGTGTGGTCAGAAGTTGTGTGGTTGTGGTCAGAAGATGTGTGGTTGTGTGGTCAGAAGTTGTGTGGTTGTGTGGTCAGAAGTTGTGTGGTTGTGTGGTCAGAAGTTGTGTGGTTGTGTGGTCAGAAGTTGTGTGGTTGTGTGGTCAGAAGTTGTGTGGTCAGGAGTTGTGTGGTTGTGTGGTCAGAAGTTGTGTGGTTGTGTGGTCAGGAGTTGTGTGGTTGTGTGGTCAGGAGTTGTGTGGTTGTGTGGTCAGAAGTTGTGTGGTTGTGTGGTCAGAAGTTGTGTGGTTGTGGTCAGAAGTTGTGTGGTTGTGTGGTCAGAAGTTGTGTGGTTGTGTGGTCAGAAGTTGTGTGGTTGTGTGGTTAGAAGTTGTGTGGTTGTGTGGTCAGAAGTTGTGTGGTTGTGTGGTCAGAAGTTGTGTGATTGTGTGGTCAGAAGTTGTGTGGTTGTGTGGTCAGAAGTTGTGTGGTTGTGTGGTCAGGAGTTGTGTGGTTGTGTGGGTCAGGAGATGTGTGGTTGTGTGGTCAGAAGTTGTGTGGTTGTGTGGTCAGAAGTTGTGTGGTTGTGTGGTCAGAAGTTGTGTGGTTGTGTGGTCAGAAGTTGTGTGGTTGTGTGGTCAGAAGTTGTGTGGTTGTGTGGTCAGAAGTTGTGTGGTTGTGTGGTCAGAAGTTGTGTGGTTGTGTGGTCAGAAGTTGTGTGGTCAGGAGTTGTGTGGTTGTGTGGTCAGGAGTTGTGTGGTTGTGTGGTCAGGAGTTGTGTGGTTGTGGTCAGAAGTGTGTGGTTGTGTGGTCAGGAGTTGTGTGGTTGTGTGGTCAGGATTTGTGTGGATTGTGGTCAGAAGTTGTGTAGTTGTGTTCAGGAGTTGTGTGGTTGTGTGTTCAGACGTTGTGTGGTTGTGTGGTCAGAAGTTGTGTGGTTGTGTGGTCAGGAGTTGTGTGGTCAGGAGTTGTGTGGTTGTGTGGTCAGAAGTTGTGTGGTTGTGGTCAGAAGTTGTGTGGTTGTGTGGTCAGAAGTTGTGTGGTTGTGTGGACAGGAGTTGTGTGGTTGTGTGGTCAGGAGTTGTGTGGTTGTGTGGTCAGAAGTTGTGTGGTTGTGTGGTCAGAAGTTGTGTGGTTTTGTGGTCAGAAGTTGTGTGGTTTTGTGGTCAGGAGTTGTGTGGTTGTGTGGTCAGAAGTTGTGTGGTTGTGTGGACAGGAGTTGTGTGGTTGTGTGGTCAGAAGTTGTGTGGTCAGAAGATGTGTGGTTGTGTGGTCAGAAGTTGTGTGGTTGTGTGGTCAGAAGTTGTGTGGTCAGAAGATGTGTGGTTGTGTGGTCAGAAGTTTTTTGGTTGTGTGGTCAGAAGTTGTGTGGTTGTGTGGTCAGAAGTTGTTTGGTTGTGGTCAGGAGTTGTGTGGTCAGAAGTTGTGTGGTTGTGTGGTCAGAAGTTGTGTAGTTGTGTGGTCAGAAGTTGTGTTTGTGGTCAGAAGTTGTGTGGTTGTGTGGTCAGGAGTTGTGTGGTGGAGTGGTCGGTTGTGTGGTCAGAAGTTGTGTGGTTGTGTGGTCAGAAGTTGTGTGGTTGTGTGGTCAGAAGTTGTGTGGTCAGAAGTTGTGTGGTTGTGTGGTCAGAAGTTGTGTGGTTGTGTGGTCAGAAGTTGTGTTTGTGGTCAGAAGTTGTGTGGTTGTGGTCAGAAGTTGTGTGGTTGTGTGGTCAGAAGTTGTGTGGTTGTGTGGTCAGGAGTTGTGTGGTTGTGTGGTCAGGAGTTGTGTGGTTGTGTGGTCAGGAGTTGTGTGGTTGTGTGGTCAGGAGTGTGTGGTTGTGTGGTCAGAAGTTGTGTGGTTGTGTGGTCAGGAGTTGTGTGGTTGTGTGGTCAGAAGTTGTGTGGTTGTGTGGTCAGAAGTTGTGTGGTTGTGTGGTCAGGAGTTGTGTGGTCAGGAGTTGTGTGGTCAGAAGTTGTGTGGTTGTGTGGTCAGAAGTTGTGTAGTTGTGTGGTCAGAAGTTGTGTTTGTGGTCAGAAGTTGTGTGGTTGTGTGGTCAGGAGTTGTGTGGTTGTGTGGTCAGAAGTTGTGTGGTTGTGTGGTCAGAAGTTGTGTGGTTGTGTGGTCAGAAGTTGTGTGGTTGTGTGGTCAGGAGTTGTGTGGTTGTGTGGTCAGAAGTTGTGTGGTTGTGGTCAGGAGTTGTGTGGTCAGAAGTTGTGTGGTTGTGTGGTCAGAAGTTGTGTAGTTGTGTGGTCAGAAGTTGTTTTTGTGGTCAGCAGTTGTGTGGTTGTGTGGTCAGGAGTTGTGTGGTTGTGTGGTCAGAAGTTGTGTGGTCAGAGGTTGTGTGGTCAGAAGTTGTGTAGTTGTGTGGTCAGAAGTTGTGTTTGTGGTCAGAAGTTGTGTGGTTGTGTGGTCAGAAGTTGTGTGGTTGTGTGGTCAGAAGTTGTGTGGTTGTGTGGTCAGAAGTTGTGTGGTTGTGTGGTCAGATGTTGTGTGGTTGTGTGGTGAGAAGTTGTGTGATTGTGTGGTCAGAAGTTGTGTGGTTGTGTGGTCAGGAGTTGTGTGGTTGTGTGGTCAGGAGTTGTGTGGTTGTGGGGTCAGGAGATGTGTGGTTGTGTGGTCAGAAGTTGTGTGGTTGTGTGGTCAGAAGTTGTGTGGTTGTGTGGTCAGAAGTTGTGTGGTTGTGTGGTCAGAAGTTGTGTGATTGTGTGGTCAGAAGTTGTGTGGTCAGGAGTTGTGTGGTTGTGTGGTCAGGAGTTGTGTGGTTGTGGGGTCAGGAGTTGTGTGGTTGTGTGGTCAGGAGTTGTGTGGTTGTGTGGTCAGAAGTTGTGTGGTTGTGTGGTCAGAAGTTGTGTGGTTGTGTGGTCAGAAGTTGTGTGGTTGTGTGGTCAGAAGTTGTGTGGTTGTGTGGTCAGAAGTTGTGTGGTTGTGTGGTCAGAAGTTGTGTGGTTGTGTGGTCAGAAGTTGTGTGGTTGTGTGGTCAGAAGTTGTGTGGTTGTGGTCAGAAGTTGTGTGGTTGTGTGGTCAGAAGTTGTGTGGTTGATGTCAGAAGTTGTGTGGTTGTGTGGTCAGGGGTTGTGTGGTCAGAAGTTGTGTGGTTGTGTGGTCAGAAGTTGTGTGGTTGTGTGGTCAGAAGTTGTGTGGTTGTGTGGTCAGAAGTTGTGTCGTCAGAAGTTGTGTGGTTGTGTTGTCAGAAGTTGTGTGGTTGTGTGGTCAGAAGTTGTGTAGTTGTGTGGTCAGAAGTTGTGTGGTTGTGGTCAGAAGATGTGTGGTTGTGTGGTCAGAAGTTGTGTGGTTGTGTGGTCAGAAGTTGTTTGGTTGTGGTCAGGAGTTGTGTGGTCAGAAGTTGTGTGGTTGTGTGGTCAGAAGTTGTGTAGTTGTGTGGTCAGAAGTTGTGTTTGTGGTCAGAAGTTGTGTGGTTGTGTGGTCAGGAGTTGTGTGGTCAGGAGTTGTGCGGTTGTGTGGTCAGAAGTTGTGTGGTTGTGGTCAAAAGTTGTGTGGTTGTGTGGTCAGAAGTTGTGTGGTCAGAAGTTGTGTGGTTGTGTGGTCAGAAGTTGTGTAGTTGTGTGGTCAGAAGTTGTGTTTGTGGTCAGAAGTTGTGTGGTTGTGTGGTCAGAAGTTGTGTGATTGTGTGGTCAGAAGTTGTGTGGTTGTGTGGTGAGAAGTTGTGTGATTGTGTGGTCAGAGTTGTGTGGTCAGGAGTTGTGTGGTTGTGTGGTCAGGAGTTGTGTGGTTGTGTGGTCAGAAGTTGTGTGGTTGTGTGGTCAGGGAGTTGTGTGGTCAGAAGTTGTGTGGTTGTGTGGTCAGAAGTTGTGTAGTTGTGTGGTCAGAAGTTGTGTGATTGTGTGGTCAGAAGTTGTGTGGTTGTGTGGTCAGGAGTTGTGTGGTTGTGTGGTCAGAAGTTGTGTGGTCAGAGGTTGTGTGGTCAGAAGTTGTGTAGTTGTGTGGTCAGAAGTTGTGTGGTTGTGGTCAGAAGTTGTGTGGTTGTGTGGTCAGAAGTTGTGTGGTTGTGTGGTCAGAAGTTGTGTGGTTGTGTGTCAGAAGTTGTGTGGTTGTGTGGTCAGAAGTTGTGTGGTTGTGTGGTCAGAAGTTGTGTGGTTGTGTGGTCAGGAGTTGTGTGGTCAGGAGTTGTGTGGTGAGAAGTTGTGTGGTTGTGGTCAGGGGTTGTGTGGTTGTGTGGTCAGAAGTTGTGTGGTTGTGTGGTCAGGAGTTGTGTGGTTGTGTGGTCAGAAGTTGTGTGGTTGTGTGGTCAGGAGTTGTGTGGTTGTGTGGTCAGGAGTTGTGTGGTTGTGTGGTCAGGAGTTGTGTGGTTGTGTGGTCAGAAGTTGTGTGGTTGTGGTCAGGAGTTGTGTGGTCAGAAGTTGTGTGGTTGTGTGGTCAGAAGTTGTGTAGTTGTGTGGTCAGAAGTTGTTTTTGTGGTCAGCAGTTGTGTGGTTGTGTGGTCAGGAGTTGTGTGGTTGTGTGGTCAGAAGTTGTGTGGTCAGAGGTTGTGTGGTCAGAAGTTGTGTGGTTGTGTGGTCAGAAGTTGTGTGGTTGTGGTCAGAAGTTGTGTGGTTGTGTGGTCAGAAGTTGTGTGGTTGTGTGGTCAGAAGTTGTGTGGTTGTGTGGTCAGAAGTTGTGTGGTCAGAGTTGTGTGGTCAGGAGTTGTGTGGTTGTGTGGTCAGAAGTTGTGTGGTTGGTGGTCAGAAGTTGTGTGGTTGTGTGGTCAGAAGTTTTGTAGTTGTGTGGTCAGAAGTTGTGTGGTTGTGGTCAGAAGTTGTGTGGTTGTGTGGTCAGAAGTTGTGTGGTTGTGTGGTCAGAAGTTGTGTGGTTGTGTGGTCAGAAGTTGTGTGGTTGTGTGTCAGAAGTTGTGTGGTTGTGTGGTCAGAAGTTGTGTGTTGTGTGGTCAGAAGTTGTGTGTTGTGGTCAGAAGTTGTGTGGTTGTGTGGTCAGAAGTTGTGTGGTTGTGTGGTCAGAAGTTGTGTGGTTGTGTGGTCAGAATTCGTGTGGTTGTGTGGTCAGAAGTTGTGTGGTCAGAAGATGTGTGGTTGTGTTGTCAGAAGTTGTGTGGTTGTGTGGTCAGAAGTTGTGTAGTTGTGTGGTCAGAAGTTGTGTGGTTGTGGTCAGAAGATGTGTGGTTGTGTGGTCAGAAGTTGTGTGGTTGTGTGGTCAGAAGTTGTGTGGTTGTGTGGTCAGGAGTTGTGTGGTCAGGAGTTGTGTGGTTGTGTGGTGAGAAGTTGTGTGGTTGTGGTCAGAAGTTGTGTGGTTGTGTGGTCAGAAGTTGTGTGGTTGTGTGGACAGGAGTTGTGTGGTTGTGTGGTCAGGAGTTGTGTGGTTGTGTGGTCAGAAGTTGTGTGGTTGTGTGGTCAGAAGTTGTGTGGTTTTGTGGTCATAAGTTGTGTGGTTTTGTGGTCAGGAGTTGTGTGGTTGTGTGGTCAGAAGTTGTGTGGTTGTGTGGACAGGAGTTGTGTGGTTGTGTGGTCAGAAGTTGTGTGGTCGGAAGATGTGTGGTTGTGTGGTCAGAAGTTGTGTGGTTGTGGTCAAAAGTTGTGTGGTTGTGTGGTCAGAAGTTGTGTGGTCAGAAGTTGTGTGGTTGTGTGGTCAGAAGTTGTGTAGTTGTGTGGTCAGAAGTTGTGTTTGTGGTCAGAAGTTGTGTGGTTGTGTGGTCAGAAGTTGTGTGGTTGTGTGATCAGAAGTTGTGTGGTTGTGTGGTCAGACAATGTGTGGCTGTGGTCAGGAGTTGTGTGGTTGTGTGGTCAGATGTTGTGTGGTTGTGTTGTCAGAAGTTGTGTGTTTGTGTGGTCAGAAGTTGTGCGGTTGTGGTCAGGAGTTGTGTGGTTGTGTGGTCAGGAGTTGTGTGGTTGTGTGGTCAGAAGTTGTGTGGTTGTGTGGTCAGAAGTTGTGTGGTTGTGTGGTCAGAAGTTGTGTGGTTGTGTGGACAGGAGTTGTGTGGTTGTGTGGTCAGAAGTTGTGTGGTTGTGTGGTCAGAAGTTGTGTGGTTGTGTGGTCAGAAGTTGTGTGGTTGTGTAGTCAGGAGTTGTGTGGTTGTGTGGTCAGTAGTTGTGTGTTTGTGGTCAGGAGTTGTGTGGTTGTGTGGTCAGAAGTTGTGTGGTTGTGTGGTCAGAAGTTGTGTGGTTGTGTGGTCAGAAGTTGTGTTGTTGTGTGGTCAGAAGTTGTGTGATTGTGTGGTCAGAAGTCGTGTGGTTGTGTGGTCAGAAGTTGTGTGGTTGTGTGGTCAGAAGTTGTGTGGTTGTGTGGTCAGAAGTTGTGTAGTTGTGTGGTCAGAAGTTGTGTGGTTGTGGTCAGAAGATGTGTGGTTGTGTGGTCAGAAGTTGTGTGGTTGTGTGGTCAGAAGTTGTGTGGTTGTGTGGTCATAAGTAGTGTGGTTGTGTGGTCAGAAGTTGTGTGGTTGTGTGGTCAGGAGTTGTGTGGTTGTGTGGTCAGGAGTTGTGTGGTGGTGTGGTCAGAAGATGTGTGATTGTGTGGTCAGGAGTTGTGTGGTTGTGTGGTCAGGAGTTGTGTGGTTGTGGGGTCAGGAGTTGTGTGGTCAGAAGTTGTGTGGTTGTGTGGTCAGGATTTTTGTGGATGTGGTCAGAAGTTGTGTAGTTGTGGTCAGGAGTTGTGTGGTTGTGTGTTCAGAAGTTGTGTGGTTGTGTGGTCAGAAGTTTTGTGGTTGTGTGGTCAGGAGTTGTGTGGTCAGGAGTTGTGTGGTTGTGTGGTGAGAAGTTGTGTGGTTGTGGTCAGAAGTTGTGTGGTTGTGTGGTCAGGAGTTGTGTGGTTGTGTCGTCAGGAGTTGTGTGGTTGTGTGGTCAGAAGTTGTGTGGTTGTGTGGTCAGAAGTTGTGTGGTTTTGTGGTCAGAAGTTTTGTAGTTGTGTGGTCAGAATTTGTGTGGTTGTGGTCAGACGTTGTGTGGTTGTGTGGTCAGAAGTTTTGTGGTTGTGTGGTCAGATGTTGTGTAGTTGTGTGGTCAGAAGTTGTGTGGTTGATGTCAGAAGTTGTGTGGTTGTGTGGTCAGGGGTTGTGTGGTCAGAAGTTGTTTGGTTGTGTGGTAAGAAGTTGTGTGGTTGTGTGGTCAGAAGTTGTGTGATTGTGTGGTCAGAATTCGTGTGGTTGTGTGGTCAGAAGTTGTGTGGTCAGAAGATGTGTGGTTGTGTTGTCAGAAGTTGTGTGGTTGTGTGGTCAGAAGTTGTGTAGTTGTGTGGTCAGAAGTTGTGTGGTTGTGGTCAGAAGATGTGTGGTTGTGTGGTCAGAAGTTGTGTGGTTGTGTGGTCAGAAGTTGTGTGGTTGTGTGGTCAGGAGTTGTGTGGTCAGGAGTTGTGTGGTTGTGTGGTGAGAAGTTGTGTGGTTGTGGTCAGAAGTTGTGTGGTTGTGTGGTCAGAAGTTGTGTGGTTGTGTGGACAGGAGTTGTGTGGTTGTGTGGTCAGGAGTTGTGTGGTTGTGTGGTCAGAAGTTGTGTGGTTGTGTGGTCAGAAGTTGTGTGGTTTTGTGGTCATAAGTTGTGTGGTTTTGTGGTCAGGAGTTGTGTGGTTGTGTGGTCAGAAGTTGTGTGGTTGTGTGGACAGGAGTTGTGTGGTTGTGTGGTCAGAAGTTGTGTGGTCGGAAGATGTGTGGTTGTGTGGTCAGAAGTTGTGTGGTTGTGTGGTCAGAAGTTGTGTGGTCAGAAGATGTGTGGTTGTGTGGTCAGAAGTTTTTTGGTTGTGTGGTCAGAAGTTGTGTGGTTGTGTGGTCAGCAGTTGTGTGGTTGTGGTCAGGAGTTGTGTGGTCAGGAGTTGTGTGGTTGTGTGGTCAGAAGTTGTGTGGTTGTGGTCAAAAGTTGTGTGGTTGTGTGGTCAGAAGTTGTGTGGTCAGAAGTTGTGTGGTTGTGTGGTCAGAAGTTGTGTAGTTGTGTGGTCAGAAGTTGTGTTTGTGGTCAGAAGTTGTGTGGTTGTGTGGTCAGAAGTTGTGTGGTTGTGTGATCAGAAGTTGTGTGGTTGTGTGCTCAGACAATGTGTGGCTGTGGTCAGGAGTTGTGTGGTTGTGTGGTCAGATGTTGTGTGGTTGTGTTGTCAGAAGTTGTGTGTTTGTGTGGTCAGAAGTTGTGCGGTTGTGGTCAGGAGTTGTGTGGTTGTGTGGTCAGGAGTTGTGTGGTTGTGTGGTCAGAAGTTGTGTGGTTGTGGTCAGAAGTTGTGTGGTTGTGTGGTCAGAAGTTGTGTGGTTGTGTGGACAGGAGTTGTGTGGTTGTGTGGTCAGAAGTTGTGTGCTTGTGAGGTCAGAAGTTGTGTGGTTGTGTGGTCAGAAGTTGTGTGGTTGTGTAGTCAGGAGTTGTGTGGTTGTGTGGTCAGTAGTTGTGTGTTTGTGGTCAGGAGTTGTGTGGTTGTGTGGTCAGAAGTTGTGTGGTTGTGTGGTCAGAAGTTGTGTGATTGTGTGGTCAGAAGTTGTGTGATTGTGTGGTCAGAAGTTGTGTGGTTGTGTGGTCAGATGTTGTGTGGTTGTGTGGTCAGAAGTTGTGTGATTGTGTGGTCAGAAGTTGTGTGGTTGTGTGGTCAGAAGTTGTGTGGTTGTGTGGTCAGAAGTTGTGTGGTTGTGTGGTCAGAAGTTGTGTGGTTGTGTGCTCAGATGTTGTGTGGTTGCGTGGTCAGGAGATGTGGGGTTGTGGGCAGGAGTTGTGCGGTTGTGTGGTCAGAAGTTGTGTGGTTTTGTGGTCAGAAGTTGTGTGTTTGTGTGGTCAGAAGTTGTGCGGTTGTGGTCAGGAGTTGTGTGGTTGTGTGGTCAGGAGTTGTGTGGTTGTGTGGTCAGAAGTTGTGTGGTTGTGGTCAGAAGTTGTGTGGTTGTGTGGTCAGAAGTTGTGTGGTTGTGTGGACAGGAGTTGTGTGGTTGTGTGGTCAGAAGTTATGTGCTTGTGAGGTCAGAAGTTGTGTGGTTGTGTGGTCAGAAGTTGTGTGGTTGTGTGGTCAGAAGTTGTGTGTTTGTGGTCAGAAGTTGTGTGGTTGTGTGGTCAGAAGTTGTGTGATTGTGTGGTCAGAAGTTGTGTGGTTGTGTGGTTAGGAGTTCTGTGGTTGTGTGGTCAGGAGTTGTGTGGTTGTGGGGTCAGGAGTTGTGTGGTTGTGTGGTCAGGAGATGTGTGGTTGTGTGGTCAGAAGTTGTGTGGTTGTGTGATCAGAAGTTGTGTGGTTGTGTGGTCAGAAGTTGTGTGGTTGTGTGGTCAGAAGTTGTGTGGTTGTGTGGTCAGGAGTTGTGTGGTCAGGAGTTGTGTGGTGAGAAGTTGTGTGGTTGTGGTCAGGGGTTGTGTGGTTGTGTGGTCAGAAGTTGTGTGGTTGTGTGGACAGGAGTTGTGTGGTTATGTGGTCAGAAGTTGTGTGGTTGTGTGGTCAGAAGTTGTGTGGTTGTGTGGTCAGGAGTTGTGTGTTTGTGGTCAGGAGTTGTGTGGTTGTGTGGTCAGAAGTTGTGTGGTTGTGGTCAGGAGTTGTGTGGTCAGAAGTTGTGTGGTTGTGTGGTCAGAAGTTGTGTAGTTGTGTGGTCAGAAGTTGTTTTTGTGGTCAGCAGTTGTGTGGTTGTGTGGTCAGGAGTTGTGTGGTTGTGTGGTCAGAAGTTGTGTGGTCAGAGGTTGTGTGGTCAGAAGTTGTGTAGTTGTTTGGTCAGAAGTTGTGTTTGTGGTCAGAAGTTGTGTGGTTGTGTGGTCAGAAGTTGTGTGATTGTGTGGTCAGAAGTTGTGTGGTTGTGTGGTTAGAAGTTGTGTGGTTGTGTGGTCAGATGTTGTGTGGTTGTGTGGTGAGAAGTTGTGTGATTGTGTGGTCAGAAGTTGTGTGGTTGTGTGGTCAGGAGTTGTGTGGTTGTGTGGTCAGGAGTTGTGTGGTTGTGGGGTCAGGAGATGTGTGGTTGTGTGGTCAGAAGTTGTGTGGTTGTGTGGTCAGAAGTTGTGTGGTTGTGTGGTCAGAAGTTGTGTGGTTGTGGTCAGAAGATGTGTGGTTGTGTGGTCAGAAGTTGTGTGGTTGTGTGGTCAGAAGTTGTGTGGTTGTGTGGTGAGAAGTTGTGTGATTGTGTGGTCAGAAGTTGTGTGGTCAGGAGTTGTGTGGTTGTGTGGTCAGGAGTTGTGTGGTTGTGGGGTCAGGAGTTATGTGGTTGTGTGGTAAGGAGTTGTGTGGTTATGTGGTCAGGATTTTTGTGGATGTGGTCAGAAGTTGTGTAGTTGTGTTCAGGAGTTGTGTGGTTGTGTGTTCAGACGTTGTGTGGTTGTGTGGTCAGAAGTTGTGTGGTTGTGTGGTCAGGAGTTGTGTGGTCAGGAGTTGTGTGGTTGTGTGGTGAGAAGTTGTGTGGTTGTGGTCAGAAGTTGTGTGGTTGTGTGGTCAGAAGTTGTGTGGTTGTGTGGACAGGAGTTGTGTGGTTGTGTGGTCAGGAGTTGTGTGGTTGTGTGGTCAGAAGTTGTGTGGTTGTGTGGTCAGAAGTTGTGTGGTTTTGTGGTCAGAAGTTGTGTGGTTTTGTGGTCAGGAGTTGTGTGGTTGTGTGGTCAGAAGTTGTGTGGTTGTGTGGACAGGAGTTGTGTGGTTGTGTGGTCAGAAGTTGTGTGGTCAGAAGATGTGTGGTTGTGTGGTCAGAAGTTGTGTGGTTGTGTGGTCAGAAGTTGTGTGGTCAGAAGATGTGTGGTTGTGTGGTCAGAAGTTTTTTGGTTGTGTGGTCAGAAGTTGTGTGGTTGTGTGGTCAGAAGTTGTGTGGTTGTGGTCAGGAGTTGTGTGGTCAGAAGTTGTGTGGTTGTGTGGTCAGAAGTTGTGTAGTTGTGTGGTCAGAAGTTGTGTTTGTGGTCAGAAGTTGTGTGGTTGTGTGGTCAGGAGTTGTGTGGTCAGGAGTTGTGCGGTTGTGTGGTCAGAAGTTGTGTGGTTGTGGTCAAAAGTTGTGTGGTTGTGTGGTCAGAAGTTGTGTGGTCAGAAGTTGTGTGGTTGTGTGGTCAGAAGTTGTGTAGTTGTGTGGTCAGAAGTTGTGTTTGTGGTCAGAAGTTGTGTGGTTGTGTGGTCAGAAGTTGTGTGATTGTGTGGTCAGAAGTTGTGTGGTTGTGTGGTTAGGAGTTCTGTGGTTGTGTGGTCAGGAGTTGTGTGGTTGTGGGGTCAGGAGTTGTGTGGTTGTGTGGTCAGGAGATGTGTGGTTGTGTGGTCAGAAGTTGTGTGGTTGTGTGATCAGAAGTTGTGTGGTTGTGTGGTCAGAAGTTGTGTGGTTGTGTGGTCAGAAGTTGTGTGGTTGTGTGGTCAGGAGTTGTGTGGTCAGGAGTTGTGTGGTGAGAAGTTGTGTGGTTGTGGTCAGGGGTTGTGTGGTTGTGTGGTCAGAAGTTGTGTGGTTGTGTGGACAGGAGTTGTGTGGTTATGTGGTCAGAAGTTGTGTGGTTGTGTGGTCAGAAGTTATGTGGTTGTGTGGTCAGGAGTTGTGTGTTTGTGGTCAGGAGTTGTGTGGTTGTGTGGTCAGAAGTTGTGTGGTTGTGGTCAGGAGTTGTGTGGTCAGAAGTTGTGTGGTTGTGTGGTCAGAAGTTGTGTAGTTGTGTGGTCAGAAGTTGTTTTTGTGGTCAGCAGTTGTGTGGTTGTGTGGTCAGGAGTTGTGTGGTTGTGTGGTCAGAAGTTGTGTGGTCAGAGGTTGTGTGGTCAGAAGTTGTGTAGTTGTGTGGTCAGAAGTTGTGTTTGTGGTCAGAAGTTGTGTGGTTGTGTGGTCAGAAGTTGTGTGATTGTGTGGTCAGAAGTTGTGTGGTTGTGTGGTTAGAAGTTGTGTGGTTGTGTGGTCAGATGTTGTGTGGTTGTGTGGTGAGAAGTTGTGTGGTTGTGTGGTCAGAAGTTGTGTGGTTATGTGGTCAGGAGTTGTGTGGTTGTGTGGTCAGGAGTTGTGTGGTTGTGGGGTCAGGAGATGTGTGGTTGTGTGGTCAGAAGTTGTGTGGTTGTGTGGTCAGAAGTTGTGTGGTTGTGTGGTCAGAAGTTGTGTGGTTGTGGTCAGAAGATGTGTGGTTGTGTGGTCAGAAGTTGTGTGGTTGTGTGGTCAGAAGTTGTGTGGTTGTGTGGTGAGAAGTTGTGTGATTGTGTGGTCAGAAGTTGTGTGGTCAGGAGTTGTGTGGTTGTGTGGTCAGGAGTTGTGTGGTTGTGGGGTCAGGAGTTATGTGGTTGTGTGGTAAGGAGTTGTGTGGTTATGTGGTCAGAAGTTGTGTGGTTGTGGTCAGAAGTTGTGTGGTTGTGTAGTCAGGAATTTTGTGGTCGTGTGGTCAGAAGTTGTGTGGTTGTGTGGTCAGAAGTTTTGTAGTTGTGTGGTCAGAATTTGTGTGGTTGTGGTCAGACGTTGTGTGGTTGTGTGGTCAGAAGTTGTGTGGTTGTGTGGTCAGATGTTGTGTGGTTGTGTGGTCAGAAGTTGTGTGGTTGATGTCAGAAGTTGTGTGGTTGTGTGGTCAGGGGTTGTGTGGTCAGAAGTTGTGTGGTTGTGTGGTAAGAAGTTGTGTGGTTGTGTGGTAAGAAGTTGTGTGATTGTGTGGTCAGAAGTCGTGTGGTTGTGTGGTCAGAAGTTGTGTCGTCAGAAGTTGTGTGGTTGTGTTGTCAGAAGTTGTGTGGTTGTGTGGTCAGAAGTTGTGTAGTTGTGTGGTCAGAAGTTGTGTGGTTGTGGTCAGAAGATGTGTGGTTGTGTGGTCAGAAGTTGTGTGGTTGTGTGGTCAGAAGTTGTGTGGTTGTGTGGTCATAAGTAGTGTGGTTGTGTGGTCAGAAGTTGTGTGGTTGTGTGGTCAGGAGTTGTGTGGTTGTGTGGTCAGGAGTTGTGTGGTGGTGTGGTCAGAAGATGTGTGATTGTGTGGTCAGGAGTTGTGTGGTTGTGTGGTCAGGAGTTGTGTGGTTGTGAGGTCAGGAGTTGTGTGGTCAGATGTTGTGTGGTTGTGTGGTCAGGATTTTTGTGGATGTGGTCAGAAGTTGTGTAGTTGTGGTCAGGAGTTGTGTGGTTGTGTGTTCAGAAGTTGTGTGGTTGTGTGGTCAGAAGTTGTGTGGTTGTGTGGTCAGGAGTTGTGTGGTCAGGAGTTGTGTGGTTGTGTGGTGAGAAGTTGTGTGGTTGTGGTCAGAAGTTGTGTGGTTGTGTGGTCAGGAGTTGTGTGGTTGTGTGGTCAGGAGTTGTGTGGTTGTGTGGTCAGAAGTTGTGTGGTTGTGTGGTCAGAAGTTGTGTGGTTGTGTGATCAGAAGTTGTGTGGTTGTGTGGTCAGAAGTTGTGTGGTTGTGTGGTCAGAAGTTGTGTGGTTGTGTGGTCAGGAGTTGTGTGGTCAGGAGTTGTGTGGTGAGAAGTTGTGTGGTTGTGGTCAGGGGTTGTGTGGTTGTGTGGTCAGAAGTTGTGTGGTTGTGTGGACAGGAGTTGTGTGGTTATGTGGTCAGAAGTTGTGTGGTTGTGTGGTCAGAAGTTATGTGGTTGTGTGGTCAGGAGTTGTGTGTTTGTGGTCAGGAGTTGTGTGGTTGTGTGGTCAGAAGTTGTGTGGTTGTGGTCAGGAGTTGTGTGGTCAGAAGTTGTGTGGTTGTGTGGTCAGAAGTTGTGTAGTTGTGTGGTCAGAAGTTGTTTTTGTGGTCAGCAGTTGTGTGGTTGTGTGGTCAGGAGTTGTGTGGTTGTGTGGTCAGAAGTTGTGTGGTCAGAGGTTGTGTGGTCAGAAGTTGTGTAGTTGTGTGGTCAGAAGTTGTGTTTGTGGTCAGAAGTTGTGTGGTTGTGTGGTCAGAAGTTGTGTGATTGTGTGGTCAGAAGTTGTGTGGTTGTGTGGTTAGAAGTTGTGTGGTTGTGTGGTCAGATGTTGTGTGGTTGTGTGGTGAGAAGTTGTGTGATTGTGTGGTCAGAAGTTGTGTGGTTATGTGGTCAGGAGTTGTGTGGTTGTGTGGTCAGGAGTTGTGTGGTTGTGGGGTCAGGAGATGTGTGGTTGTGTGGTCAGAAGTTGTGTGGTTGTGTGGTCAGAAGTTGTGTGGTTGTGTGGTCAGAAGTTGTGTGGTTGTGGTCAGAAGATGTGTGGTTGTGTGGTCAGAAGTTGTGTGGTTGTGTGGTCAGAAGTTGTGTGGTTGTGTGGTGAGAAGTTGTGTGATTGTGTGGTCAGAAGTTGTGTGGTCAGGAGTTGTGTGGTTGTGTGGTCAGGAGTTGTGTGGTTGTGGGGTCAGGAGTTATGTGGTTGTGTGGTAAGGAGTTGTGTGGTTATGTGGTCAGAAGTTGTGTGGTTGTGGTCAGAAGTTGTGTGGTTGTGTAGTCAGGAATTTTGTGGTCGTGTGGTCAGAAGTTGTGTGGTTGTGTGGTCAGAAGTTTTGTAGTTGTGTGGTCAGAATTTGTGTGGTTGTGGTCAGACGTTGTGTGGTTGTGTGGTCAGAAGTTGTGTGGTTGTGTGGTCAGATGTTGTGTGGTTGTGTGGTCAGAAGTTGTGTGGTTGATGTCAGAAGTTGTGTGGTTGTGTGGTCAGGGGTTGTGTGGTCAGAAGTTGTGTGGTTGTGTGGTAAGAAGTTGTGTGGTTGTGTGGTAAGAAGTTGTGTGATTGTGTGGTCAGAAGTCGTGTGGTTGTGTGGTCAGAAGTTGTGTCGTCAGAAGTTGTGTGGTTGTGTTGTCAGAAGTTGTGTGGTTGTGTGGTCAGAAGTTGTGTAGTTGTGTGGTCAGAAGTTGTGTGGTTGTGGTCAGAAGATGTGTGGTTGTGTGGTCAGAAGTTGTGTGGTTGTGTGGTCAGAAGTTGTGTGGTTGTGTGGTCATAAGTAGTGTGGTTGTGTGGTCAGAAGTTGTGTGGTTGTGTGGTCAGGAGTTGTGTGGTTGTGTGGTCAGGAGTTGTGTGGTGGTGTGGTCAGAAGATGTGTGATTGTGTGGTCAGGAGTTGTGTGGTTGTGTGGTCAGGAGTTGTGTGGTTGTGAGGTCAGGAGTTGTGTGGTCAGATGTTGTGTGGTTGTGTGGTCAGGATTTTTGTGGATGTGGTCAGAAGTTGTGTAGTTGTGGTCAGGAGTTGTGTGGTTGTGTGTTCAGAAGTTGTGTGGTTGTGTGGTCAGAAGTTGTGTGGTTGTGTGGTCAGGAGTTGTGTGGTCAGGAGTTGTGTGGTTGTGTGGTGAGAAGTTGTGTGGTTGTGGTCAGAAGTTGTGTGGTTGTGTGGTCAGGAGTTGTGTGGTTGTGTGGTCAGGAGTTGTGTGGTTGTGTGGTCAGAAGTTGTGTGGTTGTGTGGTCAGAAGTTGTGTGGTTTTGTGGTCAGAAGTTTTGTAGTTGTGTGGTCAGAATTTGTGTGGTTGTGGTCAGACGTTGTGTGGTTGTGTGGTCAGAAGTTTTGTGGTTGTGTGGTCAGATGTTGTGTAGTTGTGTGGTCAGAAGTTGTGTGGTTGATGTCAGAAGTTGTGTGGTTGTGTGGTCAGGGGTTGTGTGGTCAGAAGTTGTTTGGTTGTGTGGTAAGAAGTTGTGTGGTTGTGTGGTCAGAAGTTGTGTGATTGTGTGGTCAGAATTCGTGTGGTTGTGTGGTCAGAAGTTGTGTGGTCAGAAGATGTGTGGTTGTGTTGTCAGAAGTTGTGTGGTTGTGTGGTCAGAAGTTGTGTAGTTGTGTGGTCAGAAGTTGTGTGGTTGTGGTCAGAAGATGTGTGGTTGTGTGGTCAGAAGTTGTGTGGTTGTGTGGTCAGAAGTTGTGTGGTTGTGTGGTCAGGAGTTGTGTGGTCAGGAGTTGTGTGGTTGTGTGGTGAGAAGTTGTGTGGTTGTGGTCAGAAGTTGTGTGGTTGTGTGGTCAGAAGTTGTGTGGTTGTGTGGACAGGAGTTGTGTGGTTGTGTGGTCAGGAGTTGTGTGGTTGTGTGGTCAGAAGTTGTGTGGTTGTGTGGTCAGAAGTTGTGTGGTTTTGTGGTCATAAGTTGTGTGGTTTTGTGGTCAGGAGTTGTGTGGTTGTGTGGTCAGAAGTTGTGTGGTTGTGTGGACAGGAGTTGTGTGGTTGTGTGGTCAGAAGTTGTGTGGTCGGAAGATGTGTGGTTGTGTGGTCAGAAGTTGTGTGGTTGTGTGGTCAGAAGTTGTGTGGTCAGAAGATGTTTGGTTGTGTGGTCAGAAGTTTTTTGGTTGTGTGGTCAGAAGTTGTGTGGTTGTGTGGTCAGCAGTTGTGTGGTTGTGGTCAGGAGTTGTGTGGTCAGGAGTTGTGTGGTTGTGTGGTAAGAAGTTGTGTGGTTGTGGTCAAAAGTTGTGTGGTTGTGTGGTCAGAAGTTGTGTGGTCAGAAGTTGTGTGGTTGTGTGGTCAGAAGTTGTGTAGTTGTGTGGTCAGAAGTTGTGTTTGTGGTCAGAAGTTGTGTGGTTGTGTGGTCAGAAGTTGTGTGGTTATGTGATCAGAAGTTGTGTGGTTGTGTGGTCAGACAATGTGTGGCTGTGGTCAGGAGTTGTGTGGTTGTGTGGTCAGATGTTGTGTGGTTGTGTTGTCAGAAGTTGTGTGGTTGTGTGGTCAGAAGTTGTGCGGTTGTGGTCAGGAGTTGTGTGGTTGTGTGGTCAGGAGTTGTGTGGTTGTGTGGTCAGAAGTTGTGTGGTTGTGGTCAGAAGTTGTGTGGTTGTGTGGTCAGAAGTTGTGTGGTTGTGTGGACAGGAGTTGTGTTGTTGTGTGGTCAGAGGGTGCAACAAGCACGTCCGGTGAACAGGTCAGGGTTCCATAGCCGCAGGCAGAACAGTTGAAACTGGAGCAGCAGCACGGCCAGGTGGACTGGGGACAGCAAGGAGTCATCATACCAGGTAGTCCTGAGGCATGGTCCTAGGGCTCAGGTCCTCCGAGAGAAAGACAGAAAGAGAGAAAGAGAGAATTAGAGAGAGCATATTTAAATACACACAGGACACCGGATAAGACAAGAGAAATACTCCAGATGTAACAGACTGACCCTAGCCCCCCGACACATAAACTACTGCAGCATAAATACTGGAGGCTGAGACAGGAGGGATCAGAAGACACTGTGGCCCCATCCGATGATACCCCCGGACAGGGCCAAACAGGCAGGATATAACCCCACCCACTTTGCCAAAGCACAGCCCCCACACCACTAGAGGGATGTCTCCAACCACCAACTTACCGTCCTAAGACAAGGCCGAGTATAGCCCACAACGATCTCCGCCATGGCACAACCCAAGGGGGGGGGGGGGGGGCGCCAACCCAGACAGGAAGACCACGTCAGTGACTCAACCCACTCAAGTGACGCACCCCTCCCATGGACGGCATGGAAGAACACCAGTAGGCCAGTGACTCAGCCTCTGTAAAAGGGTTAGAGGCAGAGAATCCCAGTGGAAAGAGGGGAACCGGCAAGGCAGAGACAGCAAGGGCGGTTCGTTGCTCCAGCCTATCCGTTCACCTTCACACTCCTGGTTGTGGTCAGAAGATGTGTGGTTGTGTGGTCAGAAGTTGTGTGGTTGTGTGGTCAGAAGTTGTGTGGTTGTGGTCAGCAGTTGTGTCGTCAGAAGTTGTGTGGTTGTGTGGTCAGAAGTTGTGTAGTTGTGTGGTCAGAAGTTGTGTTTGTGGTCAGAAGTTGTGTGGTTGTGTGGTCAGGAGTTGTGTGGTTGTGTGGTCAGAAGTTGTGTAGTTGTGTGGTCAGAAGTTGTGTTTGTGGTCAGAAGTTGTGTGGTTTTGTGGTCAGAAGTTGTGTGATTGTGTGGTCAGAAGTTGTGTGGTTGTGTGGTTAGAAGTTGTGTGGTTGTGTGGTCAGAAGTTGTGTGGTTGTGTGGTCAGAAGTTATGTGGTTGTGTGGTCAGAAGTTGTGTAGTTGTGTGGTCAGAAGTTGTGTGGTTGTGGTCAGAAGATGTGTGGTTGTGTGGTCAGAAGTTGTGTGGTTGTGTGGTCAGAAGTTGTGTGGTTGTGTGGTGAGAAGTTGTGTGATTGTGTGGTCAGAAGTTGTGTGGTTGTGTGGTCAGGAGTTGTGTGGTTGTGTGGTCAGGAGTTGTGTGGTTGTGGGGTCAGGAGTTGTGTGGTTGTGTGGTCAGGAAATGTGTGGTTGTGTGGTCAGAAGTTGTGTGGTTGTGTGGTCAGAAGTTGTGTGGTTGTGTGGTCAGAAGTTGTGTGGTTGTGGTCAGAAGATGTGTGGTTGTGTGGTCAGAAGTTGTGTGGTTGTGTGGTCAGGAAATGTGTGGTTGTGTGGTCAGAAGTTGTGTGGTTGTGTGGTCAGAAGTTGTGTGGTTGTGTGGTCAGAAGTTGTGTGGTTGTGTGGTCAGAAGTTGTGTGGTTGTGGTCAGAAGATGTGTGGTCAGAAGTTGTGTGGTTGTGTGGTCAGAAGTTGTGTGGTGAGAAGTTGTGTGATTGTGTGGTCAGAAGTTGTGTGGTCAGGAGTTGTGTGGTTGTGTGGTCAGGAGTTGTGTGGTTGTGGGGTCAGGAGTTATGTGGTTGTGTGGTCAGGAGATGTGTGGTTGTGTGGTCAGAAGTTGTGTGGTTGTGTGATCAGAAGTTGTGTGGTTATGTGGTCAGGAGTTGTGTGGTTGTGTGGTCAGGAGTTATGTGGTTGTGTGGTCAGAGGTTGTGTGGTTATGTGGTCAGAAGTTGTGTGGTTGTGTGGTCAGAAGTTGTGTGGTTGTGTGGTCAGGAGTTGTGCGGTTGTGGTCAGGAGTTGTGTGGTTACGTGGTCAGAAGTTGTGTGGTTGTGTGGTCAGAAGTTGTGTGGTTTTGTGGTCAGAAGTTGTGTGGTTGGGGTCAGAAGTTGTGTGGTTGTGTGGTCAGGAGTTGTGTGGTTGTGTGGTCAGAAGTTGTGTGGTTGTGGTCAGAAGATGTGTGGTTGTGTGGTCAGAAGTTGTGTGGTTGTGTGGTCAGGAAATGTGTGGTTGTGTGGTCAGAAGTTGTGTGGTTGTGTGGTCAGAAGTTGTGTGGTTGTGTGGTCAGAAGTTGTGTGGTTGTGTGGTCAGAAGTTGTGTGGTTGTGGTCAGAAGATGTGTGGTCAGAAGTTGTGTGGTTGTGTGGTCAGAAGTTGTGTGGTGAGAAGTTGTGTGATTGTGTGGTCAGAAGTTGTGTGGTCAGGAGTTGTGTGGTTGTGTGGTCAGGAGTTGTGTGGTTGTGGGGTCAGGAGTTATGTGGTTGTGTGGTCAGGAGATGTGTGGTTGTGTGGTCAGAAGTTGTGTGGTTGTGTGATCAGAAGTTGTGTGGTTATGTGGTCAGGAGTTGTGTGGTTGTGTGGTCAGGAGTTATGTGGTTGTGTGGTCAGAGGTTGTGTGGTTATGTGGTCAGAAGTTGTGTGGTTGTGTGGTCAGAAGTTGTGTGGTTGTGTGGTCAGGAGTTGTGCGGTTGTGGTCAGGAGTTGTGTGGTTACGTGGTCAGAAGTTGTGTGGTTGTGTGGTCAGAAGTTGTGTGGTTTTGTGGTCAGAAGTTGTGTGGTTGGGGTCAGAAGTTGTGTGGTTGTGTGGTCAGGAGTTGTGTGGTTGTGTGGTCAGAAGTTGTGTTGTTGTGGTCAGAAGTTGTGTCGTCAGGAGTTGTGTGGTTGTGTGGTCAGGAGTTGTGTGGTTGTGGTCAGGAGTTGTGTGGTTGTGTGGTCAGAAGTTATGTGGTTGTGTGGTCAGAGGTTGTGTGGGTGGGTGGTCAGCAGTGGGATGGTTGTGTGGTCAAGAGTTGTGCGGTTGTGTGGTCAGAAGTTGTGTGGTTGTGTGGTCAGACATTGTGTGGTTATGGTCAGGAGTTGTGTGGTTGTTTGGTCAGAAGTTGTGTGGTTGTGTGGTCAGGAGTTGTGTGGTTGTGGTCAGAAGTTGTGTGGTTGTGTGGTCAGGAGTTGTGTGATTGTGTGGTCAGGAGTTGTGTGATTGTGTGGTCAGGAGTTGTGTGGTTGTGTGGTCAGAAGTTGTGTGGTTGTGGTCAGAAGTTGTGTGGTTGTGTGGTCAGGAGTTGTGTGGTTGTGTTGTCAGAAGTTGTGTGGTTGTGTGGTCAGGTGTTGTGTGGTCAGAAGTTGTGTGGTTGTGTGGTCAGAAGTTGTGTGGTTGTGTAGTCAGAAGTTGTGTGGTTGTGTGGTCAGAAGTTGTGTGGTTGTGTTGTCAGGAGTTGTGTGATTGTGTGGTCAGGAGTTGTGTGATTGTGTGGTCAGGAGTTGTGTGGTTGTCTGGTCAGGAGTTGTGTGGTTGTGTGGTCAGAAGTTGTGTGGTGTGTGTTCAGGAGTTGTGTGGTTGTGTGGTCAGAAGTTGTGTGGTTGTGTGGTCAGGAGTTGTGTGGTTGTGTGGTCAGGAGTTGTGCGGTTGTGTGGTCAGGAGTTGTGCGGTTGTGTGGTCAGGAGTTGTGTGGTTGTGTGAACAGAAGTTGTGTGGTTGTGTGGTCAGGAGTTGTGTGGTTGTGTGGTCAGAAGTTGTGCGGTTGTGTGGTCAGGAGTTGTGTGGTTGTTTGCTCAGAAGTTGTGTGGTGTGTGGTCAGGAGTTGTGTGGTTGTGTGGTCAGAAGTTGTGTGGTTGTGTGGTCAGGAGTTGTGTGGTCAGGAGTTGTGCGGTTGTGTGGTCAGGAGTTGTGTGGTTGTGTGGTCAGGAGTTGTGTGGTTGTGTGAACAGAAGTTGTGTGGTCAGGAGTTGTGTGGTTGTGTGGTCAGAAGTTGTGCGGTTGTGTGGTCAGGAGTTGTGTGGTTGTGTGGTCAGAAGTTGTGTGGTTGTTGAAATGGATCTGTGGGATTTACTAAAAATAGTAGGCTAGGTGTAATGTTTAAAGGAGGACATTTTGTTGTAGTCAATGCTAATGTAGCAGCGCTGTCTCTATAGGTTGATATTGAGATAGTGAATAAACATCTACTTGTCCCTGCCATCCCCTTCACCCCCTTTCTACCTGTGTAGCCTAGTTGTCTATTTCAGAAATTAACTTGGTAGTCTAGTCTAGTACAAAAAACATGTCCCATTCATTCTGCTTCTAAATGTGAATGAAGCCTCAATCGGAACCTCGCTCCTCAGGACTCACTGTATGTCTGCGTCTGAAATGGCACCCTATTTCCTAAATACAGTAGTGCACTACTGATCAAAAGTAGTGCACTATATAGGGTATAGGGTGCCATTTCAGATGTGGGAAATGACCGACCAAGCGCTCCTATGTGACTTAATTATAAATCTTCAATCTCTTATCCCCTGGCTATGTTATTGCGTGTGCCATTGAATCCGCAAAAAAATCTAAACCTATTTTATTTTATTTTTTTCATTTGTATTCTGCCTTCAACACTTGGCAATCGGATCAAAGATTACCCCAGTTGCTTGCAAATAAAAGCATCGAGGAGGCACTTTAGGCTGTAATTATTTGAATCAGAGTGAGCTTGTTTTGTGTTGTGAAAAGGCAGAGCTCGATTGGAGTCTATTAGTTTGACTCCCTTTGGTTGGTGCAGTTTCCACATGTCAGGGCTGCTAATACCTAATGAATTCTATCAAACTAAATACAATAAGGTCCAATCTGATAGACATGGATGGGGATATATGAACACAGTATGATGGCTAGGCTCTTGATATTGCTTGAAGTGAGGAGCCCATGCAGCCTCGGCTTCAGAGAAATTGTTTTGTTTTATAATGTGTCGCCTGAATACTACAGCAATAAATCCTAACTTCAGTTAATAGGCTACCCAGTGCAAAGTCAACTGGTTTTATGAAACCTGTTGTTTAAACTCATCTCTATGAGTTGCTATCTAGATTCCAAGAAGGGGGTTTATTACCGATATAAACAGTGTTTACTCGTCTACACAATACAGTCGACAGAGACACCGAAGGAGTTTGGGCTAGGCTTACAGTATAGTTTGTGCCCCTCCTAACGTAGATGACTGTCATCCAACTGTAATCCAGCAGCAACAAAATTATTCACAGACAGGAATTTCTATATGTTCAATAAAGCCCTGCCAGTTCTCTGGTGGAGAGAGAGAGAGAGAGAGAGAGAGCGTAAGCATAGCCACGGGAAGTAGGGGTGCCGAGGGTGCTGCAGCACCCCCTGACAAATCAGAATAAAAAAATAGATTTTAAAATAAATATATAAATATATTTTTTTAAGATTATATTTTTTCTCAAAAGTAGTGCACTGGGCATTTACTAGTATTATCTGACCGATATAGACCTCTGTAGCTTGGGCAAAACAAAACTGCAAAAAATCTCTGCTTTGGCAAAAAAAAAAGGTAGTTGTATAATTAAGAGCAGTATCTTGCAGGAGTCAATAGTTGAAATTGTAAGAGTTGTTGCCCTGTCCTGATTGTCATTCTAATGGGATCCAGAAAGAACAAAACCCTTTTCTGCCAGTGACTGATTGTCAGAGACGTATAATGCAGCTGCTGTATCTATGACATTCAATAAAACAGAGGAAACATCACTAACACGTTCAATCACCCAAAGCCTCAGTCAGAACTCTTAAGATCAAGTCCTACCTGGCTGTACCTACCTGATGTTACTTCTTTCCTTCTTACCTGAATGTTCCAAAAAATAATAATTGTAATCAGGAGTGCTTATAGCCAATCTGGTCTACATAAAACTGTCAGTAGTGTTATGAAATGTGGGCAGTGGAATTACCTTATGACTATGGGGATTTAACATGCCTCACAGGTAAAAGACAAAAACATGTCCCATCAGCCATCACTCCTTTCCTCCCTGTGTCAGAGTCCTCAATGAATGTCAGACGAGCTTGAGATGGATCCTCTACCCCCTCCCGCTCGCTCGCTCGCCCTCTTTTTCTCTCCCCCCTAATCTCTCTATTTCTCTCAGCCTCTCTTTCTCTCTTCCTCTCTTTCTGTCTCGCTCTCCCTCCTTTTCTCTCCCCCCTAATCTCTCTATTTCTCTCAACCTCTCTTCCTCTCTTTCTGTCTCACTCTCCCTCCCTACTTCTCCTTACTTCCTCCTTGAAATGATAGAAAATTCTAATGCCTACCCTCTGGTTCTTTCCTCCATGAAATCTGGCCAAAGCCCTGAAGGTAAGATAGCTGCTGTGCATGAAAAGCAACGCACGCAGACAATGCAAACGAAAAAGGGAAAAGGACTCAGTCAAGAAGTAACGTTTTATTCCTCAGAGGAAAGAGAAATGACATCCAATGAGTCCTATCTTCTGTTTTTGGAATTCATATATTCAGTATGTAGACAGACGGGAAGAAAAATAGTTTTTTGCTCCTTTGTCTGCCACTGCGTTTTAGCTCTTTGATGATCCATAATGATTTCTCCTTTGGTTTTATAGCGAGCTCTGACAGATGCTCGGAGTAGTAAAATGTTATTATTTTCACAAACCTGGCCATGGTGATTAGACACCTCTTTTATTTGTGCTTGAATCGTTTTAATGTAGACACCAGCAGGGAACAAGCAGGCAACACTGTGTGTGTGTAAATCCCTATTACAAAACCCACCAGTGACAAAAATCCTGAAATGTCATATTACTGTATTTTTATTATTATTATTATTGTTATTATTATTATAATAGCATATTTGACATGTTACTATGATATTCGAATGGCAAAAATAAATCACTAACCCTTTATAAGAGCTAGCAGAAGAAGGATCCGTTTTCTAGGATGATCTCCACCTCTGTGAGGACTATAGTTTCACTGTTTACTCCTGTGCTACGTTTCCACATTCCTCCTGGTTCTTAAAGGATTCGGCCCTGAATTCCCTATGTTCCTCTCTCTCTTCCTCGGCTGGTGGAAAAGCGTTATTGTCATTGTCAACTCAGTTGGAATGTTTAAAATTCTACAAACAAAATGGCTTGTCTTTGGATCACTTTTGATTTGTGTTCCAGCTTTGATATTGAAAATAAGTGGAATGTTGTCCTGGAACAGTAAGTAAAGAGAAGAGATTACTTTGGGAGGAGAAGCAGAATAATAGGCTCAATGTTAGGAGAGGATGAGTGTTTGATTCCTACATCTAGTGGCTGTGTAGGAGGATCAGGAGGACTGTTTGGTTCTCTGTTCTGTGATGTTTTGGGCCATTAATACATTATCTCCTTTGACTGCTTCCTAGACAGTTATAAGCTTTGTGTTGCGTAGATCCAGACCTGGGTTCATATAGTATTTGTTTTCATTCAGATACATTAGCTGCACTCGATTGAGTTCACCAGATGCAATGGAACCAATGGAATATTACCAAAAGTGCAAACCCCACCCTTCTGGCACTCCAAGCAGGCTCAATGATAAATTCCTTAGTTGAGAAATGGGCCCATCTTGCTAGTA